>NW_023596818.1:2828057-3133596 GCF_011947565.3 Pollicipes pollicipes
AGAAGTCCTTGTAGGTGTACTGCATGCGCTGCGGCAGCGCGTCCACCTCGTCGGGCGCCAGCACCAGCTGCGTGGCCGCGCTGCGGCCGCCATCAGCCGTCACCACGCGCGTCGGCAGCACCTTGGTCTCGTCCGGCGCGCGCGTGGCGCCGTTGCTGAGGCCGCCGCGGCCCGTGTTGGCCATAGCAGTCGCTTGGGGACGCGCCTAGTGGGTGGGGACCAGCGGTCACGGAGCCGACTCATCCAGCCTGGTCCTGGTGAGGCTGGTGTCGGAGAGACCCTCGGTGGATGGTGTGTATGTGCAGGTGAGCACACCGTATGCTTGGTTCTGGAAGACAGGGAGAGTTTAGACATGATCAGCAGCTTAGCCATGATATTTCCAGTGTTCAAACCCCGGTTTGGCACAGCCAATGGGAAGATTCATAAACATCTGAAAACCACTGACAGACATGGCTGGTATGCCATAACTTTGATAGCTACAAATCTTGTGGAGCGTAAGTGCGCTGTATAGTATCTGGGTGGTTGCATATGAAAGGTTTGGCTGTTATTGCATCAGAACTTTCACCCCCATTTGTAAATTTCCTTGGCACACAAATGACTTGTCTGTCATTTGGTTCAAAATACATGGCATCAGGCAAAATTCCACTTTCAATATATTTACATTTACCATAAATTTCCCCTTGAGCTGAAGTGGAGAGCTGGTTGCCACCAACATCTCAGATATCACTATTTTCCTGTCATCCAAAATTAGCTCCTAGGTTAGCTCCATTAGTTCTTCATATCACATACAACATGGCTGGTGTCCTGTGAATTTAGCCTCCAACATGGATCAGAGCTCAAAAGCAAAACACACACAGGAAGCTAGATTTCTACTGTTTGTATTTACTTGAAGGTTATGAGGTCATTCATCTTTCATTTCTTGCAGAGGGCAAACAATTTCATAACATAAAATCTTTTTAGTAAGGACCAAGCCACTTTCACCTAATGAAAAAGCTATGTTATGGGTAGTTATAATTATTTCTAACACTCATTTTTATCCCTTTTATTTCCATACTGTTCATGATTTGTTTGCAAGGGTGCCAGGTGCACAGTGTCCAGAGGTACAGAGTTTGATTTCCTGTGGTGTCACCCTTCTTGTCCATGTGGGAGGCAGGTGATGTCATAAAGCCTCAGCTCCTACAGATGTCCAATACCCTTATGCCAATAGTAGTTTGTTTGCCTAGCTCTGGTTCTTAATATTAACAGTTTGCTTGCCTTATTAGTGATGGTGACAGGCATAGACATAGGAACTGGATGCTTCATGAATACCATGGCACCCAGCTTTCTGTGAATGCTGAGCATCAACCCTATGATGATGTGTGGAAGGAACCAGCTTCAAAATTGATGCTGGCATCCCACTCTCTCAGAAGTTCCTCCACCTGTAGTGATATGCGTCAGGAAATCACGAACACCCTAAATTTTGTAACCAAATCAGAATTAGGTATTTTGCACAAAAAACACACAAATGGGGAGCAGGGTGGCATTTCACAACCATCATATATTTTTCTAGAACCATGCAGCTGGTGGGATGAAAGTTTATTTGATACAGCTGTTTATGAGCACCAAACATGGCAGAACTAAATTGCCTTCTCCTTCTGGGCCCATATCTCCAGCTTATGCAATGTTGTAGCTTTGTGAGCAGTCTAGATATATGTGTATAAGCAGTACATCACAGCAAAATTCTGTGTTTATGACTTTCTTAGTTTGTTTATGACTTTTTCCAAGGCATTAAGTAAGGCAAACATACAGATGACATAAGACAAACACAGGCCTGAGACATCTGAGAGTAAAACATTGGCATGCTGCATGATGTAATCAATACACAATCCAATACAGTGAAAGTTTTTCATTATTTTTGTCATCCAAAGTTTCTTGTCGATGGTAGTTGTGGAAGTAGCCATATATCCAACATGTAATGTTTCATGTGTGGTTCGGCGTCTTGCGATGTGGTATGCACTTTTACTTTGAAGGTTCCAAATCCCTATCAGTAAAAATAATTGGTATCATTGGTCCATTTCAACTTGTCTCTTGGCTTGGTTGAAACTGAGCTCCCCCCCCCAACCCAGCATACTTTTTGGACACTCTGTTATCTCCTCGTTCCTTACTCCAGCACAATAGCCACGGTGTTGGCACAGGTGGCAATGGCAAGATATGCTTTCAAACCTCATACCCATCTCAAAGCCACAAGCTAAACTGCAACTGCACATAATCAGACCGCATTCCGGAAAAGACAGCAAACACCCAGGAGGTGAATCACATAAGGCACCACAACCTGCTACACATTTTCAAAATGCATCAATACGCCGGCACATTTACCTTTGATCAAGATGACTGAGCTACCAGATGGTGTTCTATGTGAGAAGGTACATATCAATCTTAAAAATGTGCAATCTACCAAATATATGTAACATAGCGCCCATCCGGCTGACAATACAATGGCTCAAATGACAATGTTAGACTCTGGGCACATGTGACGCGACACCGACAAGAAGTGCCAGACGTGTACGGGGGGAGGGGCACCGAACGAAAGCTGTTGAGACCGCCGGCCCGGAACGGGAAACGCAGAGGTCGAACGAAATAACACACACTGGCACCCATACACACGCAGACAAACGGATCAACAACAAACAGGAGACCCAGGCGTCTTAGCAGCGTGACTTTTTCCCGAAAGATAATTGATTCACTTCGGTCACGGTCAGGGGTGAAATTTCGGAACATGCCAGGATGGCTCAAGAGTGAGAAACGACGACACTGCAGCATTTCTCGTGAGCAAAAACGGGCTCCTCCCTATAAATGACTCACCTTCCAGAAAGTGTTCGAACCTAGCTAAAAAGGATTCTACATCCACGACTCTGACGCTTGATCTTGTGCAAAACTTCAAATGGTCCAGTAAACATTCCGCCACGTATCGCACACAACCCCGGCTCGAGCGACGCTCAGGCATCCCCAAGACCATCTGAAAAAACAGCATGGAAAACATGCCCAGCGAGCGATGCTTCCTTCAGCACGCAAATGGGCAGCCGGAGTGGGTTTCTCTGCTACGATGCTCACCACAAATAAACAACACAAATGACCTATCTCACTGTATTGCAGCCCTCAAGCCAACGAACAAACCGCACCATGTGGCTATCATGTGGTATTGTCCTGCGGGTCGCGTTGAGAGACATCCTACCATCAATCACCGTGAAAGTTGGTGGCACTTAATTTATGCTGTTGTTGCTAGAAAAAAGATAAGTCTCCGCGCCGATGGGCGTATTAACAGCGGCTTCACCTTCACATATGCCGGGTCCATACACAGTCAACAATCACATAATCCTGGAGTCCAATCATATCACAGGAAATATGCTATCTCAATCGCAATCACAGCCACTATAGACGCCTGCGTAACAGTCAAACCCTGTTTTTGAGCAGGGGCCACTTCGGGAGCACATAAAGAGGCAGACACAAGGCTAGCGAGTGCAGCTTTGAGGTTCACATTGCCTACATGTTCGTTACAGGCGCACGAGGCTGCGTGAACAACTCAAACAGCACTAGTAGCTCAACCCATATTGCACTGGTTTGATCATGCATGCTACTGGTTAAGCATTGGGCAACAGCCCCTTATGCTTCATAAGTGCCACACGACAAGTATGTGTTTCCCTGATAGCGACCTATGCGACACAGGAAGCGCCCCGTATCCAAAAAAGCGCACACAGCGACGACGCATGACCCCGTCTCCCCCCCCCCCCCCGATCTTACGACGACACGTTTGAGCATCCCGGACGCCTCTAAGCGTTGTCGGTGGTGGTCGCTGGCCTGCCGCGTCGACCTAGCTAGAGCAGCTGACGCGCAGTTCGCGCGCCCAGCCCGGCGGCGGGTCGGCGTAGCCGCCCTCCTCCGCCGCCGGCTGCTCGACGAACGGCCGCTCCAGCGCGGCGTGTAGGCGGCGCAGCTCGCCGAACTCGCCGCGCTCGGCGGCCTCGGCAGCGCGGTGCGCCAGCCAGTTGCGCAGCACATAGCGCGGGTTGGCGGCGCGCATGAGCTCGCGCCGCCGCGCGTCCGACACGTCCCGCGCCGCCAGCTCGGCGCGGTACGCCGCCAGCCAGTCTGCGAAGCCGGCGCCGGCGGTCAGCGGCTGCAGCGCCCAGAGCTCCGCCGGGGGCGCCGCCGCGGCGAGCTCGTCTAGCGTCACGTCGCCCAGCTGGCGGAACGTCATGGTGAAGTCGGCGCCGGCGGCCGCCATCAGCTCCAGCAGCTGGTCGCAGAGTGCGGTGGCCGCCGCCGACGGCTGCAGGCCCAGCTTGCGCGACAGCAGCTCCCGCCGCCGCTCCTCGTAGGCCTCCACGTACACCTCGAGCGCCGACTCGATCTCGCCATGCTCGCGCTCGGGCATGATCGGCATGAGCGCCTCCCACAGGCGACACAGGTTCCACTGGCCCACGCGCGCCTGGTGCGCGAACCGGTACGCGCCACCCGAGTCGGACGAGTTGGCCACAAACTGCGGGTCGTAGCGGTCGAGGAAGCCGAACGGGCCGTAGTCGATGGTCAGCCCGAGCACGCTCATGTTATCCGTGTTCATCACGCCGTGCGTGAAGCCGACGCTCGCCCACGCGGCCACAGTGCGCGCCGTGCGCCGGCCGATCTCGCGCGCCAGGGTGGCGTAGCGCGCGCCGTCGGCCGGCTCGGTCGCCGCCGCCGGGTAGTAGTGCTCAGCCACGAAGTCGGCAAGCAGGCGCAGCGGCGGCCCCGCGCCGTCGGCGGCCAGCATCTGCAGCGAGCCGAAGCGGAACCAGCAGGGCGCGAGGCGCAGCAGGACGGCGGCCGGCTCGCGCCGCGGCCGGCCGTCGTAGAACTGGTCGCGCAGCAGCTGCTCGTCGCTCACCACCAGCGTGCCGGCGCGAGAGGTCGGCACTCCTGCTGGGCAGGGCGGTGTCACATGGGAGTGGAAGGGAATGGTGGTGGGCAGGACAGCACACACAGTACAGGCTAATGAGGTGCCAGACAAGGTTGACGACGCACGATGATGAGACGTGAGATATGACAGAAGGTGCTGAAGAAGGTGCTGGCTGATCTAATGCCAGGTACACCTATGTCCACGAGCCTACGTTTCCTCTACAACTAGTGACTTGTGTCATGGTGCACTGGGCATATAAAATTATGAAATGAAATCAGAAATAATGATAAATAAAAAATAAATAAAAAACGAAATGACACATCTGAAGGATACTGGCGGAAATGTCATTGTGCTCGTCCACATTTTTTAACACAGCAATCCACCATCTGGGAGTAAGAGCTCAAATAACAAGTGAGGGCTTACTCATCATTACATAAATAGCTCGAGGATCACAATCTACAATGGAACAGATGCCAGAGAACAAACCAACACTTACCTAAGTGATGCATTGCCTCAGAGCAGAGGAACTCTCTGACTGAGGAGCGTACTACAGCGCGGCCGTCAGCGAACCTCGAGTACGGCGACTTGCCAGAGCCTTTGAGCTGGAGCTCCCACCTATGGCCAGCTCTGTAAACATGCCAGCATGAGTCTGACAATGATGAGGACAGCTTGATGGGGTAGTCAGGCAAGGGTCAATGAAGGAGGTAGTTCACCAATCAATCCCAGAATGACACATGAAATCCAAATAAACACAATTTTCCCTGAAACTGGACAAAATAAATAAGTGTGTAGTATTGGTTGCATGGCCTTACATCATGTTTTGCATGATAACAAGATACATAGAATTCAAGCATCACATTAAGCACATCATCCATAAACATTTTTGATGATGATTAAGAATTTGCTCCATCTCACCTATTTGTGTATTCTCCAATGAGATGAGCTCTTCCATCCCCCAACTGACCAGCCCAGCTTCCAAACTGGTGTCCACCATATCTGTGTGCCAGTGACGTGGATCCGGGGACCACCTTGTTTCCAGATATGACATCAATAAATTCATCTTGATTCACCACAGAAGCATCAAGCTCCAGAACATTCTCTAGTACATCTTTAGAAAAGCAAGCCAGCTTTGCATTGCTTAGAGGTGTTGGTGATACTTCAGAGAATATGACACCCTTCACATTGGGCCTAAGGTAGTTATTTTTGACAGGGTCCAAGGGGAACCTCAGGTAAGTCTTCTGAACCCATTTCAGGGTATTCATTGCTGATATGGAGCACAAAGTTCCATGGACTGCTCACCTGCAACATATTGAAGTATTGAAAATAAGCTCAATATTCATGAACCACCACCAATTCATTGAGGAATTTATGAGCTCAATCTACTCAATCTACACCACTCTACACAATGTTAAGGTCATACCAGTGTTTGCTTTGCACCCCACACTAGCCTGTGTGCTACTTGACTTAGATAACACTAAAAATAGTTCATGGGACATGCATTCTTGAAACAGGTTGGATAGCCATGGACTGCATATCTGAATTACACTTGACAGCATGCTTAAGAGCTTTAGCATTGTTTGCCATTTACTTTTTTGTTGGCAGAGTCACAACATCAAAATTTGCAGCATGCCTGTGAGCTATCTTATCAATATCTTATCTTATCTATTAATATCTTATATCACTGCATCTCTGTTCATACTGTTATCATGCTTCTTCCTTACATAGAGCTATACTTCTAATAAACAATCCAATAAGCACTGCTGAACTAGCACAAATCTGACCACTTTTATGCAGCATGAGCCCTGGAGCACTGAGGCTTGTTAAACTTTACCTTACCAGATACCTCACTGATCATAATTGGTCAAAGGTTGTACAGCCTTAACTGGATGGCATCTGGTGGCAAGGAAACCTAAATTTAGGAACAAATCTATGTTGACCTGCCTGGTAAACCCATGCAGGAGATAGCAAAGCTCAGCATGAGTCTTGAGTCTGTCACTGGGAGCAGTATAAGAACAGACATATCATGAGTTTCATGTTCAGAAGGTATATAGATGAGGTAACAAAAACACCCAATGATATTGGGATATCTCAATTGGCACCCAGACTGTTTGACTATATAGATGAGGTTACAAAAACACCCAACAATATTGGGATATCTCAATTGGCACCCAGGCTGTTTGACAAACACTGCAATGTGCCACTCACAGCATCCAACAGCCTTTTACAACATAATTGCACTGGAACATCTCTAAATCACTATATCTCGCTGTGAAGGTAAGTTGTAGTTATGTAAGGTAAGTCCATCCTTCTATCCACGCAAGACTGAAAGGGGTGGGGGTGAGTCTTCGGAGCCCTCCACTCGTAATTCAAAAGTCATTCACGTCCAGAGATTTTTCACAGAGCTTCACCGACTGACAATAGGCCTGACTGCTAGCGAAACACCACCGGGCGCCGCAATTCCAGGGCAACCACCACCAGCGCCCACCGTCAACCACACCCCGCAATGCAGACCACCAACACGCTGGCCCTCGGCTGGGCAATGTTTGGGAAGTTATGGGAAGTGGGGAGGGCTGGGGAATGAGGTTTTTAACCTATTGTAATAACCTATTACGTCATTTAAAATAAAATATATCAACATGAGCTATAAAAGATAAAAGTGCCATATCAAAAAATGATGTCAAGGTGAATATATGCAAAAAACATATTTTTATTCAAGTACTCTCATAACATATAGCCGATCGAAATAAAGTACGTATTTTCATGATCATTTCTACATGGTAAAAAGTTTCTGCTATGACGGTTTGATTGCGCACATGACGCGACAAAGACAAATAATTTCTGAGGTGTTCATCAGCATTCGTGACGATAAATAGATCAGCCTTAGTGCTTTGCAGGTGTCGTGCGATGTGCCTTGAAGATAGCTGATGCTCAAGTAACTGGTGATCTAAAAAAATGTTTAAGTTTAGTTTCTATGATGGGGACAAGAGTGCAGGATCAGGCAAGGCCATTTTAGCACAACATCGGCTCAATGTTACTAAGACCTACAATATTTGTTTTAATGTCATGTAGACTCTGTTACATAAAAGAGCTGCATTCATAATAACATGTTTGCTATATTTTTACCAATTCATGGTATATAATAAGCGAGTAAGTGATGTCTCTTTGAACAACTGCAGATGCTCAAAGTCTATCATCATTGGTCAGTTAGGCCAGGCAAGTCAGTTTTTATGGCTAATGATAGGATTGGCCTTTTATTCAAGCCTTCTGTCCACCAGAATTGCAAAAGCAAAGTTTAAAATCACTGGGCATCACTGCACATTTCAGATGGTGACAGGCCAACAGGTCATCCAGTCACCCGGCTGGCTATCCAGGAGCACCCTGTGCCAGCTTCACCACTGCTCCCCAGTGTGAGTGTATCGGTGGTAGGGATACCCAGCTATCCCTGAACAGCTAGAGAAGGTTCCTGCTAATAATTGTGGCTTTGTGACTTGCCTGTTGTATGTTAGTCATGAGGCTGAATGATAGCTGATTCTGGATAAGCCTTCATTCATTACCTTACCTTACCTCACCTTATGGTGATCGGGAATTGTAAAAGGTCACTAGGACTGTACGTCCTGGTCTTGTCAGGCTCCTGGTCAGGTAACCAAACAGTCTCAAATTATGGGAAGGTTGGTGTGGGACGTCATACATGATGTCAGCCCAGTGCGTATCAAGCCTAGACTTGAACTGTTTGACTGAGGTCCATAACATGACCAGGTGTGGAAGAGTGGCCAGTCGTTGACAACCGGGGTGCTGAATGAGTTATGACGGATGAGAGTCCTAGCTCCAGGTTTTCTGAGTTTCCATTGGTGTCCTCTTGTCACCTCTGAGTTGTGCCTTGTCAGTAACTCCTCCTCTGACAGCAACATACCTCTGTGATATCAATAGTGGTTTTGGTCACACTTGATTTTCAGGGGCTGATTGTCCATCTGTTTATGTACCATGTCAAATATCAGATATGACACATTGGCTACTCTGTGTTCAGGATGATTCATGAATTGTTTCATGCACAAAGGAGATATAAATATTTTGATAACCAATATGTGACAACTGTGGGCAGTTTTGAACAGCACATTGTCATGCCATCATGCACTTCCAGATTATCCTAAGATCTTTTTGTGTTTGTTATTTGAATTCTGTTGACTTCCATTAATTTTGAGCAACACACCTTTTTGTTCTGTAACTCTAGCTGTGGTAGTGACCAAACTGACATCTATTTTGTAGATGTTTATGCATGCTCTATTTTGGTGTCTTACATAGCATAATCAGGGGTTAGAGGGTTATTATCCAGCATAACTAGTGGGCAGCCAAAAAGGAGATGGATTAAAAATGGTAAAATACATGAAATAATTTAGAAATGGTTTTTTTCCAGAATGAGGTGTCTACTTTGTCATTATGTGGACATCAGATCAAGCTGCTCAATGGTGACCAAGTGATCCTACGCCTGGAGCGAGAAGGAGCTGCAGGTGACCTGTCATTGGCCTTGAAAAGTCACACAGATCTCATACCTGATGTCTATGAAGGTGAGCATACCTGTATCGAATTAGGGGCATGACCAGGATGGGCTTAAGAGGAGGGAGAGCCCAGTAAAAACACATCATGCCAATCTTTTTTTTTTGTTCTGTCAGAAGCAATCTTGAAAAATGAACACAAAGTGGGCCAATTGGGTGGGTCCAAGGGTGCCTCCTTGGATGTGCCCCTGTGCCCAATCATGTTTACCTACTAGGTAGCAAGCAAATCATGGCACATCATCTTGACAACCATCTCCATAAAGTAGGTAGATATTAAATGATCTCTCTCATTCAGCATATGAATAACTGTGACAAGCCACCTCTAGCATCCTGTTTGTACATATTCAGCAGGATTATTCAGGTCCAAGCTGACTTGGGAGTCTTGCAAAATATCTTCATTTAGTGCACAGGGTAGCACATCAAGAGTCACTGTCAGGTGCCTTGATGCCACTTTGGATGGGCGGTCTGCAGCTGACCGTCCCATTCCCACCCGCTGAGCATGTGATCACCTTTCCTCTGACACCCTGAGACCCGATCGTCGCACGTCGAGGATCGCCGGTGCTGAGGCCGTCCGTGCCATGTTTGCAGGTGGGATGAAGCTGTGGGAGTGCTCACAGGACCTGGTGGCCTACCTGGATGCGCACGTGCCATTGGCGGGGCTGCGCGTGACAGAGCTGGGCTGCGGTGCCGCGCTGCCGGCCGTGTTCTGCCTGCTGCGGGGTGCCGCCGCCGTCACTGTCCAGGACTACGTGAGGGATGCTCGGCCCACACCTGACACCATGGGCCCCGGGTGCTGGTGAATCCTGGGCCCACACCTGACACCATGGGCCCGGGTGCTGGTAAATCCTGGTCCCATACCTGACACCATGGGCCCCAGGCACTATGAATCGCGGGCCCACACCTGACACCATGGGCCCGGGTGCTGGTGAATCCCGGGCCCATACCCGACACCATGGGCCCCGGGTACTGGTGAACCCCGGACCATGCCTGACACCATGGGCTCCAGGTGCTAGTGAACCCCGGGCCCATGCCTGACACCATGGGCCCCAGGTACTGGTGAACCCCGGGCCCATGCCTGACACCATGGGCCCCAGGTGCTGGTGAACCCCGGGCCCATGCCTGACACCATGGGCTCCGGGTACTGGTGAACCCCGGGCCCATGCCTGACACCATGGGCTCCAGGTACTGGTGAACCCCAGACCCACACCTGACACCATGGGCTCCAGGTGCTGGTGAACCCCGGACCATGCCTGACACCATGGGCTCCAGGTGCTGGTGAACCCCGGGCTCACGCCTGACACCATGGGCTCCAGGTGCTGGTGAACCCCGGGCCCACGCCTGACACCATGGGCTCCGGGTACTGGTGAATCCCAGGCCCACACCTGACACCATGGCCTCCAGGTGCTGGTGAACCCCGGACCATGCCTGACACCATGGGCTCCGGGTGCTGGTGAACCCCAGGCCCATGCCTGACACGATGGGCTCTGGGTGCTGGTGGATCCCTGGCCCACTCCTGACACCATAGGCTCCGTGTGCTGGTCAATCCCGGGCCCACGCCTGACACCGTGGGCTTCGGATGCTGATGAATGACGAGACCACTCCTGACACCATGGGCTTTGGGTGGGCTGATTGGGACCCAGTAGGAGCTGATCTCAGCTGGAGAGGGTCTCATGAGAGCCAGAGATGAGCTAGATTCGGTGACGTTTCCGTGCTCCGTCATCACATCTACCATGTTATGGTCTCTACTTATGGCTGCAACCTCAACGTAAAAAATCGCCTGACTATGCAGAGTGTTTGCGACGATCCGCACGCTGGCTGTCTGCGGTACGGAAGAAGCACACGGAGTGGCACCACCCCACCCGACGGGCGACCTTTTGCTAGTGTTTCGACATCCGGGCACTTGGATGTCGCGGATGTCAATTTTTTCATCATGCTTCTACAACTTGGCCTGGGGTTCAGTGTATGTTGCCCTTCCTCTCTAAAAAATCAGGCAATCAGGATCAAACGGGGCGACAGTCAGCCCAGTATCGAAGCGTCTCAGGCCTGACAAATGGACCGGGCAGGTCAGATGTGTGGGTTCGAGGGGGCAAGGGGTAAGCGCCAGCGAATTGTATGCGAAGGCGGCCGGAGAGGTAGGATTCTGGTGGCACGAATACACATTTGCAGCCTGCACACCCCACCGGCTGAGTTCCGAACCGCCGCGCCGTGCCGTCCACAGAACCGCGAAGTGGTCGACCACCTTACCATCCCGAACATGCGGCTGAACGTGACGGCGACGCAGCTGGCCGGCTGCCGGGCCCTCTCAGGCGACTGGGGCGCGCTGGCCGCGCTGCTGCGGACCGAGCGGCGCCCGGGCGCCGACCTCGTGCTCACCTCCGAGACCATCTACAGCAGGGAGAGCTGGGCGCGCCTGCTGGAGGCCGTCGACGCCGCCCTGGCGCCCGCTGGCTCCGCGTATCCTCCCGACGGGAGCGGCGGGCGCGGCGCACCGCTCGCTGCCGCGCGGGCGGCGGCATGTGCTGGCTCCCAGTCGCGCAGGCCGGGTCCGCGAGGCTGATCGCGGTTCGACTGACAGCGCTGTGGTGAAATACGGGGTTTGGGTTGGGCTTGGGGTCAGGCTGACAGCTCTCACTGGGTTAATTACAATCGGAATTGTTATATCTTTTTGGTTAGGAGCGCACGCTCTTACAGTAGACGCGACTAGTCATACTCAGGTTTGAGTAGACGCGACTAGTCATACTCAGGTTTGAGCCCAACTGTATGTTTTGTGGTATGTGGCTGTGGCTTTGTTGTGACATGTCCAAGGGTAGTAGACCTGCAGTAGACGCGACTAGTCATACTCAGGTCTGGGCCCAACTGTATGTTTTGTGATACGTGGCTGTGGCTTTGTTGTGACGTGTCAAAGGGACTAATTCCCGTCACAGTCTGGTGAGCATGAGATAGCCATGAACCCCAAAATTGTCCAGCGCGTAAAGGTCTGGTAGTGGAGTGTTGCTTACTAGTGAATGCTGACGACTTTGCGTAATGTTTTTTTTCTTTTTGATGGTCCACATTTATCGACATGCGCATGGCTTGTGTCTGCGAGACCAATGTAGACTGTTAGCTGTGATGTCTCAGGCCTTATGTCTTAGGTTTTAGGTCGTCTTAGGTTTCTGTCCGGTGTAACGACCGGTGTATAAAACCCCCGGATTTGCAGGGTGTTGCTGCCCGTGTCTGGGGCCCAGCTGTGTGTTACGTGAACGTGAATCCCCTATGACTTCTCAGGCCATGTGTGGAAGCCCCTCAACGCTGGGGCTTGGCGTGCGTCTAGCTCACGCTGCGAGTCATCGTTATGCGGTTCAAAGCACGTCTGGGGGTCTCATTTGTCACCTTTGGGGTGACATCCGTCCCACCGTCCCGTGGATCCCGTGGATCCGGGGATCTCACCCGTCCCGTGTCACACTGCCTTGGTCCCTCCGGTGTCATTCTTTGTCACCCTCCCGTGGTTCTTCCTGTGGTCCCCTCCATGTCCCCCTCATCCGTGTACATCTCGTGTCTACTCTCCCGTGGTTCCTCCTGTGGCCCTTCCCGTATCGCCCTCTCGCACCCATCTCGTGGTCCCTCCCATGTTGTCCTCTCCCGTCCGTCCCGTGTCACACTCCCGCGATCCCTCCCATGGCCCCACCCATGTCGCTCTCCCGTGCCACCCTCCCACATCCGTGCCGTGGTCGGGAGCGCGCTCCGTATGTTGCCGATGCGAGACTCCTTGACGAGCTGCTCCAGGCTGGTGGCGGCCAAGACGTGCTACTTCGGCGTCGGCGGCGGCACCCGAGCCTTCGAGCAGGCCGTGCTGGAGGACGGCCGCTTCTCCAGCGAGGTCGTGTTCGCAACGCAGCAGGGTGAGGGCCGGACCCGGCGTCACGTGGTCACCGTCCGAGGGCCACCGGGGAACGCAAGCCGTGCCGCGCTTGCCGCTCGTGGCTGACATGCTGATGGATGTCCTTGGAGTTGTTACAGTGTTCCAGTGTCGCGTATTTTTTGTTTGTGTGCAATGTGTATCATGAACAGTCAACAGCATGGCTAAGCTACCCTCCCCCCCCCCCCCCCAACCACTTACTGGAAGCAAATATTACTGCAGACTACGTATTGGGCACACGTACGCAACTCACGGTTATTTGTTGCAAGGAGCCGAAGACCTATCTGTCATCGATATGGTGCTGTTCTCACCGTTCGTCATGTGCTTATATCATGTCCGCGCCTCATGGAAGAACGTCGACGATACTTTGGACAGCGTGACTCGCCCTTGACGCTCTGTGACATTTTAGGAGACAACTCGCGCCTTCTTGAATCCAAACAGATCTTTTTATTCCTTAAACATAGTAACTTCGGGACTCTTTACACGGTTCATTAGTTAGGTAAAACAGAAATCGTTCTGGGCGCCAAACGACCACTGCAGTCGGCGCGCCCGAAAACACCTGTCAACAACAAAGGAAGCAAATATTATTTGTCCGGCGGCTGCAGGCAGTGACTGCAGACTTGGGTATGCGTTCGCCTAGACCACAAGTAGGTCACGGAGTAAACAGTGTTCTCGTGCATGAAGTTCAACAGAATTTCAAATCCTCGCATAAGGCATGGCACGTTAAACTGCCATTCTTGCGGGGGGGAGGTCATTAACAGTTTCATTGAGTTCCAGCCAGTTTCACTACACACTACTCCAACTGAGTTTTCGGTTTTCTTTGCGTCAAGCGACGAACGGAGTGACAGCCCCCACCCACCGAGCGCCGCGTGACACGTCGGCCGACACGTCTCGTTCCGCCGACCGATCAGCGGACCAACTGTCGTTCTGCCACCGTTTACAGGCTTGCAACGCGAGATTCTGCGGTTGAAGCGATGCTGACTGCCGCGCGCCAAGCCGGCTTGAGACCGGGCCGGCCGGTCAACTGCATCGCGATATGCGTTGGCTCTGTCGTGATACACTTCACTCGCGGCTGTGAAACTTGCGCCATGTTGCTGGCCACGCCGAAGCGTGCTGTTGCTGTCATACCCTGCTTTGCGTTTCTTTCTGCAATGGAAGCGCTGTGGCAATTGGCGGGGTTTTCTTCACTGGCGCGTCCCGACGATCAGGGGGGGGGGGGGGGTGGATAATCGGTGGCGCAGGAAGGTTTGGTTGCCTGTTGAGGCAGATTGGACATGCAGGGATCCCTTACGTTATTACCTTGGAAACAGTGCTGAGATGAATGCTATACATTTAGTGTTTTCTGAGTCGCTCCTCAATGCATAATGGCGCCCATGCGTGTCAGTTGGCGTTTGTTTTGAAGACTGATCCAGGAGCACGGGAAGTTTATAAAAGGCATCGTTTTTGCATTAAAAATGGCCGCTTTATGCCGGGTCCCGCAACCAGCATAAGGCTCGATCTCCGTGTGAAATTCGTCGAACGGTAAAAATATAAAAAAAACATGGAGGAGGGATTCATTGTCCATAAGCCTGTTAAGTTCAGGAGGTTGTTGTTTGGAGACAGCTGAAGGCCGCGTACCATCCCACCAGCGTTTTCCGACGGCACGCGGGGAAAAGAAACTATCGTAAGTAACGAGCCCCGAGACGCGGCATTGCCGGCGCGGGTAAGAGCTCAGTGCCAGCGGCCTTTATCAGCCGAACTTCCAGGCAGGCGTCTAGGGGCATCAGCGCCATTCGCAGCAGTACCGGGATAATGCCGAGATCACGGAAAGTCGCACTGGCTTATCATTCCGCGCTGTCGTTGACAGTCTGGCTAGGGGATTCCATGTACGGGTTCTCGCTCCGAGTGCCTGGAAGAACGAGAATAACTGGGGATGCGTACTCGCGTCCCATACCCGAGTTGCCAGCTGACCGAGGGTGTACAGCTTGTTCGATCGATCTGGGAGGCAAAGCCAGCATCCCTGACGGCATCGCCACTGGCGGGGTCTGGGTCCGCCCTGCTGCACCTCTGGCGTGTTTGTCGCGACCGCCGGGCATCCACTCCTTCACGGGTGTCGGGGTCGGCTGCAACGCCCTCACTGACCAGGTCCGCGGTGTCATTATCAAGCGTCCTGAAGTTCCGCGCCGCACCGGGCTGAGTCATGTGACAGAAAGAGTGGGGCAGACGACCTAATGACGTCACCGCGACGTCGAGGCTAGGGCAGGCTAGGTCGAGGTGGGACCTCAGGCTCACGGCGGTGAACAGGAAGCCGCCAGTGTCCGGTTCACCTTGCTGGTTGCTACGTCCGTGTCTGCCGCACCGCAGCAGGCGTTCGCATCTGACTCGCGTGTAGTCATATGAGGATAGCTAAGTTACGTGAGTGAAAAATATTTCGGTACGTTTGCTCGAGAGTATCTTTGCGCCATAATGATGCCCAGAAGCAGCACATTTCTATGCGCTGACATTGGTTGCAACCTGGCGACGCGCGCCGGACTAAGCGCCCAGACTTGCGCCGCGCATGCGCCGAAGCTATCGCTGCGATTGTACTGCTATGACGGACGATCGTTCAGCGTAACGTGTATTTTATGCAGTCTGGTACCGAATAAATTTAACGACGATCGAACGGTTTGTTATCCGTGAGAACCAAGCCTGGAAAACTAGTGATCAAGGTCTCTGCCACGGATTAAAAGCATGGGAACACTGAGGCTTTGAGGCAAGCCGTTCTCATGTGTGATGCCGCGACCACGGCCATTACATTAAACTATGGAGTTGGGGGGCGACATACCACGTCTGCGGCGACGGGGCACGGCCAGGCGCTTTCTCCTGTGGAGTGAGGCCCATGCTACTGCTAGAAGTCATCATCGGCGCGGGGTTCCACCGAACAAAGTGTGTGGGGGAGGGGGGGGGGGGCGCCCACGATGGAACACCGGTGTGGCGGTTACCGTTAGTTATATTGGGGCCCCGCTGGGGCCGGGATGTAGCCCACACTCTTATTGTTATAGGTGTTGCGCGAAACCTTCTGGCGCTCAATCGGCATTGATGTCGCGCCACACAATACAAAGAGAAAAAGCAGGACATGCATCCAGTGCCACGGCGCAGCCAGAGCCTCGGCAAAGAGGGGGCACATTGTTGATCAAAGGTCGCTTCATAGTGAAAGGGCCCCGCAAAGTCGCCGGAAATGACCCATTTCGTAATAAGTGCATGTTTTCCTTTAATATTTTTATTTTTACCTTGCATAGCTTAAGTAGAACCCAGGAGCTGCCGTGAGATCAATGCTGTTTGAATTTTATTGTAAATAAGCTGAGTATCCGGTTTAGACATAATTAACCGGCTTAAACAACTGCATAAAATAAATCGCTAGCGCTCTTCATTTTACATAAGCCTATTGGAGTCGTTATAAACCGGATAGAACTCAGAATCTTTATCAGAATTTTTATCTGGGTACTACGAACGTGTAATGGATCGCGCGTATGTAGATGGTATATAGAAATGGGTCACCAATTTGTATTAACTTGACCAAGTCACGTGTGTCTGGGAATGTTCAACATTCAGTCAGCATCGATTGGTGATGCAAATTGTGTAACATAGTTTGGAACATGCGCCATCACAAACCTTAGCAACAAAAACCTGGACGCTCGGCATTGCAGTCTCCGTAGGCCGCGGAGCTTTGGCCTGGTGGTTAACACGGGCTTGGGCGGGGGTCAAAGCGCCCCCCAAGGGTTTTCCAGATTAATTTCCGAACGGCGCGGCGTAGTCGTGCCAAACTTTCCATAGCTATGTAGAGTTGAAAAGCAGATTTTTCGATGAAAAAAAGATGTGCCCGGATCAGGCCAGTCAGCGAAGAACGTTTCTGGGGAATCATTCAACGTGATGCAACAACGGTGTGTTAGACAAAGCCATACCTGAGACAGTTCCTTAGGCAATAAATACATTCAATTACCCGACCCGCTAATCTAGTGGTGCTGAAATATAGTGGTGGAAGTGCAAGAGTACAGGTAGAATCTCTACAATACCCCATCTAGCGAGGGGTATTTAACCGGCCACCCAGGCACCTGTCGGTACTGAGTCGCAGCTAACGGTCGGACGAAAATGATGACACTTCTGAAAAAACGTGCCTTTGAACGTTTTAGGGCATCAAATTTTGCCTGCAGACAGTGATTCGGATGTATATTTCACGTGTGCAATTTCTATATGGGTAACAGGAACGCATTGGACTTTACAACACCGCCGAGTGGTATTGGAATATGGTGGTGGGACTGGGAAAGTAAAGCTATTATCCCTATTTTTCGCGTTGCTGTGACTGCCAATCTGTCCAAAAGACAACCCCAAAGTTTAAAAAAGCTGCACGCATTCTAATCTTAATTTTGAAAAACATTCGTAGCCACCATTTCACGACGATCGTTCCCGCGCGCATGGCCCGCCACCTGGTGTCACTTGCAGTGGCCAACGCCGTTCAATTTACGGAAGCTGCAGCCCAAGCCATCGCTGTTCTTGCTCCCGAGATTGCGAGCGCGTATGCTCAAGCCTTTTGATATAATTTGTTTTGCTAGTCGATTTCGCAAAATATTGAACGTTCTCAGGCAAACATTGGACGTCCAAAATAGTTTTTGAACTCATTTCGACTCACCCTGTTCAATACTAATGATACTCCTAATTTATTTCCGGGCAAGGGACGCACTTGATTACAATTCTAGGTGCACAGGATTGTTCCCGGTAAATGGCTGAGATGTCATTCCGTCCCACCGCGAGCTGACTTCCGGCTGCCATTCTGGCGACGCGGGGCGGGATCCCCTGGTCGATCCGGAGGTCCTTAAAGGAGTACATCATATCGTGTTGGTCCCCTCCCTCATGTGGAAGGCCCTGTCATCCGAGCAGTTGTCTCCGGATCGACGCAGGGGTCTTTATTGACGCAACAGCATCCCTAGTCGCTGCAGGTGGTCCAATAATTGCCACATAAACTCTAGTGTTGGAATTGGGTCGGAGGGCCCACCGCTCGTCACTGAGGGCCCTGACGAACACAGGACCCTTCCATCGTCTCAATGTGAACACTCATCACAAGTTCTCAGGCTTTCTTTCATTGTCAGAGGGACCCGACCAACGCATGAGACCCTCTGCCATTCGGGGTCATGTCCTCGTACCTGTTGAGAAAATGGTTCCCTGCCCGACTCGAGGTCTGTTGTGGACACAGAACACCCTGTAAGGCACTGTTGGCCGCTCACTGATACAGGATACAGGGTAAAGCATTGTTGCAGCGCCCCCGACCGGCGCAAATCGCGACCTGGCCTTGTCCCTGCTTGGGAAATGGCCCCCAGAGTTCAGACTGACATGGAGCCGACTGTGCGGTGTTAGTGATCTCTGGCCGAAATAGCGGATCGCTCTGTCTCAGGGGTCCCCAATGAGTGCAAGAAACCCTCTAACTGACATTTGAGGTCACGACCTTTCGGGCGAGGGTCCTCAATGTGACCTACAGCCAGCCCTTCGTGCCATTCAGCTATCCAATCGGGCCCTTGATCTTTGGTCTCGAGAGTTCATTCGGCCCCTCTTCAGGCCTTCTTAAACACCGCTCCTGGCCGATTCTGGACCGCTGGCCGCCACAGCTGCTACAGGATCCCTGCTAGGCACTGTGGCTCCTGACCGACACCGGATCCCCTTATTATGTCAGGGACCCGAACATTGTAAATTGCGGGCCACAGCCTTCTTCCTGCTTGGGAAATGTGTCCAACGGGCTCAGACAGACATGGAGCCGACTTTTTGGTTCCGTGTCGAGGCTCTATATAATAAGGATGGAGAAACCCGAAACAGGGCCTTAATAGAAGCCAGCTGACTGACATTTCAGGTCTCGGCACTTCGAGTGGGAGGGGGGGGGGGGGACGTCCAATTTGGTCCTTGATCTTTGGTTGCGATGGGCCCTTCCACCCCTCTTCCGACCTCCTCAAGGCCCGTGACCGATTAGGGGGCCACCAGCCGACACATGCCTCCCCCTCCCCTGGTAGGCAACGTGGGGCCCTGAGCGACACCGAGGCCCCAACCATTGTTTCAGGGACCAAGACCTATGCAAATCATGGCCCCGGGCTTGCTCATGCTTGGGAAATGGGCCCCCACGGTTAACAGTGACAGGGAGCCAACTGTTCGCTGTTCGTGATCTCTGGCCAACTAGACACCCACATTATCTCAAGCGATCCTCAAACGGTCCGAGAGAACCTCTGGCTAATATTTCAGGTCACGACCCTACGGGCTACGGTTCTATATGTGACCTTCAGCCAGTCCTCCGGGCCTTTGTACTCTCCAACCGGGTCCTTGATCATCGGTTCCGGCGGCCGCCCGGGCCCTCCTTCGTACCTCATGGAGCACTTCCCGCAGTGGGATCGGGCCCCTTACGAACACATGACTCTCTGTAGAGCATTGTGGGCCCCTGACAGATACAGGGGCCTCGACCAGTGTAAATCGCTGGCCCCGTCTTCGCTGCTGATCGGGAAGTGGGCCCTTAGTCCCACATCGACACGGAGCAGACTGTGCAGTACTGGTGGTGCCTGACCGACATACAGACCCGCATCGATTCAGAGGGTCCCCGATCGGGCCAAGGGTCCTCCGACTGTCACTTGAAGGCTCATCCCGGGCATAAAACTCCAAACAGCCTTTCGTGCCCTTAGACCCTTCAATTAGGCTCTTGATCGTCAAACCCGATGGGTCCACGTGCTCTTCGGGTTTCCTCGACCACGGCCTACCGACTCGGGACCCACTGCGGACACAGGGCTCTTTTTCAGGGCCCAGGGTTAGGCTCTGTGTACCCTGATAGACGCTAGAGCCCCTACCAATGTAAATCGCTAGTTCCAGCTTTGTCCCTGCTTGAGAAACCGGCCCTCAGGCCCACGCCGCTGAGGAGCCGGCTGTTAGTTACTGGTTATGTCTGACCTGACTGACCTGAATGTAGTGTCTATGTATCGTTGAAATGAAAACCATTCACATTCCCCGGTATTATCATACCTCCCCGGCTACCATATGAAATGAGCACCTGTTTGACGTTGAATAAATAAACAGTTTCCCCACCGACCGTTACCACGCGTTTTATGGTTCGCACCGAACCAGACCATACGCGAGCTGATCCAGCTCCATAGTCACCACACTGCACAACTGACAAGGCATGCCATGGGATCACGCTGCCGCAGGGACGCAGTTTCAAAGGGTCAAAGCCAGCGAAAAACCTACTTCTGGGCATTTTTTCCTGTTCAACCCTCAGACTTGGTTTATGAAACTACATTCCTGTGCTGCTCTCGAAACCAGTTCTCCATATGAAGACCAATGCAGTGCAAAGGCTAATGCCTCCATGTATTGGTTAATGTATTGGGGCCACGGGCCGTATTGATACGAGTGATGCCCACTACCCACGCGAGGCCTTGGAAAAATGCGAAAAATCCCAAGAACCGTGGAAAACCTGTCTAGAAAAACCGTGGGAGAAGCCACAAGTGTTCCACGTGCGCCATTTTGACCGCGTGCCGGCAGGAGCGATGGTAGCGCTTACAGTGGTCGTCTATAAGAGGTAATAAGAAAGGTAACTAAATGCGTGTTGGTGCTAGAAATGCCATAGAACCATATCACTTTTCTTTTTCTAAATTAAAGAGATGCGGTTAACAGAGACCAATTTCGTCGTCGTGTTCTTTTGAAGCTTGAAGCATGATTATTGCTATAAAGTCGATCACAAACATGGAAAACTGTCTAGCGTGCAGGAAATCCCAATTGGAGCGAAGCGCTTTCCACTGTACCATACTTAGCCAGCCGCCAGCTGTCCCACCACCCCCCGCACCCATCCCCGTTGTACGTCATCGCTAGCGGTCAGTGCCACCACAGCTGCGCACGATTCGCGCATGCGCGTAACGGGCGGGCTCTCAGAACCAATCACTTTGCGCATGCGCAGCCGCGGCGCCACTGTACTTGGGTTTTCATCGGAGTTCGGCCGCCGCTGCCTTTCCGTCGCTGCGTCAGAGGAGTGAGGTCGGGGGCTCCGCCGCGGGATTTTGCCGAAATGGCTGACGCAATCATGGTAAGTGTGGGGGATAAGTTGTAGAGCTGAATCTGATGCATACCATGCATGTGTTTAAGACCGAAAGGTGCGATACTTATGGCAGGACAGCGTTGGATAGTTGTGGACCGACCGGGTGAAATTTTCTAAGTGCCAACATGGCGTCTGCGGCTAAGTCCCGTGATGGCGCCTGCCGGCCGCGTGGGCTAGCCGCGGAACGACTTGGATGCTCGCCTGGTGAATGTGTCGCGGTGAGTCGGGTGGAATTTAAAGCTGGAGGTGGTCGGTGTCGACAACATATTTTCGACGTCTTTCAGATGGAGAACGGCGCGGGCGCATCAGTTCTCGGAAATGGAGGTAAGCTAAATTCCGGTTGAGATGGATCGTTCACGCGAGATGGTAACCGGATGTGCTTGTTACCCACTCAGCTATTGGTTGTTTTTTTATTGATGCCTGCTGAGGATTCGGATACAGAGCAAACCGATCACCACGGATCGGGACCGGAGTCGTCTTTGTTGGTCATTCTCGCGAAGTGCGGGAAGGCAGCGGACGCGTCCACTGATATGCTACACTCACGAGGCACGGGTTTTTAGCTGTGCGCTCTTAATATGGTTTTCCATACCACCGAGTATTGATTGTTATTTCGGCCCGCGCATTTCAACCGCGGAAGCGCAATTAGTATGCCGGCGTGGGTTAAAGCAGAGGGGCCGAATATGCATAGTGTAGATACCATTTGTTATGTAACGTGCGAGCGGCTGTGCGTGGCTGTTTTTCCCGACTTTACGGAGGTCGTGAGGGAGCATTATGCTCGCGATGTTTTGCAATTCGGGGTCTCGAAACGCATCGAGTGACGCTCACGATACAGCGCTGAACGGTCATGGTGCCGTGGCCACCGGGCGGAAAAGGACAACCAGTTTTGACCGGATGCCGTCCGCTTTCGGCAACAGTGAGGATTCTATTAGATATCAGTGAGTTTCCCTACTGGCTGAAGGATCTTTGTTCGGAAGTCTGTGTGTCAAAATCACGGCCGCGTGTGTGCTGTTTGTGCACCAAGATTTTGGGAGCAGTGAACGATTGTTGTGGCGTTGGTAATTATTCAGAATACCTTCATAGGGCATCATTTTCTTTTGTTGAGTACGCACTGCCAGCTCCACGGTCTGGCATTGGACGGTAGCTTGCCGGCGAGAAGCTCGTCAGCGAGTTTCTCGTACCCCGCGACGGTGTCGACACTGACATCTGTCGGCGGCCGCGGTTGCCAGACGGAACGTAAACAGACCAGTCCTGCAAGAGCATGATTGGTAGCGTGAGTAGGTGATTAGATTGTTGCCGCTCCTTCCCGCGAGATGGCAAAATGGAGCTACAGCGAGGTGATTGGAGGAAAACAAGGCGAAAACTGCATTTGTCCTGTTACTGCACAATTATGCTGGGGCTGGCCCGCCCCGCTTTTTGGTTCGGTGTGGTCTTTCGGCCAGCGATGACCACTGACCTTGGCTTTGGACCAAGGAGGGAGGTAACTGTCGGTGAAACACTGATCAGAATAGGTCCTCACCGCCGCTGAGCCGAAGCCCGCACCGGCCCAGCTCCGGAGCTCGTGCGGTTGGCAGGACGGGATTCCCGCCAGCGCTGCCGCGAGCCCACTCATGACTGGTGCCGTGCCACGCTCCCGACTGGGAGTGATTACCGCGATGATTCAGAGCGAAGAGGAAAATGAAGAAAACAGACCGGATGACCGCCGCTGGCCGCTGCCGTTTGTAATGTAGGTGCAGGTGTGCCGGGCGCCGCGAGTTTTCCGCGGCGCCTTTTTCGTAGTAGCCGGATTAAGTTTTGTGAAGCACGAGCTTGCGGTGCGAGGAGCAGCCGATGGGTCGCCTGCCGTCATTGTTTGCGGCCGTGTGTTGCTGTCCGAGGGCGTGGCAAAGCCATGTTAGCAGCTGGCAATGATAGTTAAGATGAGTGTAGAAGACAGGATTTGATCGAGGGACTCTGTGTGCATGTCTTTGTTTCGTGTGGCGTGATGCGCACCTTGGGGGCGTCCATAAATTGCGCTGTGCAAGTTTGACCCTTTTCAACCTCTTCACCTGGTTGCAAACTGGTCCCGCTGGGCGCATATCAAGAGGAAGCCAACGGTGCCTGGCTTTAAGGTTCGAAAGCATAAGAAGATCAGCACCATTTACGGTCACCCCTGAGCGTAAAGTTAAGCTGTCAACCCTCGCTTCACCGCAGTTGCGCTGTACCGAGCCCCCCCCCCCCTCACCCCATGGGTTACACAATACATGATCTGCCGTTGTATTCTGAGGGTGACAACTTAATTCATGGGGTATTATTTGCAATGTGCAATGTCGAGCGTTACTACGAGGCTGATAGAAATGGCTGTTAGAGACTCATTCAGATGTTTGAAATTTGTTTACGATAATTTGCGAATTAATCCAGGGTAAATTAGACCTGTCTGTGATACGCATGATCCCATTTCCCACGACATTTTCGCCTGTCACGGGTTTGTTTCCGCATACACGGCAGCTCCTCAGAGCTGAAATAGGAGCAAGCGCAATAACAGCCGTTGGGACGATCATGCCCCGTCGCGGGCAATAAATGCCAGCCGTATCGGTCGTTAGTATGCTTTACCTGACCGCTCAGCAACTGACGCTCCTTTAAAGAGTCTGGTCAGTTTTAGGCTTATCCCTCTTGCACACTCGCTACTTAATTAATTTTTATCTTCTTTTGCACGGTACCTCATTTGACCAGGCTTGGGCGCAGTTCAGACGGCCTCGTAAAAAGCTTGCATTCTTAATCAATGATGACCACGCCTGTCTATAGGTGGTAAGCCGGGGTTTGTTTCGAGCAGTTTATGATGTCGCGCCCCCACCCTACGCTTATCGGGCCACACCGGCAGCTAGCGGCGCTGTTATAAGTGCGTCTGTGCGTGGCTGCGACCGGTCGCTATCGATCTAGAAAATCCACGGCACGTGGATTATCCAGGTCAAGATGTCTGCTCGGATGTCGGTTCGAATCTCCGCGATACCGGGCGTGGCCGTCTGTTGCCCCTGCAGGATGTCGCGACCGCTTCCGAGACACCGGCAGTGTTGGTCTCGCTCGGCCAGCCCGCGGTCGTGGCGCGTGGCTGATACAGCCGTTCCCAGTGCTTCCGTCCGATGGTTCACCTGGAACACGTGACACGCTGCAGGCCGTGCGTCACCGCCCGGCACGTGACCGGCGGCGCGGCGCGGCGTGTTGTGGCGCCGCGCCGCTAGGCGGCGGTGGCGGGCCCGGGAAGAGGGCGCTCGCGAGCTCGGGTCCCACGCCGTCCCCTACCGCCCCAGCGCCGGCGCGCGTGGGCCGAGCCGTGTGGGTTTGCGGCACGGGCGCGCTTGTGCACCAGTTACGTTGATGAGGGCAGTGATAGACTTCCCAGTGTGTGCGTGTGTGTTAGGAAGCTGAAATGTCACCTGGGGCGGGGGGACGTTAATTGATGACTTGGCGTGCGCTTACTACACGCTGCCCGGAAGCGTTCACTCCCGAGCTTCGCTTGGGCGATCTGAGTGCTGTTGCTGAGCTTCCTCGCACCTTGTGCTGCGACCACTGCGACGCATTGACAAACGGGATCTTCAGGTTACAGCGGCAGCATGAACGGGGACGTGAAGGAGCACAAGTCGGAGCACCGGTCCAAAGAGCACAAGTCCAAGCACAAGAACAAGCACAAGGACAAGGACCGCGAGCGTAGCCGCGACCATAAGTCGTCCCAGTGAGTTGCCGCCCAGCGTCGGCATCCACGGGCGCCGCTCGTGAATGGGGCTGCAGCTGGCGATCAGCTGCGGCGTGTCTGGGTTTGTTTTTGCGGAAGGTTTTGTTGCGGCACTTCAGTGTGTTTTTATTGGCTGGCTGTGGACAGCCTGTCTGTTGCATTGAAGCTGTTTGAGTCACAGCTGAATGTATGCATGATGCTGTGTAGTCCAGCCACGAGGTAGTTTGCATCAAGTTTTTTGTCATTTGTACTATGGTACTTAAAAACCCATATCCTGTTTTGAAATGAATTTGTTTTGGTACATAGAGAAGTGATCACTTCACTTCTTTTCTCTTCACTTCCTCACTTCATGTCTCGCTATGGCCGCTTTTGGCATATCAGGCTGGTTTTTGTCTGGATGATTTTCTACCTTGCTGATGGGACTCGCATCATTACTAATGGACTATTTTTCTTGTGCAGCAAAGATAAGCACAGAAGCAAGGAACACAAGTCTCACAAGTCCAGCTCCAAAGACAAGGACAGGCACAGCAGTTCCAGCAGAAGAGACGGGGACAAGGATCGGCACAGGGAAAAGGACAAACACAGAGATAGACATCAGGAGGACAAAGAGCACCACAGATCGAAAGAGATTCAAGATGAGATTAAGCAGGAGGTGCAGGAAGAGGAACCTCAGGCTAGTGTGCATCCTGTATTCATATATATTGTTCATTACATATATTCAAAATTGTTTTTATATGGTTTCTGAACAATGCAATGGTGTATTGTGTAATTCATGCCATGCACAATTATTGTTAAGTGCTTTGCATTACCGCGAGAAAGCCTTGTATAGTTAAAATGTTGCATGATATAAATTGATTTGTGTTACCTAAAACATTTTCCTTTATGGCACCTGCTCCAGTGGTTTTTATTTGTCATAATTTCCTCTTGTAGTTCTTAGCGACCAACGTTGTGCATTGTGAGCCAGCCAGTACTGAAGCCTAAAGTCAGCGGCAGCACGCCTGTCACGTGTCCGACCGCCAGCAGGTGTACGAGGAGCAGCACTCGCTGCAGAGGCAGGTTCTGGACGACTCTCAGGACTTCACCGACGGCGACGACGAGGACCGGCTGGTCATCAAGGAGGAGCTGCCGATGGACAGCGAGGACGAGCAGCCGCTGGTCAGTGGGGCGGTCGTCAGAGGGGCCCGTGCAGCGTCCTGTCCCCAGCTTGCCGGCGTCCGGCCGCCGGCCTGGCGCTGGTGCTGGCGCCTAGGTGGCCTCCCTGGTTATCGGGACCAGGAAGAGCGGTCTCGTGCAGTCTAGCCGAAAGGACGTGGCGTTGGCGGCATCTTGGAGCGGCCATTTGTGGTACTTATCTTGACGGCCGGCGTAGCTCACTTAATAGGGTCTGGTACACTTCCCCGTAACCCTCCTCGGAGTGGGGAGCCGAGGGAGAAGCCAACGCTGCGGGCAGCGGGCTTAAATCGGGTTCCGGGTGTACCGGGTTTAATCAGTTTTGACGGCTGGTCCCATAGATGTCTAATGCTACCGGGTCGGAAACGGCCGCGCCTAGAGTGCCAGGCAGAGGGATTCATGGATCGCTTCAAGCTGAACCCGCGCGTATAAGCGGCCGGGGTATGGTTTAACGATATCATCCACGACGCAAACAAATGAAGCGTTGTTTTTAGCTGATGAACGTGTGCGTTTCACATAAGGGGACCGTCACAAAACAAAACAACCGATGCAGCTGCGCATCCGATAAAACTGGTGGGACGGGACGCTGGAAAACGGCATTGAAACGCTGACGCTGAGAGTTCACAGCTCATGTGACCATGTTATGCGCGTCGCTTTTGTAGCCGCTCGCTGAGGCGGCGCGCGGATTCGGCCAATGCGCGCTTGTGTTAAAAGTAGCACTGCGAAAAGAGTTGATTGATCGCAGTTTATAAAGATTGCTGTGAACCCAAAGATGCGAGTCATTAATTTAGACAAATGATAAATCGGACCACATTCAACTGAAGCATGCAAGGGAGACTCGGCCGCAAATATTTTACTTCCCTGCGGCTTAGGCACTTGTCAAAATTAGTCAGGGCAAAGTTGTGAATGAATATTGAGGGGTGATCTGACGTTATGCCGTGCCTGATAACGATGAATTGTCAGCGATGGTAAAGCGGCATGCGGCGCACCGCAGACCCTGTGCAATCACGGGTATAAGCTGTATAGTTTGAGCATGCTGTTGTACAATATGCGGTCACCGTGCTAGTAATACGCCGCCTGCCGCAGCCGCGGTTCTTGACCGATTGCTGTCTGCCTGTGCTCTGGCAACATAAATGAGGATCACAGCAGCATATCAACCCAAGCCCCGAACGGACTAGATGATGCTGAACAGCGGTTGACTTCAGCGGTATCGTTGCATCGGCCGGTACCAACGCAGCCGGGTGTTCCCGGACCTCGCTGGAGCCGGCGTAGACACCGAACCCATGAGACACAGCGCAGCAGCCTGTCTCGCGAGAGCCGATGTAACAGCCGATCCCACCACCCACTAGTCGAGCTCAGTGTCCATTGGTGGGAGCTGGAGAACTTAGCTCACTGAAGGAAAGTGTAAATATCATAATGTAACCGCGGAGTCACTGTGTAAGTAGTGTGCGTGTGGGGGGGGGGGGGGGGGCTAGCACGCTTTGGTCTCGAGTCTTCTTTTCGTGTAACCCCGCGGGATACTGTTTCGTGTTGCCTGGAGTTGGGGAAGGGGCCGGTGGGGGTGAGGGGGCGGCATTGCCGTGTCCTAATCTACTGCCCGTGCCATGGGGCCAAACTGCAGTCATTGGAGTTGCATCAGTACAATAGTAAATGTGATCAAGGAACATGCAAAACCATAAGGAGAGGGGCCCAGCCTTAACACGAGCATAGCAACGCCCAGAGGCATCATTTCGCTAAATCCAAAATGCTTCGGATGTGGTTTCTTACCATAGTGAGGTGGGGGGGGGGGGAGGGGGGGGGGGGCGGGGAATATTCCATCTGGGCAGCACAGTACCGGGCATGAGCTTTGCTCCACGGCGTGAAAAGCTTTGGTTGACACTGCTCAGTCCCTTAAATCCCGATTTAGGAGCAGGTGAGCAGCCAAGGGAAAGGCCTGGAGCTCTGGTGCCCCCCGTCCCCTCAGGCCCAGATTTTTTGTTACCCCCCCCCCCCTTATCGATGGCTGGTGGCAGAAGTGACAAAAGCCCGGCGTGATGCAGTGGCATAGTTTCTTATTCAGTTAGAGTGGGGGCTCAGCCCTCTCCCCGCACTTGTTGAGGAGAAAATGGGCCAAATCTGGGCGGAAACACGTTGTTGGCGTATTCTTGGGTAGGTTGAGCCATTTTTCACTGTCCCCCCCCCCACACCAATTCATTTTGCGAAACTACCCTCGTGGCGTGATGCATGCCCACCGAGCTATGGGCCCCATCCCTTGAAAAAATCCTGGCTGCACCCTGTTCGGGGGGCATATGATGTGTACGAAAACCGGAACAGCAGAAGAGGTACTCACCCAGGCCTATGACAATGTTCACGTGCACCCTGTTGCGCGGTGTGAAGATAGCGAAGTAAAATGCCCCCCCCCCCCCCCCCCATCTCCCAAGAGGATATGCGTGGGTTGGCGAACACCGAATGGTTATCAAACGCAATTGGCCAAGATGCACCAGTCCAAATTTTTCTCAGATTCACCCCTGATAAGTGGAGATCGCATTCAGTTGCCAGATAGACAATCCAGGCTGCTGTCCATCAAGAGCTTAAAGCGTTTTTATATTCTGTATGCCAGTACAAAGACAATACCGGCGTGCACCAAGTGTAGGTACCGATCAATTGCAAGATTTTCTCCGCCTGGGCCCGTACATGCTGATCTATAATGGCAGAGGTGCGTGGACTACCGCGCTGTGGGAGGGGGGGGGGGGGGGGGGCGGTGGGGCTCAAGTACTCCCGCAACTGCGAAAAGCTGCTTTTTCGGCCAGCAAGTAGTTTTGTTTGCCCACATTTGCCTACGAGTCCATACCATTTTACAGCTAATGACCGTATTTGGATCACGCACGCCTGCTAATAATTAAGACCCGTAACATGGGTGTTGTCGATCTAGTGGTATTACGCATCTGTGGTCGACGCCAAAAGTTTTGCCGGCGGCGTTCTTGCGTAAATGGTGAAAGTGATCATCGCCTCGAAAGATGCCGGCGGCCGATGCCACGTTCGAATTATTTTTCCTTCGGTGCGTTGTGTGAATTCCGCTGGCCACGAAGACTTCCGTTTTTTTTAAATTCCTGCGATCGACCCCGAAAATCGTCGGTAATTGTCACGACCTGTAATGAGAAGTACCCAATTAGTTTTGCAACTTACCCATGCAGTCCACAAACAGGATCACAAACACAAGCATCGCAGTTACAGCCTTTTCTGGTACCCAGTCATGCCGGCCAGCCATAGTTTGAAGACCTGGAGTCAAACTGTCAACCGACGATAAAGCGCAACCAAGGTCGTTCGTTCTGGACTGTGCAGCAGATGAAGCCACCCCGTCCTAGGATGTCCCCATTAACGGGACGTCAGCGGACCGCGGACGTGGCATGAAGTCAGCTGATGTATCACAAAGGGATCGAAAACACTGATGAAGAACAATTGCACAGCGCGCATGGCGCCGTTCAGTTCGGCGGTCGCAGGCGTCGGCGCTGACGCCTCAGTCAAGTAGTCAGGCGGGGTCGTGTCCTGGGACGTCGATCTGGCGGCATGGTGGCCTACGGATGATGTGGCCGCTGCGCTCGTGGAGCGGTACACGTCTCGGCGGCCCGACACCGGCGCCATCGCTGCGGCGAGCAGTGCTCTGCGATTATCCCTCTTGGTCGGAAGCCGTGTCCTGTCTCCTCGCGGCATGCATACTGGTATGATCGTACCCCCCGCTCGTCATCTTGCAGTTGTTTACCAAACGTCCCGGTAGCTGGGGGGGCCATCGCGTGTTTGCGGTCGTCCTGTGTGGGACGGTTATCTGACTATGTGTGCTGGCGGCAAAGGCGGCTACAGCACGCGACGATGTGGGAAATGTGACCAGTGTGCCAGCCGTGTTCAGCTGGTCAGTCTCGCCTGCCACGCCGCGGTTTGTTCCGGCGACCGCTTATCGCGTGCCCGGCGGTGGCGTGATCTAACCATGACGCCGCAGCTCTGCGGGGCGCTCCCCTCCGTGGCCGATGCGCGTCCGGCCATCCGGCCGGACCCCGGCCGGCGCCCGTCTGACCCTTCCCCGCCGCCGCTGTTCCAGTCTGCGCGCAAGAGGCCGGCCGTGACGCTGGGCGCCGGCGACGAAGACAGCGAGGAGGACATCCCGCTGGCCGTGCGCAAGAAGGCCATCAAGGCCAAGCGGAAGGCCGACTCGGACGACGAGTACGAGCGCAAGCCGGTACGTGCGGCGTCGTCTAGGGGAGGCGGCCGGGGCCTGGGGGAAGTCGGATGTCGCCGGTGTAGGCGGACGGGGCCCGTGGGCAGGCAGGCGTCGCCTGGGGGAGGCGGGTCGGGGCCATGGAAAGGCAGACGCCGGTTGCAGTGTGCTCTATGCCGGCCAGATGTCTCCTGGACAGATGCTCAGTGTTGAAAAGTGTTGACTAAAATTGTCAGACGTCTGAAACTGTTGGGAAAATGCCCAGATTGACCTGTTTGCATCAGTCAAGTGTTGAATATCATCCCTGTAATGCAATATAAGTTACAGGGATGGTACTTCAAGGCACTGGCATTTGACATAAACCAGTCAATGCTGAAGCTGTGATGACTGCTTGGCATAAACGGATTGCAGGGACAGTAATGTAAACCAATTTGTCCTATAACAAGGTTGTGTACTTGATTTGTCATATCTGTATTATTGGATGTGTGATAATGCACCTATATGCATCTGCATAACAACACTTGCAAATGACTGAAAGGAACGGTCGTGCCTATTACGAGTCATACCCAGTAGTCCCCGGAGAACGAGTTTAATTTTAAATGTCAATTGGAACATCTGTTGCAACATATGCACACCACACTTTGATCAGACACTTGTATCTACATGCTCTTCTTGTTTTATTTTTTATATTTTATTTACTTCTTATTTTAGCTGAAAAGTAAACGGGACTACATCGTGGTACACAATAAAGTCACAAAACGAGAGGTATAGCAGTTTTCTGAGTTTTTGGTAGCTTATGCCGGTTGAAAAAATCAGAAAGCAGTAAACAAGCCGCCCTGGTTGACTGTCCCGGTGTTAAGGGGTTTCTTGTGTTGCATCCATGGCCGTTTGACTGCAATGGTTTGTGTATGAAGCGGTGCTCGTCTACGTGGTGACCAAGAGCCCAGGAAGCGGATTGATGTGCATTTGGCTCACGGAGGCACCTGGTCGTTATTTGACGCCGGCTGCTCCGTTTCCAGCCCAAGAAGGTGAAAAAGGAGATGAAGAAGGTAAAGCCAGAGACGCTCAGCCCCACTAAGAAGAAGAAGGCTGAGGAGGAGCAGCAAGTCTGGAAATGGTGAGAGAGCGCGCGCGCTGCGTGTGTTTTCGGAGGGCGTGAGCTGCAGCCAGAGCTGTCGGCCGCCGACAGTGAGAGTGGGTCTGTGGCGATGTACGCCGACTGCTGAGTCGACGGCGTAGCGGACGACGGTAACCTGCCGTTGGCGGGGTGTGCAGCTCGGGAGGTGAACCGTTCGCTGACGACGGTGTGGCGGGGCACGGGTTCGAACCTGGCTAACGGCCTATTTTTTCATTTTCTGCCGCAGTGGGCGCGAGAGGCCGCGAGGACGTGCTTTGTATGGTTTTAGTAGCGCTAGCACAGCGATCAGCTGCCGGGCGTCCGCGTGCTGACCTCTGACGTTCGGGCGGACCTATGTAAACCGCCGCGTCCCGGACCCGGCCCTGGCACTGGCACTGGCAGCGGCACTGGCACTGGCACTGGCACTGGCACTGGCACTGACCCGGGCCCTGGCTCTGACCCCCCGGACCCGGACCCGGACCCTGAACCTGAACCTGATCCTTATCCTGAACCTAGAACTGACCCTGACCGTGACACCGGCCCCGACCCTAACCCTGACCCTGACCCTGACCCTGACGCGGGCTGCCTCGTCTGCCAGGTGGGAGGAGGAGAAAAAGGACGACGGCGTGAAGTGGCGCTTCCTGGAGCACAAGGGCCCCCTGCTGGCGCCAGAGTACGAGCCGCTGCCGCACCACGTCAAGTTCTTCTACAACGGCCATGAGATGAAACTGTCGCCCCTGGCGGAGGAGGTGGCCACCTTCTACGCCCGCATGCTCGACCACGACTATACCACCAAGGAGGTGTTCAACACCAACTTCTTCCGCGACTGGCGCAAATGCATGACGGAGAAGGAGAAGGAGAAAATCACAGCGCTGAAGAAGTGCGACTTCACCAAGATGGCGGCGTATTTCAAGGTGGGCTGGCTGGAGCTGGGGCTGGATGCACAATTTATTCTCAAAGCTATAACATCGCTTTCTAAAATGAAGCGACGTTATGGTCACTTGAGCCAGCTCTAAAGTTTTTAACTAGCAAGCAATGGGTAAAACCGGAATGTAGCAAAAACTACTTTTAGCCACCTGAAGCTCCACTCTGGGACCTAATTTAAGTGGCACACAGTGATAATTGTACTGCTCATCATTTTTGATGTGGCCCGACCTTATGTTTCGATTCAGCGCGGTTCTGGGGCGTGAGTGCTGGGGTAACATTCGCCTGCGGTCTCTGTGTATGGGCGCTGCCCGTCGTCCGCTGGTGACACCTTCGCTCCCCTTACTCGCAGGAGAAGACGGAGGAGAAGAAGGCCATGAGCAAGGAGGAGAAGAAGAAGCTCAAGGAGGCGAACGAGGTCATCACCAAGGAGTACGGCTTCTGTACTCTGGACGGGCACACGGAGAAGATAGGCAACTTCCGTGTGGAGCCGCCCGGTCTCTTCCGGGGCCGGGGTGAACACCCCAAACAGGTGTGTGCATGCGGCTGCCCATGTGTGTGCGTGTGCGTGCGTGTGCGTGCGTGCGCGCGTGCGTGTGCGTATGCGTGTGCGTGTGCGCGTGCGCGTGCGCGTGCAGTTGTGGGGGATGTATGTGAAATGTGCGTTGGCGTGTGCTAACAAAGTCATATTGCAATGTGCAAATATTTTTACTTGATTTTTTGAATGGACATGTATGCTTGGGTCGCCTAAAACGACCTTGTGGTGTTAGGTTACATTACTCATTACCCGCATGACATTCCGAGATTCTGGATTGAGTCGGAAGGTCCACGGGCGCAGAGTCAGATATTCAGCAGCCCGAAGCCGGCATCACACGTGACTGTAGCGGCGAGGCAGCCGCGGGCGCTGCGGGGTCGGCCGCGCCGGCCGGCCGGCCACCGTGTGGCCCAGCGCCGACAGCCGTCCCTCGGCCGCCGACAGGGCATGGTGAAGCGGCGCATCACCTCCGAGGACATCATCATCAACTGCAGCAAGGAGTCCGAGGTGCCCAAGCCGCCTGCCGGTCACAAGTGGAAGGAGGTGCGCCACGACAACACTGTCACGTGGCTGGCGTCCTGGACGGAGAACATCCAGGGCCAGATCAAGTGAGTGACTGGTGCCAGGGGAGCAGCAGGGGGGCTATGCCACGTGGTTTGGGCGCTGGAATGCCACGGGGCGATAGGCGAGCGTGCGTATCAAATGCTTGCTGCTTGACATACCCATAAATTCCCTTGCCGATTCTTATTTGAAGGTTGTGGGTAATTTTGACGCATGACGTGTCATTGGACACAGTGTTCACGTGCTCTTGGTGTCCAAGTCAAGACATTGTGCCATATTTTTTTTGTAGTTTTGTGCTATGTTCGTACCGAAACGTTATCTTTTTGCACTGTGCGCTGGCTTCAAATGTTGGAATGCGATGTCTCGGCCCAGGACGGCCCGGGCGCCTGTGTGCTCGTGCACTTTGTGCGGCTCGTGCCGGGCGCTGCTGACCCCGTGTTGGCGGCAGGTACGTGATGCTGAACGCGGCGTCGCGCCTGAAGGGCGAGAAGGACTGGCAGAAGTACGAGACGGCGCGCCGGCTCAACAAGTGCGTCGACGAGATCCGCGAGTCCTACAAAAACGACTTTAAGAGCAAGGAGATGCGGATACGGCAGCGCGCTGTGGCCATGTACTTCATCGACAAGGTGAGTGGTGGGGGCCGCGCGCCCTTCGGCGGAGCGCGCCCTCCCGTCCGTGTCACGTGATGAGTCAATCCCTTTTGCTCTCATACGACCGCTGCTGAGACCACTGCTCTCTGAACGTGGCCGTAGTCGCCGTTGGCGGCCGCTGGCCGGGCACTGTCTGAGCCGAGCCTGTCGCTCTCCCCGCCAGCTGGCGCTGCGAGCCGGAAACGAGAAGGACGAGGACCAGGCGGACACGGTGGGCTGCTGCTCGCTGCGCGTCGAGCACATCAAGCTGGAGGAGGAGCTGAATGGCAAGCAGTACGTGGTGGTGTTCGACTTCCTCGGCAAGGACTCGATCCGTTACTACAACGAGATCTCCGTGGAGAAGCGCGTCTTCAAGAACCTGCAGCTGTTCATGGAGAACAAGGGGCAGGGGGATGATCTCTTCGACCGGCTGAGCGTAAGTGCGGTCGGGGGTGCGTGTCTGTCAGCCGTTGCGCGGAACTTGCTAAGCTCGGTGGGATGCCGCTGCGCTGTGCCGTTGGTTCGTCGTCTCGATGGTCCCGCGTCCCGCGCGCGCTACCTTAGCACCTGCCAAAGACGTGTGACAAGGGCGGACGGGCGCCTGGCCACTGGGGACGCGGGCGGCGTGTCGTCACCGTTGTCATCACACGCGTCGGCACCGGTCCTAGCTCCGTCCCTGTGCTGCAGACGATGATCCTGAACAAGCACCTGAACGAGCAGATGGAGGGCCTGACTGCCAAGGTGTTCCGCACGTACAACGCGTCACGCACGCTGCAGGAGCAGCTGGACTCGCTCACCGAGGCCGACATGACGGTCAACGAGAAGGTGAGAAGGCGGCCCCGCCCGGGCCGAGTCAGCCTCCCGTCTCCACACTTGCTCTGCGGATGGGGTCGGCGGTTGTGGCTTGCGGAACAGGCGGCCTTCGGGAGCGTTTGAGTGGCGTTTCGCTCGCTCGGTGCGTGTTGGGGTTGTTCGGTGAGCGCTCATGAAGTGCGTTTTTGTTTCTCGTGGGCGATCACCGGGCGTCCGCGCAGCCGGTGTGACAGGGTCAGCGCCGTGACAGTGTGTTCTCCCGGCAGATTCTGGCGTATAACCGCGCCAACCGAGCCGTGGCCATACTGTGTAACCACCAGCGCGCCGTGCCAAAGACGTTCGAGAAGTCGATGGAAAACCTCATGAACAAGATCGCCGAAAAGAAGGAGACGTTGGCCGAGGCGGAAAAGCAGTACAAGGCGAGTGACCTCTCGGCGTCAGGCTGCGTGCATGACCTGTGGCCCCCGACGAAATGAATTGACTTGACGGCGATCCCACTCATGCAGCATGGGCTACAGTTGTGTCGAAGAAGGTGTAAAAACTGCAGCGACTGTCCATGTTAGAAGTTCCAGCCATCGTCACAATTTTCATCTGTCCAGGCCCATGGCCAATCCCAACAGCTCGAGGAACCGTTCTTGCTCGGACCGGTACTTCCAGCGGTGTCTGTCCCGAGTCGTATGTCTCTGCCCCGAGTCGTGTGTGCACCCTTTCGCGCCGCACGGTGCTGTTTGTATTAGGATGGATGGAGCGGTTTACCGTCACAATAAAACGCGGCAAAATATCCCCAACGACCGCCTTGCTCATCGCCTTGAGCGCTACGCTGGCGACGGAACCAGCTCGCCGGCGTGCTATGTGGGGCGGTGCGCATGCGCAGACCACCCTGGCGCGTTGACTGCCGTTGGGTATTATATTTACTCTGTCTCGGGTCGCTGTGCTGTGCGAGGCTCGCAGCAGGGCTGCGTCCTCGCCCTGTGTGACGTCACCGCTCTCTGGAAGATCGGCGAGGGGGCTGGCGGCTGACCCCGGCACCGGCTCACCTGACCGGCGCGCTCTGTGTGTGCCGCAGTCGGCGAAGAAGGCCGCCAAGAGCAGCGTCAAGGAGCAGGCCGTCTGCACCCAGAAGCGGAAGGCTGTGGAGCGGATACGGGAGCAGCTCAACAAGCTGGAGCTCTCGGCCACCGACAAGGAGGAGAACAAGGAGATCGCGCTGGGCACCTCCAAGCTGAACTACCTCGACCCGCGGATCTCGGTGGCTTGGTGGGTGACCCTCTGGCCGCGCGGGGAGGGGGAGAGGGCTGGCCGCCGCCGTTTGCACTGATGACCATTGGATGAGCTCTCATAGCCGATGTGATGACACGATCCCGCTGAGCCCCGGCGGAGGCCGTTCGCCGCTCTCCGTCAGCGGCGCTCGCTCACGCGCCCGCCCGCCCTCCCACCCGCAGGTGTAAAAAGTGGGACGTACCCATTGAGAAGGTCTACAACAAGACGCAGCGCGACAAGTTCCGCTGGGCCATCGACATGGCCGGCCCCGATTTCGTTTTCTGAGCGGCGCCCAGTCGCCGCTGCGGCCTAACACCCGGACACAGGAGCCCTGGCCTAGTGAGTCTGTCGCCGTAGCCGGTGCTCCGCTCGCCCGCTCGCTGGCTGGCTGGCTCCGTGCAGTCGGCGCTTGCAACGACGGAAAGTTGCGTGATGCTGGCCGGTTCTTGTCTGCAGTTAATTATCCCATTGCGGATAGTGCGGTGGGGACGTGGGGCATGCGCCCCTGATTTGTCGTTGCCTTCGCACGCCGCCGCACTCGTGCAGACTTCCGTGATGACTATTGGATGAGCTCTCATACCCGCTGTGCTGACGCTATCCCGCTGAGATGGCGCCGCGGCCGCGGGCTGCGCCGTGCCTCTGTCCCGCCTCTGAGCCGCGCCCCGTCTCTCGCCTGCAGGGACATGGGGAGGCGACGCCAGCCGCGCGAGACGCCGCCACGCGGTCGACGGCGGCCGTCCGCACGTCTTGTGTGTATGTGTGTGTGTGCCTGTGCGGCGGCGCCAGCGTCAGGCCCGCCGCGTGAGCGCCATCTCTGGACGGGCGGCGGAACTGCCCGGCAGGCCGGTCTGGCCGCACAGGGTGCCGAGTTGAGAGACTGAGAGAGCGCGTGCGGCGGCCGAGCGGTGGGCGGGCGACGAGTGACGTGTAGGTACCAGACACAACATTTTGTGATACTTGTTTTCGCGGCCGGGGAGTAGGTGAAAGGGGCGAGCCGGGCCCGCCCTGAGCGCATGTCCGAGAAATGACTGAGCTGTATGGCACGTTAGGAACTCACTCTATTGCACCCGTATTGGTGTTTTCTGGCTGGGCCCGTGACTGTGGGAAATGTCTTCCCTGGCCGGGGATAGGCGCGGCTCGACAGCGGCGCTCCAGTTTTTTATTGTTTATTCTCCCATGGTTTGAATCCGCCGATCCTGTTCGCTGTTGTGTTGGGATTGTGATCTTGCCAGTTTCAGGAAGCATAAATTTGGACATTATTTAAAGACCAGCCCGAGCGAACACCGTACCATTTGCAGATGAACTCGGTTTCGCGAAGCGATCCCCAGTATTGGGCTTTAATAGGAAATGACCTGGTCTTTCAAGACCCAAAGCTGTTTGGCTTTGAGAGCCTGGACGGCTGTCGGAGACCGGGCGCCAGTGGACAGCGTTGCCAGCTCTTCGCGGCCGGCGCCGCCTAACCTCATCAGCATGCATCAGAGCAGATCTGTGTATACATCCGTCTCACACCGATCACTAATAAACGCCATCAACGCTGTCCGGTGGTGAATACATGCAGGCGGATGAGGCGCGCGGTTGTGGTGGAGGCTGGGTTTTCTGGACGCGCTGATTGCAATGGTCATATTGCGCCCACGTCATGAGATGATTTCCGAGATCCGTAAATCGCTGAGACTCCCACGTCTGCTAAAAATAGAAGCAGGCCCGTGGCAAGCAAGCGAGAACCGTCACCAAAACTGTCCTGACGGGGGAGAGATGGGACGTGCCGTCCGAAATGAAGCAGCCGCTTCTCGGTGAGCCGTGGACGTGACTGGACACGACTGCGCTGGTGCGCCACGGCTGCGCCCGCACGGCCTGTCCATGTTTGGGACCTCCGGACGATGAAGACGTCAGATATGAAATGCAGTTGCGGGCGCGGAGGCCCTCGGCGAGGTTACGACAGCTCGCAATGTTAGCAGTGGCATGAGTTAGCAATTTAAGCAGTGGCCAGAGCTAGCAATGTTAGTGGCGAGAGTTAGCGATGTTGGCAGCGGCAAGAGCAGTTCTCAGTAGTGATCACACGGGGTCAGGGGGTCGGCAGTGACCCGACAGCCTTGGTGTCGGACAACCGTGACTCCGTGGCGGGGCTGCCAGACACGGGGTCATAGGATCAGCAGTGACCCGACAGCCTGCGCCTGTGTCTGGCGACCGTGGCGCCCCGGCGGGACGTCGCGTCCCGTCGCGCGAAGACCGTGGTCGGGTGACGGTGGCGGCCACACGTGGCACCGGCAACCATCCCCGGGTCACGTCGGCGGGCGGCCGGGACGTCTGTCGAGGTTGCGACGGAGTAAAATAACTGGCTTTTTGCTGCGCCTGAGCTGTTTTTGCGGTGAGCTGCGCTTGGCCCCGGGCCTGCTGAGGGTGACACGGCCAAGACTGTACAACGCCACCGGAGTCAGCAAAGACGTTGAGGACGGAGGGGCTCCATGCACACATAAAGTCACAAGATTAAGTATCACACGTCAGGGGGAGCGGCCGCACTCTTGCATCATGCCATGGGCCTTCATTGGTTTCTCTTCCCGTACCTTGGGTTCCGCGAGTGTAAATTAGCAAAAATTCAATTTCTTACAATTAACGCTACTTTTTTCGAAACTTGGAAAGGGACGGGAGCCGCCTCTCCACGGAAACATGTCCGACACCGCCGCTGTTCGCCGGCTCCCCACGTTCAGCTGCTGTGTTCGCTGTGCCTCGTCGTCAGCGCTCCCAGAACAGCGGCGCAAATCAGACGGCCGTCGGTCGCGGAAGCAGCTCGACTTGGCCGCCGGTAAACCGATACGCATCTCGTTTGTTACCAGACTGTATTGCACGACAGGCTGCGACTGCCCAAGCGAAAAATATGGTAGTGCTGTCGCCACACACTGCAGCCAGCTCTCCGCCATTCTGATACCCGACGATGCCAACAGTGCACATGCTTACGGAGCCAGCCTGGAGGCCCACACTGACCGTACCAGCGGCTGGTAGTGCCACACGCGTACGCTTCGAACAGGTACAACGTCGGTCAATGTACGCATACAGGTACAGCGCCGGCCAGTGTCTGCGCACAGACACAGCACCGGCCAGTATCTGCGCACAGACACAGCGCCAGCCAGCGTCCGCGCACAGACACAGCGCCGGCCAGTGTCCGCACACAGACACAGCGCCAGCCAACGTCCGCGCACAGACACAGCGCCAGCCAGTGTCTGCACACAGCGTTAGCCAAGCGCGTCCAGACGCGGCGTACAGCAGCCTCGCCCGACGGACACTGCGCTTCGCCCGTTCATTCCGCCCTTGCCAGTTCGACCGCACTGAGAGCCGAATACTAACCCGGGGTTAGTCCACGTCGAGGGGTTACCAGTGAAGCGCCGCCGGAGGGTTTGCCCGCGTCAAGTTAAAAGCAAAGCAGGTGTCCACGTGCCCGTACATTCGCGGATCACGACCCCAACAACCAGGAACGCCTCTGCGGAGTTTGTGCGCTCAACATGTCCCGCTATGGAAAAACGGCTCATCATATCGGCCGCCGAACCACCCATGGACAACATCGTGGTCACCCTCCCGCACACACGGCGAACAAAACGCGCAGGCTTACTCCAGTTTTCGGTAGCCTTACTTGAGCGGCATCAGAACGCGCCCGAACACACGCGGCAGCCGACTGCGCCGTCTCGCAGTCCAGGGGGCTGAAAAGCGCCGCTCGCAGCCGGGGCGCCGCCGGGAGACCGGCTCCGCCTGACGGGACAAGGTGCGGCGACGACATCGCGGCAGACGCGGCGCCGCGTGACGGTGGCGCACTGTGCGCGGCGGAGCAGTGCGACGCGCGCTGCGCGAACGGACAGGCGGCGGCCGGCTCACCGGCAGTTGAGCCTGGCCGGCGGCGAGCTGGTGCCGTCCAGGCATGTGCCGGAAAACCAGCGGGTCTCTGGCAACCCAAAAGTGGATTCGGCATCCACGAGGATCCCTTTATGCCGTAGGGACTCCCGGGCGCAACGGGATCTTTCGGCAGGTTTTTGAATCGATACGGACGAGCTTTTTTCTCAAGTAATGTCAAAAGATTTAAACACAACACGCCCGAAATATTTTGGATTTCAATACGCATTCCAGAATATTTGAAATGTACCCTGAATCGGATGAATCATCTAGACAATGGATGATGCCCAAATATTTTATTTTATCAAATGGAACACCTCTTTTTTATCTAAGCAACATCAAACCTGTCAAAAATCAGGCAGAAATACGTCTCTATCAGTACTGCTGAACCTCCAAAAGCAAGCTTGTGCGAAATGCGTTTAAATGGAACGTGCGCACATCCAATAAGCGAGGACATTGGCGTGCTCGCTGGAGAAGCGATGTGGCAGTGCTACCAAGGTTGGACGTCCCCGGTACATTTGAGCCTTACAGTTTGGAAAGGGACAGCTCAACCAGACTCGACACACCATGGAGGCTTATACAAAAACCGTCCGACGTGATAGTTACTTAAAAATGTCTGACAAAACAAAACGGACCCATGGCCCAGGAAGGTTCTTCCGTAAAGCTGGGACAACGATCTCAGATTCGGAAGGATCCTCCAGCAGAATCAATCCAGGGCACCAAAGATATTTTACAAAATGCCAGAACGGATCTTGAATCCGGAGAGACCTTCAACCCCCCGACCAAGAATCCAGATGCCGTGATTTCAGGATCCACTACATCCGGCGGCGAGACTGCGAGTGCAATGTTGGATCCGTGGGACGTGGGCTCGGTGCTCGCGAACTTCGAGGGCGATGGGCGACAGCGTGGGGGGGGGGGGTCCAGCACCCTGGGATCCAGGACCCACGGTTGGAGACCACCGTCAAAGGCGGCGGAACGCGGGAAGCGCCAGAGCATGGTTGTGAGCACAATCGCCAAAGTAACCACATTTGGACATTTTCTTACCGATGCCCGTGCTCGCATGTGCCGCAGTGTCACTCCCAAACAGTAGACGCGGCGCTCACTGGCAGCGCTCGAGCCGACGAAGGCCCTCCGTCGCTGACGGCGGACCCGCCATGTGCGCGAGCGCGCTCTCCTCTCCCGAGCCCGCCCTGGCGCGCATCGGACGGCTGTCACGCCCGGCGGACCCGCCGTGTGCGCGAGCGCGCTCTCCTCTCCCGAGCCCGCCCTGGCGCGCATCGGAAGGCCCGCCATGTCCAGCGGACCGGCGGCGGGGCCGGCAGGCACGGGCCGCTCTCCGGCACCGAGAAGCCCCCCGACACGACAGCCGGCGGGCCGGCGGGCCGGCGGGCGACGGCGACAGCCAGCCAGCGGAGCGCTTAGCAGCAGCAGGCGCCCATCACGCCCCCAGCGACGAGCCAGGAGTGGCCAAAGCCAAGCCGCTCCCCGGGGCAGCACCGGAGCAGGCCGCCTCCGACAGCCCCTCACAGGGTAACGCGTGAAAGGCGTCGTGCGTTTGCCTAGTACACTACATAGACACGGCAATACGCAACCTCCGCAAGGTACGAACCCCGGCGCTACAACTGCGCAACTTATCGCACCAAAAGTGGATCACAGCAGCTGTGTATCTACAGATGGATGGAAAGAGGGGACCGAGACAGCCCGTCTGGTCCGACAGCCGCCCTCATATCTGATTGACATGGTGGACTGTGGGATGATCAGTGACATCAACATATGGTACACGCTAAAGCAGCACAACTGATCTCGCCCAGTTAGGACTCAGGAGAGCCTCGGCAGTAACACCCGATACAAGGAACCGTACGTCAACAGATAATCACCTAAAACCAAGACAGCGTATTGAGGACGGATGTTAACCCTGCAGAAAGAAACATGAGCTGGTCACTAAAACTACCACATACTTAGCGCGAAGCAAACCCCAACTCATTATGAAGCGGGGCCTGGAGGCCACCATAACTCCTTCCCACCCCACCCATCCCACCGTCGGGTAAAGCTTATGCCCGCATCCTCGACTTAAGCACGGCGACAGTAGCCAACAGTCACCCACTCCGCGTCAGGCTAGCAAGGCGTCAGCCAAGTGAGACGCCAGGCAAGCCAGGCGCCACACAAGCAAGGCGGCGTTAGATAAGCGAGGCGCCAGGCAAGGCAGGCGCCACACAAGCAGGGCGTTAGGTAAGCAAGGCGCCAGGCTAGCGAGGCGCCACACAAGCGAGACGCCGGGCAGGCGAGGCGCCAAGCATGGAAAGCGTCGCCAAGTGGCCGCTCCCCGTGCCCTCAGAGGAGCGGAGGGAGGGGGGGGGGGGGGATCGGTGAGCGGCTCAGTCCGGCGGGGTGTCCTCCTCGAGCGGCGCCAGGCGACTGGAGCTCTCCGGGTCGGGCCGGCGCCGCCTGCGCCGGGTCGCACTGGCAGCTGGTGCACATGAAGACGGGCGCGAACAGGATGAGCACGGGCGCCGCCACCACGAACACCAGGCCCACGCCGACCAGCGCACCCACCAGCTGAAAACGGGACCGGCGGTCACGACCGGGGCTGGCTCAGACACGGCGCGTGGTCGGTACATGACACGGCTAGCTCAGACAAGACGGTCATCAGTGCCACTGCTGGCTCAGACAAGACGGACGGTCAGTGTCACTGCTGGCTCAGACAAGACGGACGGTCAGTGCCACGGCTAGCTCAGCCAAGACGGACGGTCAGTGCCACGGTTAGCTCAGCCAAGACGGACGATCAGTGTCACTGCTGGCTCAGACAAGACGGACGGTCGGTGCCACGGCTAGCTCAGCCAAGGCGGACGGTCAGTGTCACTGCTAATTCAGCCAGGACGGACGGTCAGTGCCACGGCTAGCCCAGACAAAATGGACGGTCAGTGCCACGACCAGCTCAGAGGAGACGGACGGTCAGTGTCACTGCTGGCTCGGACAAGATGTATGGTCAGTGTCACTGCTAGCTCAGACGAGATGGAAGGTCAGCGTCACTGCTGGCCCAGGCACGGTATGCGGAAATGTTATCTACACCGGTCTCGCTTCGCATTTCACATTTAATGCAGAATTAATGACGTTTTTGTGCATGCTGCATTGTAAGCACCTGGCGTACATTTGTACATTTCCGATGCGTTTTTAAATTTCAGAAAGATTGCACTGTTTCTGAGGTCAGAGCAGGCCAACGATCGCACCAGTCCACAGTAAATACCAGAGGAATGTTTGCCGCAAGGTACCTCCATCGTAAAACACAAGCATTGACGTGTTTTTTTTTTGTTTTTTTTTTGGTAATGCTGATGATGGTCCCGAGTGCAGTAAGCTACTTCTCTTAAACATTTCCCGGGTGAATTTGCCACCATTTCACCGGCGGCTGGCGCCATACGGCGGCCAGGCCCGTTCGGCGCCGCACCTGGACTCTGTGCCAGACGAGCGAGCCGCGCGAGTGTCCCAACAGGTGGCGGCAAGGTCCCCGGTCGTAGTGGCGCAGGAACAGGTCACCCTGTCGGAGCGGGGCGCACGGTCACGACCGCGACACACTCACAACACGAACCGGCACGTCACACGGCCTGTGACGGCGCACAGTTCGAGGCGTAACGACTTGTGGGAGGTCGGTGACCCGCGGAGGGAACTGGGAAATATTGCTTACAGCAATCAGCGAAAATATTGCGTACAGCGATTGAGTGCCTCAAATCGTCACAATAGTGGCCAGGATACTCCAAAGTAAATGCCCAGTCAAGTGGGAAAAGTTCCTTTGAAATGCACGAGCGGACTTAGTCGTGGCCCCGATATGTCACGGCCTACAGGGCGTGCCAAATGCCAGCGCAGGCGAAACATTCCCGCCACCGCCGAGATTCGAACACGCCCTCGCGCCGCGCCGCTCCCCGGCCGCCGCCCGCAGCCGACTCACATCGAGCGACGACAGGCAGTACCAGCAGAACACATGCCGGCAGCGGCGGCACATCATCTGCGCGCAGCCGTCCTCGCGCTCGATGGGCACGGCGCAGTGCGGGCACTGTTTGACGGCGGCGCCCAGCTGCTGGCTGCCGCCCAGCAACCAACGCTCCGGCCGGCACTCGTGCAGCTCCGTGTCGAGCTCGGCGCGCGGCCGTCGGCACACGGCGCAGAACGAGCCGCCGCAGCCGCCGCAAGTGAACGGCCGCCCGCCGGCCGGAAGCGAGCAGGCCGTGTCGCAGCCGGGCCGCGGGCACCACGTGCGGCTCGGGTCACGCTCCACCTCTGCCGAGGGCGGGGCAGGGGGCGACAGGTCACAGCCGAGCCACGGGCACCACGTGCGGCTCCGGTCACGCTCCACCTCTGCCGAGGGCGGGGGGAAAGGGGGGGGGGGGTGGCGACAGGTCACAGCCAGGCCGTGGATACCACGTGCGGCTCGGATCACGCTCCACCTCTGCCGAGAGCGGGGGAGGGGGGGGGGGCGTGGCGACAGGTCACAGCCAGGCCGTGGGCACCACGTGCGGCTCGGGTCACGCTCCACCTCTGCCGAGGGCGGGGGAGGGGGGCGACAGGTTACAGCGCCGCGCACACCAGCCGTCGGGGGATTTTTAGAAATGCACGGAACTACACACAGTACGCTACCTGCTTGAGCATTTACTTTTGCTCTTCATAGACATTCGTCAACCACCGATCAACAAACAGATCACTATGGAAATCAAGTAACCATCAGACATATTTCAAGATGGGCTGACGTTATTTGGCGTTTGACGACACATTTCGCATCATCCATAAACCATAGCTGTATCTAAATGAGCAGTCCCTGTATGGACTTCACCAAACACACACTATATGTATATCAGCTTGCATAACAGAATCACTGCTTTTAATGAGGGTATATCACCTTATTGCACTTTTCATTTATGGTTACACCAGATGCCTGCAATTTTATCCGTAATATCAGTTTTCTCGAAATCCTTCTAACTAGCTCACGATTTCAATTTGGAGCAGCCGGCCCTGCTGGGGAATCTCATTTCTCTGCTCACCATTATGAAAGTAATGCCTTTTATTTACCTCACTTTTTCAACGTGTGTTCTGTAATGTTTGCAACATACTTAACTGCCGAAATGCTTGCATAATAAATGCTACGAAAGCTTAAAACACTCTGCTTAGACAAAAACATATGCGATCATAATGTTATTACTCGCGAATTCAACGAAACGTTATATTATGGCTTCGATTTCTCCTATATATCGTTAACCACAGCGGCTCTCTTGGGGGCGCGCTTTGGCTTTGAGAAAGGAAGTATCACATGATCCATGTGACGCACTGATTAAAACTACAACCAACCAATCTCCCAGCAACAGGTCGCACCAGCAGAGATGCGCACGGTGGTTGTCATGACGACAGTGCGACTGCAGGGAAGAAGAGTAGTGCTGCCGCAAAGCGTCGACAGTTTAATTTGGACAAGACAATTATTAAAATTGATGGCCTTATTATGTCTTGACGGCACTGCAGCGGCACTTCCCAGTGCTACCATTAGTCTTAAATAGTCCTAAGGTTTCACTTGCACATGCTTTTGAAATATGCCTCATAGGTGGGACACTCCCTGTAACAGTGGTCGTACAACCTATTTTCCTTCGACACAAGAGCCTCACGCAAACTCGAAGTAAACAGGACGGCAATTCCTACAGTGATACTTAAATCTGACCAGCTCGCGCGCGGGGTTATTGCCACGAGAGACAACGGGACCTAGCGTCAACAGGCCCTAACGGTGACCGCAGACGACGGCGCGAACCCCGCAGCTTCCTGCCTCCTATCGCGGCTGGACGAAGCTTTCGGTCTCCTGAAAACATACCACTCTCTTTCCAACGCAACCATGTAGGACTCTGATAGCTCCAGCTAAGGTTCGTTTGAAGTCGGAAACAAAACTGCCCACGGACCTTTTGTTCCCAAAATCTCCGGCTTGACTGTGGTACACATACTGCGTTTGATCCCAGCCCATCTGACCAGCACGGGACAGTCGTCCGGCGCGCCGGCAGACCCTCCATCGGCAGCGGCAGCGGCAGCGGCGCCGCCAGCGGCCGGCCACTGGAGCCCGCCGGTCGCCGCCTACCGTGAATGTAGGCGAGCCGCAGGTAGCGTCGGTAGGTGTGGCCGTCGCTGAGCTGACGCACCTCGTCGGCGCTGAGCCGGCCGTCGGCCGGACAGCGCGGCTCCGGACACGCCACCGTCGGCTCGCCGTTCTCCACGCACACCGCTACGTACGTCGCCATGCACTGCCGCACGAGGGAGGGGGTCAGCGACGGCTCCATGGCGACAGTCGGGCTTCAGGGCGCGTTGGCTTGCAGGTCACGCAGCACTCTATAGACAAGCCTCGGGGAAGGTCAGGGCTCTTACTGACGAGTTTCAAAGTCGCCGTGGAGCTGAGGGCCGCAGCCTTTCCCGGACTGCGCCGGCCATCGCGTCCCTGCCGCCTTGTGTGCAGTACGCAACAGAGCCTTTGCGGCCAGCTTTAGCCATCAGGCCTTCTCACGCTACTTGTTGCGGGACTGGGGAGATGGCAAACAGCCCTGGCAGCCCGTTCAAGCCTGTTACGTTCAGGTTGTCGCACAAACACGACAGTCATATTAGTCCTATTAGTCCTACCACGGGGACAGTTCTATTAGTCTTAACACGCGCCAGGGTGGCCGGTTGAATGCGAAGCGCTCGGGCGGGGGACAATTTGCTAAAAAGCTAAGAGCTAAGGGAGCTGAAAGCTAAAAAGCTAAGGGAGCTAGAGACACTAAATTCATAAGGTAGGTAGGCCTTCGGGTCAAATAACGTCAAACAAAGTCGACATCTTTTCTGAGCAAGAGGTCACTGGTGTAGATTTGAGCTCAGTGAACTTAATTAACATTCAAAAGAACAATATTACCAAAACCTTCCATATTATTTCAAAATTTGAATCAATCATGCGTCACGGTCTATACTAGTCGGCATGTTCGTAAAACAAAGGGTTGGTCGAACCGTTTTAAGACAGTCATCACCTCTGACCTTCAGTTAGACTAAATAAGATGTCTGTTGACGTCCTGTGATCAAGAAATTAAAATGAGTGTCAAAACTACCCCATCCTTTTACTTCCCCAGTAAAAAAGCGGCTTGGTTTTGACATCGATCTAGACTTCACACCTGACCTACGGCCAATGGAATCAGTACTTCTCATAACTTCTGCTGTCTACTGGTCTAAGAAAACCACCGCAAAGATGCATGGCTTCGTCTAACGCTCCGTTGTCGCATCAGACTGGATGCTTTGCTAGGAGTCGCCTTCGCTGACAGCCATGGTGTCACCTTGTCCTGCCTTAGATCAGCAGGGTACGGGGTACAGGGTACAGCAGGGTACGGGGTACAGGGTACAGCAGGGTACGGGGTACAGGGTACAGCAGGGTACAGGGTACCTACAGGGTAACTTGATACATACGAAACAATCAGCTATGAAATCCCCCACAGCTATACCGAATTTGGCACGGCTACCCTGCGTCGTTCAGAAGTTATTCTGGAAAAACCCGCGGGGTGCAGGGGAACCGGGTAAATGGACCACCAACCGAGAGCGCGTGCTAAGAATCATAACGCTAAGTTGGCACAAAGCCATCAACCATGCGCTAGCGCATCTGGCCGAAATGAAAGCAATTATAGATGGTATTGAAATGCCAGGACCACATACGTCGCATTGGAATACCAGGACGAGCCAGAAAGCGACGTGAATTATATAACAGCACAGCCAGGCAAATGGGGGGGGGGGGGGGGCGTCGAGCTGCGGCAAAGAACTACATGGTATGTACGTGAAAACGAAATGAAACGAATCAAATCCATCCACAAAACAACTATTCAGAACCCGTTTATGAACCGCAGCAACAAGCACAGGCCAAAGTCAAACCAACACGTCACCAGACAACACGACAAGAGCCCCAGACCGCCTCACCACAAAAACGGACAAGGCCGGGGCTTGCACGGTGGTATCTGTTATCAGTGCCCAGTGCAGACGCTGCACAACTGACCGCAGCTGAGCTGGGCAGCAGCGCCCCCTTCACACGCCAGTGAACCACCCCATCGCGTCTCGGGGCTTCTTCCCTCTGACCCGTTAACGCGACGCGCGCACGCTGCCGGGGCAAACATTCCGTGCGTTCGATCCGAAGCAAGCCCCTCCCGTATTCGCACGCGCACTCAGCCTCCACCCCTCTGCGCGCACCGAGCACCTTCTTCGGCTGCGAACACCCAGACCTCGTCCCTCCATGCGCACTCAGCTGGCTTCACCAGAAGCATACGGGGTCCGTCTCTCCATGCGTACTCAGCTGGCTTCACCAGAAGCATACGGGGTCCGTCTTTCCATGCGTTCTCAGCTGGCTCCACCAGAAGCATACGGGGCCCACCTCTCTACAGACATACGGCGACCTTGTACCTTGCAGTGTTTGTGTCATCACTCCGCAAATATCTAGCCCGTCCCCTCCAAAGCCAACCAGCCGTTCCTCTAAGCTGCCTCGTTCTCCGCCCAAATCCACACTGTCAGCCCACCCCCGCCCATCCACCTTGTCTCTCCGTCACCACTCCGCCTGGTTATTCTCGCCACCTCATCCCTCCCCGACCACCCACCCCCGTCCCGCGCGCACCGCCAGTTCCCCCTCTCAGCCCCCCCCATCCCGCGCGCACCGCTAACCCCCCTCTCGGCTCCCCGTCCCGCGCGCACCGCCAGCTCCCTCTCTCGACTCCCCGCCCCGCGCGCACCACCAGCTCCCCCTCCCGGCTCCCCGTCCCGCACGCACCACCAGCTCCCCCTCTCGGCTCCCCGTCCCGCACGCGCCGCCAGCCTCCGTTTCGACTCGCCGTTCCGCGCGCACCGCCAGTTCCCCCTCGGCTCCCCGCCCTGCGCACACCGCCAGCTCCCCTCTCGGCTCTCCGCCCTGCGCGCGCCGCCAGCTCCCCTTTCGGCTCTCCGCCCTGCGCGCACCGCCAGCTCCCTCTCGGCTCCCCACCCGCCGCCACGCCTCACCTCGCGGCAGAAGCGGCAGCCACAGGCCCGCAGGCGCAGCAGCTCGGCGGCCGGCACCTCGGCCAAGCAGACGCGACAGGTGGCCAGCCGCGCCGGCGGCAGCTGCAGCGCGCGCCGGCTGCCGCAGCGGCTGCAGCTGGGCCGCTGGCGCGCCTGCTCCAGGCTGCTGAGCGTCACGGCGTGCCGCAGTGACGGCCGACACACGGTGACGGCCGGCGCCAGCGAGGCGCGCGACGGCGCCAGAGAGCGCAGTAGGCGTCCCGGCGCGCCACTGTCTCGGCGTTCCTGCACGGGAGACGGAGACAAAGACGGTTAAAACTCCCGAATTGGGGGGGGGGGGGGGGCGGCAAGGGTTGTTAGTCCCATTTCTCTATTTCTGCATGCTTTTCCGACACCCTGGGGTAGTCACTCTGCATGCCGGTCGAGGGCGGTCGCACGGCGCGTCGGACTGGCGTCCGTGCACGACCCCGGCGTCGCCCGTGGGCGGAGGGGGGGGGGGGGAGCTGTCGCCGGGGGTGACGCGATAGCCTTCGGGGACGTCTGGATGAGCGGCCGTCCGTCCGCCCGTCCGGCCGGACGCCAGCGCGCGGCACAGCGGGAATACCGGGAGGCCGGCTGCCAGCCGCTCCAGGGAGCGTTGCGCCCCAGTGTAAGACAGCGGACACTGCGGGGTCGGATCCCAGCAGAGACGCCCCTTCTTCACAACGGGAGCCTTACAGAGAGGGCCGTCGCCGCTGTTCAGATCCCGCGTTTCCGGGACAAATATTCTACGCCTGCACGCATGCCCACCACACGCTCTCACAACGGGAGCCAAGTCGTTCCGATCTGTACTGATCCCGTCTACAGTGACCATTCGACAGTTTTCGGTGTGCTTATCGTCAGCATTCAGTTTGCTTCGTCATTCGCTGCCATTTGGCATGACGGCCCATCGCCACTCGTGAACTGCAATGTTTCCATTACTGAGACTCCTCACTGAACTGGCTTGTCTTGCATCTGTCTGCCAGGCTACAGAGGGCTGCTGTGAAAAAAGACTTCCAGTGGAAATCGACGGTGTCCGGTGTTCTGGAGGGATCCCTTCGGTCTCCGCTTCTCTTTTCTCTGTCTACTAACGACTTAATCCTGACCTGCTGCCGTGCGCGTGACAGCGTGTGCCGGCTGCCTCCCGGATAACCCGGCTGCCCTCCACATGACCCGCCTGCCTCCCGCGCGGCCCGGCTGTCCTCTGCCCGCCAGTGATGCCAAAACTGTCCGCGAAGTTACATCCCCCGCTGACGGACTGACGTTGCCGCATGGCTCTGCATGATCGTCTGGTTACACAGCCCGTCAGACGGGCATTCATGTGGCAATAAACTAAGTGCAAATTATTCACTAGGCAAAAAGCATCGTCCGTATTAAGTATACATATATATATATATATATATATATATATATATATATATATATATACATATATAGTAAAGAAAGGCACGTCCAAGGAACCGGTGAATTGGGTGTCCTTGGACCCAAAGCCACATTGCCAGCATCTGGCCTCTTCATGTAACTTTTCCAATAGTTTGCAGCGGGCGTAAATTTAACCCAGAAACGATCATGCGCACGCGTAAGCTGCCAATCTCATCGCCACGGGACTTCTTCAAACAATGCTTTCGAGCTATTTCCAGCAGGTCAATATTTAACCCTGGACGATCACCCCGGCCAAGATTCGACCCCGACTCCCATTCACTGCGGGCTGGTCAGGCGCAGTACTCAGATTCGGATCACACCACTGGCCTCACGCTCCATGTTACTGACCCGCCACATCCTATCCCGTGTCGTTTCAATATCCCGTATGTGGTTCGAAGATCAGTGCTGCCATATCCTTGGCAGCGTCCCGACTGATCCGGATTGCCGTGTTAACGCGTGTGTTGTTTACAGTGTTGTCGACTGTTTTCCATCGCGTCACCAGAGACTGCAAGACTTTGACAACTCAACCAAACTGGTTTGAACGTTACACGAGCCTCAGATTTTCGATGCCAGTTCTGGGGCGCCCGGGTCCCGCCTTTGAATATATCACGTTAACAGCACCCAACCGCTATCATGTTCATTCAGTTTTGTTATTTGTATATTTCATTACCCTGTACCGTCAGCATAAGTGTTTTGCGAAGCGACACCGTCTGTTGCTGGGGCCGTACGCTGATACCTAGAAATCAAATAAATAACTGATTGGACGGCAGGTTCAAGGTCTCACGCCAAGCTCTGGTGCTCAAGAAACAAAGGATATGCTCAATTACAACGCAGGTAACAAAGCTGAACGAATGACGCAACGAGCATCATCTTGCGCAATCACATTTGGCCCGAGCCCAAGACGGCGTGACCGCCACCGGCGCGTATCGCCACCATCACCATCACAATCACGGAGCTATGCAGGTGGAAACGTGAGCTGTCGCCTGCCACCGAGTACATTGTCCCACCGTGTCACTGATCGGTAGTGTCAGTGTCGGCAGTGAACACTGATCAGCAGTGTCAGTGTCAGTGTCGGCAGCGAAGACTGATCGGCAGTGTCAGAGCATGTCAGTGTCCTGTAGCGTCACAGCCGGATCACTGACACCAACCGACCACGTCACAGTTACGTCACTGACACCAAGCGACTGCGTCATATCTGCGTCACTGACACTAACCGACCGCACCACAGCTGCGTCACTGACACCAACCGGCTACGTCACAGTTACGTCACTGACACCAACCGACCACATCACAGCTGCGTCACTGACACCAACCGGCTACGTCACAGTTACGTCACTGACACCAACCGACCACATCATAGCTACGTCACTGACACCAACTGCACACGTCTGTTACGTCACTGACACCAACCGACCACGTCATAGCTGCGTCACTGACACCAATTGAACACGTCTGTTACGTCACTGGCACCAACCAACCGACCACGTCTGTTACGTCACTGACACCAACCACCCATAGTCTGTTAGGTCACTGACACCAACCGACCACATCACAGCTGCATCGCTGACACCAACCGACCGCGTCGCAGCCACGCTACTGATACCAACAACTGCGTCATAGCTATGTCACTGACACTGACAAACAGGTAAACAACTGTGTCACAATAACCATCAGTATGACAAACTACCACCACACCCTGTAGCATCTTTTCTATTTGGCATTATTTGTAAAATAAAAGAAAGCGCGACGTACATCGTTGCGCACCTATCACGGAGCCACGGCGCGCGCAGAGACAAAGCGACGCTCGGGGACCAGAGCGCGACCCGGACCGGAGTCCTGACCTCCCCGGGGGGGGGGGGGGGCGAGGTCATCAGCCGCTGGCCGAACGTCACAACTCGACCCCCTCCAGCGCCCTGCAGCCTCGCGGCCGGTCACGCTGACCCGGAGCGTCACATCGCACCACGGCGCCCTCGTCACACACGCACTGACCTGCAGCGTGACGGCCGTGTCGCACTTGCGCAGCAGATGACAGCGAGCCGGCGCGGGCGGCGCGGCCAGCGCGCCCGGCACGGGGCCCGCCACATCGATCGCAGGAGGTGCCAGCTCCACTGGCTCCACGGCCGCTGGTAGCGAGGACAGCAGCGACTGCCGCACCGGCATCCCCTGGCGGCGGGGCGGCACACAACGGCGTCACAACGGCGTCACCTGGCGGCGGCGCGGCACACAACGGCGTCACAACGGCGTCACCTGACGGCAGGGCGACACACAACGGCGTCACAACGGCGTCACCTGGCGGCGGGGCAGCACACAACGGCATGCTGATGAAGCAGCCTTTGCACACATCTATTTCAGTCAGTTTTGCAAATAATCTCACCTGCTTTGTTTCTCACGTTTGTTTAGAATAACATGATTTTCAGTGAGAAACTTTGCTCACACTCAAGTTACCATGCAGTGCCAGGGCAAAAAAGCAGGAATTATGATGATTTAAAGCAAGAAAAGGTCCTGAATTCATTGTTTGACATTGCTCATTGTTATGTTGACGATCATTTAGCTTTCAGCATAACAGAAGTCATTAAATAAGTGGCAACAAACAATGTTTGGAATACATCATGATAACATGTCATGGCAGTGCCCATTTTACATTTACAAAATAGCAATTTACAGGAGCTCAGAATGCCAAGACCACTAGTATGATTTTTCTTCTTTGACGATTATCCCCCCCCCCCCACACTATTGACAGGATGGATTTCTGGGATCGGAGCCCACGCCAAGCAATGCTTGCGTGACCTCATCCAATTGTGACCTCAGGCCAAACCATCCAATCTGAAATGCCAAGTCAATGGCAGACTTCTGTGGCAGAAGTTTAATGTGCTGTGCTGCCAGGACAGTCCATCCTAACCTTTCAAGTCACAATGCCTTTCACACAGCCCCTGGCTATCTCAGTCAGCGGCAAATAATGGGCACTTGGTGACTCAGCCCACCCCACCATAGACACACAAATTCTAAGGCAGATTCTCTAACCAACTAAGCCACTGGCACAGATCTGGTGTGCTACATAGTTTTCTAATTTTGTATTTCTTTTGATCAACTTCCTCCATGAAAAATACATGCCAGAGCCACCATGGAAACACCACATGGGACTACTTGCATCACCTGGGTAATACACAGGCAGATTGTTTGCAGCACTATTCCAACACACAAAGAAATCTCTTAACAAAAAGAAATGTTCCAGCTCAATGAGGAGAGTAAGCCTCAGTGATCAATGTGGTTCAATGATACTTTGGTAACCCCAACCCATTCAATCTGCATGCAATTACACCAGCCTTGCCTCACCTTATGATAATCAGAAATTCAAAGGCTATCTGGCTGGCATCAATCCTTGTCTTTTCATTTCCAGGTAATAAAACAATCTTCTTTAGGGTGTATAAAGTGTGGAATGCCATATGTGTCAGCCCACTATGCATGGAGCCTAGATTGTCAGCCTCAACTGATGTTAATGACACTACTGCTAATAGGAGAATGCTCCAGTGATTCACAATTTGACAATGCTGGCAATTATATTTATTTCATTTCATTTAAATATTGTAAGTAATACAAATCATCAACATACCACAAATATTTATGCTTAAGTAGCAGAGTGGAAAGAGCAAAAACAACACTAAATGGTATGCGAATGTCACACTATTAACTTAATTTCTTACTGAAAATAGGCAGAACTATGTTGGCCTACTTACACAAGTTGGATGGCAACAGACTACACTTGGCCATATTAAAAAAACAGTATCTGCTAGTATGGACTACGTTGCCCAATTTGAAGTTCATGTTTAGAGCTGAGTGAAACAAAATTTATTTTGTACAGTTAATCAAGTTTTTTCCACTCATCCTGACCACCTGCACATCTGCTTGATTTTGCATAACATGCACTCCATGGAATTATTAGTCACAGTTTCTCACACAGTTGTTCTAAAATAGCATGAAAAGCCATACAAAGATTTATGTCGCAATCAAAAGCCTGTTTTTCACAGATAATTTTTAACAGCTCAGATTTCACATGGCTTTGAATTCAGAGCCAGCTGAAAAATGTGTGCTGCCATACATATGGCATGCAGTGCCCATTGATGCCAATGCAATGATCAGAACACTAATGTCAAGTATTCTCAACATGTTGAAATCAGTAGACAATAGCAACTATCCACTCCTAAGTTTTGTTCTTCTCTTAAATCACTTGTTCCACATCAAGTACCTCCACACAGTCAATCAAAGCCACACTACATGCATCTCATTCCATACAAACACTTAACTAAACCTGTGACATATCTATGCACACTTAATCTACTCAACTCAGTAGTTTGTGCAATATATTTAAAGAAGTTTTAGTCCCTGAAATACCTGAATATGGTACATGTTTTTCATTAACCTTTCCTTCCATTAAGAATACAATACAATTCCATTGGTTAATGTGATCAATACCATCTTTTGTTAGCATTTCAGTATTAAAATACAAAATAATTCATGCATATTTCTCTCAGGATCCCTCTGAAAGTCAGAGAAAATGACAACTCAGCACTATTTTTGGCAGCTTTGTACTCAAGGCACACCACAACATACACTTGAATTTATCAATAAAGATCAACATCCTTTTCTTAGAAAATATAATTCAGAAGATTGCACCACACAGCAGATGGTACATACTTTCCAGCTGTCAAATTACAGGGCAAGAGGTGTGCAGCTAGCAGGTTTTTACAGCAAGTATGATGCAGACCAATTATACTCTCCCTTGCTTTGTCCCCTTTATGTGTCAGCAGTGTGTGCTGAACTGGGGGTACACATGTGGCCTGAAAAACTAGCAGATTATACATCCACACAGTGTGTCACATAATGGACATGTGCACCAGGCATCATTGACTAACAGTATTAATGACTGATTTTTTGACTGGTGTATATGTGGTGACTGGTAACTGATGTTATGTTTTGTACTTGCACTTGACTTGTAAAATGACCCATAAAAAGAACCACATGGCACATTTGCAATGTGGCATTTTGGAGCTCGCGCACACTGATACCAGCTTGCGAGAATACATCCACCCCACAGGATGCCTGTGCAACATCAGTGTCCAAACTTAAGGCTTCAGTGCACCAAACTCCAGCTGGGCCTAAGTGTGCTCATCATTCAGTGCAAAAACAAAAATATTTTTGCCCCATCTTTGCATGATCCTTATCTTTGTAGCATCATAACTTCTGGAATTATTTGCTCTCACACACTGAGCTTGGTGGCTACCATGCACCAGGAGCACCAAATTTTGGGCCAGATGTGCTGAAATTGATGCAAGAAGCTGCTACACAAGGTGTGTTTGGCATAAGGTGTACTTTTGCAGTCTCGCTCCAATGTATATTACCTTGCCTTGAACTTGAGGGGAACTCCTAAGTGAACAGGGATGATACAGATGATCATTAATAATGATGAAATTTATCATCATGTAACATGAGCTAAATCAGTGCCTACTACACTGATTATGAAGATACCTTGGTAAATTGTAGCACATATTTCACGCGTCCGGGCGTAAAGTACTAACAAATAAAAACACTGGCTTAAAATGCCTGGCAATACCTGACCATGTTAGTGAAATGAGCGTTCTCAACACATCAGTTACTCAGGGCACCTGTAGGCACTCCAATGCGCACCATCAATTACCTTGGTCACGCTCACTTCAGATCCCAGCCGCTTAACAATATTACTTCCCTCCTGTGTAATGACCCACCGCTGACGTCCCCAACTCTCGTCCTCAACTCTGCGCTGTTGACAATTGCTCCGGCGAATTTCAGCAGATGGCCTTGAGGCGTTCGTTGACAGGATCCGTGACTAAAAGTTAGCATTTTCTACCTGCCAACCAGAAGTGTTTTCAATTATGTTGGTAATACAAAGGACAATTATTTTCACAGTTCTGCTGTCATTGAATGACCCCTCTATTTCACCTGTGGGTTGACCTTCCAAGAAAAAACGTCGTATCTGTATCTAGTTTTTCAATTGAAAAAAAATTGACGCCTGAAATTCCTAAACCAGCGATTAAACTATTAGGTGTGATGGAGTTCCGTAGCATAAGCGGGCTGATATTTCCATTTGAAGCCTGACTTAGATCCAGGATCCTATAATTTGTGCTGGCTTTTAGCTGAAGACGATACAAGCGCTAAAATCCAAAATCCGAAAACCGGAGTTCCCTGTCATCGACCTTGAGGGGTGAGGGCATTTTTACGGGCATGACAAGCCAGCGTGTAAGGACATTTGAATGCTTACAATGTGAAGGAAGTCGATAGTTGTTGGACAAACATGGGCTTAAAAAGGGCTTCACCTAAGTTTAAATTTCAACTAGGTCACCTGAGTTGAAAAATGGAATGATATCTCTTTTTTGCGTGGAGTAATTTTAGAGGTTAGATGCATATTTAAATCAGAGTTTCTCGGGAAATAACTCGCGGGATAGATAGTCGTAAGGGAACAAAGAACCATGGACGAATGAACAGCTGACTTGAAAATAATGTAATTCGATGTGATCACGTACTCAAAACCATAGTATCAACATTTTCATAGGAATTAATAATCTATGGTTGTATGTAACGTCCTGGTGCCACTCATTTCCCCACTTTAAATTTATTAAAGATGTTTTCGATATAACCATCAGAATTTACTGACATGTAGACATAAGTGATTAAATAGGCTTTTATGGCGAACTAATTTCGGTTGCGGCGCAAAATGAGATGCTTGTGAGCGCGCAATGTAGGTGTTATGCAACCTGTTTCGCCCTGTTCGGTTTTTGGAGGTTCGTTTTTCGATGGCGGTAGAAATTATTAAACTTTGAAAACCTTTATCCCGCTTTCACGGCTTATTTTGTTTGTTAAATAAATTTACATCTGTATTTAGATGGGGGTAGGCCCGGTACGCTAGCACTACACTATGAAGTTTTAGGCGTTACAGGGTTGACATCGAGTGAGGATGCCGAGTCTGAAATTTGATCGTTCCAGAAAAGGGTGGAATATTTAATCTCAATATGACTTAATGGTGCTTGTATCCCACACAAGTTATCTGCTGATTTTGTCTGTTGCTTTCTGCAATAATACCACATACAAGATACTGCCAAAGTTGTGTCAATTTCTCTATGATTGGGGGAAGGGGCAGGGGGGGGGGCAGAGTTGTGGGAGTTGCCACGAGGGTAGGTATAAAGCCTCTTGGAACATGTGTTTGAATGTTGCAGCTTCCCCACCAAAAACTTACATGGGTGTACTGATATATATATATATATATATATATATATATATATATATACACATATATATATATATATATATATATATATATATATATATATATATATATATATATACATATATCATATGCATATATAAAATTCACCTGCTTCTTAGATAATGATGCTTTTCTTTGAATTGATGCCACAGCAAATTCAGTATGTGTGACCTCAGGTGTAAACATAGTCATGACCAAAGTAATAAAGCTGTATCAAGTATGTATCAATGATGGGTGAGTGTTTGACACAGCTGATGCTGACTTAACAATATCACAAAGTCCTTACTTGATAACTGTCTAAGAATGTATGGAAAGTAGGACTAAATAAAGAATTAAACAAAATTGAATATAACACAAAATAATGCCCCATAGAAACATAGTATGTTGAATTTTTTAAGCAAAAATGCAATGACCCACATTTTGGTAATCTGACAGTATCTTCAAAAAACAACAAGAAAGTATTGTGTGATGTCCCCATATGCGGTACCACTGCTGATCAGTGAAGGGAAAATTGCAGATTTGTAAAACATTATGAAATCTCAAAAACACATTTCCTGTACATTAAAATAAAAGCCGACATAAGCACTACATTCTCACAAAAAATGCTGTTGATACTGTGCAGTTATGCTGGTTTCAGTACTTGTAGAAAGACAATGGCAATATGGCACAGCATGCCATCACAGCCACGGGGACCGCTTGTGTTCATTGATACCATACCATAGCAGATTTTAATTCCATGGCCAGTAGCAGGTCATAGGCAGAGCAGCCAGCATGGGCTTGTGTAACAGCAACGTCGCACACCCACCGGAGTCGCTGCCAGTGCATCGTCGAAAGCCTTCCTCTCGATCAGTGAATGCTTCGTCTGCCGGGCCTACCAGCTCCTCTGGAGGCTCTCTTGGTGATGCTCACTTACCATAACCATATTACGAATAACGGGGTCCGGGCTTCGGGGCCTCTCCATCTCGATCCGTCATTAGAGACCTTCGTATCGGCTGGGTGCATGCTCCCAACGACCCTCTTGCCCGTACATCACGTTGGTGTAATGAGGATCAGTGGTGTGCGGTGAGCGCCCGGCACGGGGAGAGCGGTCCAGTCGTGAACCTGGATTTCCCGCTGTGGGGGCATGCATGTCAAGTAGCGGCTTCAAGACGGTCAGGAACTCATCCTGTTCATATCAGGTGCAAAAGGCGTCAGGACGGCGCTCCAATCGGCGGCGACGGGATTCTGAAGCAGCATAGCAATGTTCGCTCGGCGATAGTTGTACATACTTGTTTGGTACTGTCGTATCGCGCTTTCCATGTGAGGTAGAAGTGAGCAGGTCATGGTCGCTGCACTGGCTGGGCGCGTCATCCGTGTGTGAAATGTGGTTCAGATAGCCGGTGATTACCACGCCCAGCGATGACTCAGGCCCGCTGAGTGAATGGAACGTGTCTGCGAGCGCAGTTTGCGTAAATGGAAACGATAGCTCAGTATTGGACAGAGTGGACCCGACGTCATGCCTGCTGGTCCTCGTCTCGTGCAGCAGTTACAGGTGAAGTCAGCCATGATCAGCGCCGCACCACGATGGTTTTCGGCTTTGCGGCACGGTCTTACCGCGCGCTTGCTGTCAGTATATTCGCCGTAGCACGCAGGCGTACAGAATCCATAACCGATTTCTTAGGTCCGGAGGCCAGACGGTTGCCACGACAACTCAGAGCGACGCCGTGCCCCCGGGGTGGGCAGCCGGACTGTGGATCTACGTAGACAGCCTATGCCCGCGACCCTACCGTCGCGGGCGCTGGTTGGTGCGACGTCAATCCCGAGACTGGGCGGGCACTCCCCAGCTGCTGCCATTGTTTGCGTGGGCGCCAGTAAAAAAGCCTGCCGAAGTCAGGCCTGAACAGAGCATATCTCATCAACATTCGCACACACGTAAAACTGCGCTCGGCCGGGGTCTGCGACGGCCGCGCCCGGCCGAGGGGAGGGCAAGTTGGCTTCCGTGAGTTGACTTGAAAGATTCCGTTGCAAAGGTCTCGTCAAATCATGAAGAACGTGCACCAATTTTTTCTTGCGTCAGATATGTGGTCACCAGGGGTCACGATAGGAAAAACACGGTCGTTCTGATTGATGCAGTAAAAACGTGTGAACGCGTCAAGACGGGCATTGAGGGCACATAAGTAAGCGTTAAGGCTGTGGGGAGTCCATTCCGACCATTTTGTTCCCCTCAAGGATCAGTTCAGGTCAGACCACCGTGCAAAATTGGTTTACCAATAGCCTGCAAGAACGTTCTTTTGTTTTCTTTCACGATGCGCTTGCGACGAAGGTTTTTACACGCGCTCGTTCTTCTCGCCTCCGCTACCGACAATGGAGGTCGTTGACCCTGGATGGCCTCATATGACAGCGCATGTTTTTACGTGACCTATGGTGACCTCATTATACATTGGAATATCGAAACATGTTTTCAATGGAATATTAGAATTCTGCACCCAAAGTTACCACCTGAAACTGTCCGTCTTGAGCTCAGCATGCGTTTTGCTGAAGGCACCCATGGAGGCGCATCATGACCGAGGCCAATGTCATGTGTTTTATGGTCAAATGATGGTTTTGCATGTCAGTTAGTATTCTTTTTCCAATATACGAGCACCAAAACTTTACGAAAATCGTAAGAAATCGTGCAGATTTGTTTTTTACGAAAAAATAAAAACTTATCTTCCCTCAGGTCACTGACCTCGCTTGTTTTGAAGAATCTGAAGGAAACAGCTGTAGGTGCTGTCATGTTCCATTACTATAGCAAGTTTGAACAATTGCAAATGCCGCACAAAGAGTTATGCTTATTCAGCTTTTTAAGTTGATCTCTGTGACCTGACGGAGGTCACGCACCCTGGCAGTTCCAAACTTAAAAGTTGCAAAGGACGCCAAATTGGTAGATGATGCGGTGTTAAAAATCAGGCGTTTCTGCGAGCGTTCATTTTTTAAGGTGTGCTCCAAAAGTCGTAAAGGGAAAAGTCAGATTGCCCGTCGTCGGGACGCGGGTTAACGAAATGCGCCACCGAAGTTTTTGCAGCGGATGAAGGTGTCCCTTTGAACATGATGTTGGTGTGCACGACTGTTGTCTCTATGGCATTTGTGCTAGTGATAAGACCTCACTCGCTGCGGTTGGGCATCTCATGTTTGTGCTATGCACATGCTTACCACGGGCGTAATTGGCGCCCCAGAGCCTACGATCGAGCTAAAACCGCATAGTGATACGAGTCTGTGGCATCGTAAAAATGATGCCCTTGGCATGAAAAAAGATACAAAGATCAATGTGAAGGACACTGCATCTCGCCTGCCATTTTATTTTAGAGCGTCTCCGCAGGCCCAACCCTTTAAATTGTTATGAACACATGGGTGCGCCGCCAAACCCGGCACCGCTGCGCCGATGTCCAGACCTCTGCTAATTTTAAGGTATCGTCCGTTGAGATACTGCACGCCATCTACAATAACAAAACTCGTGTTATCGTGCCGACTACCCACGTCCTTTCACAGTTCATGTAAAGCACGTTTTTTTCAAATTCGTGTTTCTGACACCCCCTCCTCCGACCAACTTGATCTCTTCGCGTCTGTTCAGACGTGTGGCGATGGCCGGGTTCCAGGCCCTTCGCGTCTGTCCAGACGTGTGGCGATGGCCGGGTTCTAGGCCCTTCGCGTCTGTCCAGACGTGTGGCGATGGCCGGGTTCTAGGCCCTTCGCGTCTGTCCAGACATGTGGCGATGGCCGGGTTCCAGGCCCTTCGCGTCTGTTCAGACGTGTGGCGATGGCCGGGTTCCTGGCCCTTCGCGTCTGTCCAGACGTGTGGCGATGGCCGGGTCCCAGGCCCTTCGCGTCTGTCCAGACGTGTGCATGGCCGGGTTACTAGGCCTTCGCGTCTGTCAGACGTGTGGGAATGGCCGGGTTCTAGGCCTTCGCGGTCTGTCCAGACATGTGGCGATGGCCGGTTTCCGGCCCTTTCGCGTCTGTTCAGACGTGTGTGCGCATGGCCGGGTTTCTGGCCCTTCGCGGCTGTCCAGACGTGTGGCGATGGCCGTGTTCCAGGCCCTTCGCGTCTGTTCAGACGTGTGGCGATGGCCGGGTTCCAGGCCCTTCGCGTCTGTCCAGACGTGTGGCGATGGCCGGGTTCCAGGCCCTTCGCGTCTGTTCAGACGTGTGGCGATGGCCGGGTTCCTGGCCCTTCGCGTCTGTCCAGACGTGTGGCGATGGCCGGGTTCCAGGCCCTTCGCGTCTGTCCAGACGTGTGGCGATGGCCGGGTTCCAGGCCCTTCGCGTCTGTCCAGACGTGTGGCGATGGCCGGGTTCCAGGCCCTTCGCGTCTGTTCAGACGTGTGGCGATGGCCGGGTTCCAGCCCCTTCGCGTCTGTTCAGACGTGTGGCGATGGCCGGGTTCCTGGCCCTTCGCGTCTGTCCAGACGTGTGGCGATGGCCGGGTTCCAGGCCCTTCGCGTCTGTCCAGACGTGTGGCGATGGCCGGGTTCCAGGCCCTTCGCGTCTGTTCAGACGTGTGGCGATGGCCGGGTTCCAGGCCCTTCGCGTCTGCGGTTGCGCTCATGCGGCGTCCTATACGGCTATAGCGACGAAGCCAGGGCGAGCTCGTTTTCTCTCATGTCGTCCGCCGACGACACTATTTGGAGTCATGGCGTGGTAAAGCATCAAAGAAAACCCTGCACAAATCCGACGCGCCGAAAGTTACGGCGGATTTGGACCAGGCGCCCGGTCTGCCACGTTCCTCACGCGCCAAGTGTTGCATGACTGGCAAGAACTGGTGGCCGTTTTTAAGGGCTAGGAATGTAACGAATGACGGGCAATCATCGATATGTTCATTGGACCATCCGAAGTCGAATGCAACCCGGCTTATGTCCCATTTCCCAATCCTCAACGAGGTATCCGCAGACAGACTGTCGCCGCGTGGGGCCGGCAGGTACCGCTCCGACGCTTGGCGCGTTTCCCAACAACGCCAGTTTGGTCATCCCAGCGCAGCTTTCTCCTCTCCGACCAATATCTTCCAGCGTATCGGACTTCCGGCTGTAGCAGCCGGCGGCGCGCTGATTCATGCGCAGTAGACTGCTTGCCTGTCGTAGCTCTCACTTAATCGTCATTGGCGAAAGCATTCGCCGACAAATTTCGCAACAGTGTAGTCTAGCAACCATATGCGGCTCACTGTATCAGCACGAGCACGCCAGTGCTGGCGGCAATTGACGTCAATGGTCCCTTTCAGTCCATACCCGCCTTTGAATGGCGCGACGGGGGGTACTCGGCCCCAGATAGCACCCAGCCGGTTACCGGTGCGCGCGGCGCTATTGCACACATGACATGTGACGCAGCTTGTATTAACTCTAGCAATAAATTACAGTAAAACAATACAATAAGTACAAGTAATACTACGTACACATAAAATCACTTCGCTAGCCATATTACGTAGAAAAGCACCATCAGAAGCAGCGATTAGTATAAAATGTGTAAAGCGTGGAGCCCCCCCCGGTGCGGGTGCCCCGGTCGGGGGCTCCAGCCCTGGGGGCTCGCTGGCGCGCCGCCTTCCCCACGCAAGACTCGACTAGAACGGCGCGGCCGATTCGGGCGCGGCCCGCCAGGCGGCAGCAGCGGCGGCAGGGCGCAAGGCGGACGGGGCGGCAGCGGCTCGCGGCCGGCCAGCGCCGCGCCGTGATATGGGGGCAAGGCACGACAGAGTGGGGGAGGCGGCGGCGGCACGGCGGCGGGAGGCGCGCGCCACGCGCCGCCGCCGCCGGGACGAGGTCAGGAATAGGCCGGGCAGGGCGCGGCCCCGCCCGCGAGACGGTCACAGCGCCAAACAAGCCACGTCTAGAAGAGGTCGGCCTCCTTCTTCAGGTCTTTCTTTCTCCACGCCGGTAGTTCGTTGAACTTGTCCCGCGGCATCTTCAGCACCTCCTGGCGGCGGTGGGGAGAGCACATTGTAAAAGGGGGCACGTCAGCGGCACCACGCGGCAGACCCATTATTCTGAGATATCCAGCTGGGTCGCATTCGCACTAGTCCGGACGCGTTATGAACTGTGCAAAAATAACGAAAGAATCGTCTGATGCGGAAATATGTTGCCCTCGCCCCCACCAAACGTCAATGGGTCATGCTCACGTGAAGCGGCTATACTCGCACCAATCTTTATTTCTTCCCCGAGCTGCCATACATTTTGCGTTCAACCAGACTCAGTTCAATAAACCATCGCAAAACTTTGGCTATCTACGGGCTGCTGTTGCAAATGGTTCACTACGATTCAGTGAAGAACTTAAGATATGAACTGCACCGGTCCAGCCAGGATCGATTACATAAACCTTGTAAACCCAATATTCCAACAAACACGCACCAAACCTCTCCTCTTCACTTCCTCCTGATCGAGGAAGACAGAGAACTAGGATGGTCTGCTCTTGGGCAAGCAGCCACCCTGAGGAGCCAAGACGAGCGCGTCCAACTCCAGACAGCCGTGACCCCGGCCCTCCTGCCCCTCCCGCCGTGAGCGGGCCTCACCGCGAACTCTGCGTCGCTGAGGTACGCCTCGAGACGGACGGGGTCGACGCCGTCCGGCAGCGGGCGCTCGCGCAGCACCGCCAGCGGGTACACGGACCGGGTCAGCTCCTTGAGCACGTCCGCCGCCGGCCGCTCGAAGCCCGCGCTGTAGTCCAACTGCGGCCACGGGGAGGGTGGGTCACAACACAGCGCTGTAGTCCAGCTGCGGCGACGGGGAGGGTGGGTCACAGAAGGCGCACATGGACGACTACACACATCACATTGCTGGGAGTACCATCACCGGCCTCTACACCACCGCCCCATCCGACCCTCGCACACGCCGCCCAGCCAGCCCCGTTCTCCGGCACGTGTCCGCTCCACCGGCGCACCTCCGTGTTGAGCCGCGCCGCCTCCGGGTGCAGCTGCCAGACCGGGAACATGTGCTGGAAGGCCGTCGGCTCCAGTCCAGCCACCACCAGGCGGCAGGGCAGGCGGCCGCGTAGCCGGCTATACTCCACCGCCGTCTGAAGCGCGCACCGCCGCTCCTCGTGCCATCTGCCGGCCACGGAAGGAGGTTAGTCGTCGCGACGGCGTCGGTCGCAACGCGCGATATGCGCGACGCTCGTCCTGTCCTCTACCGGTGCTCGACCGAAACAGAAGTTACGCTGGCGATCACCTCGGCCGAACGTAGTTAGCCTACTCTGATGGCAATGTACTCTGCCTCACAGTTGGATGCTTCGGAAGGTAGATTATACATATCGCAATAAAGTGAGCAATGACATTTTTGTACACCACGAATAACCATCGTAACCAGTTGTGACACACCAAGGGGGAGATCACAATGAAAGATCACAGACAGCAACAAATGCTCACATCCTTGCTGTGACAGCGAGAAGTGCGCGGCCATCACACCAGTGCCCCGCGTCCACGTGAGCACAGCTCCGCCAGCACTGACCTGAAGGTGGCGGCGCCGGCGAGCGCGGCCGCCTGGCCGGCGTCCGGGTCCGCCGGCGGCCGCCAGCCCTGCCACACGTACACGACGTGTCCGGCGTCCAGCAGCAGCAGCGCCGGCTGCTGGCGCTCGTACAGCTCGCGCTGCGTGTACGGCAGTGCGCAGGGCCGCTCGCTCGAGCAGTGCAGACACGGCACCGCCGCCCAGTGGAAGCGGCCCGAGCCGCACGAGAAGTGGAAGAGGCGCGGCGTGGCGGGCGTGGCGGCGCGCGGCGGAGCCGGCAGCGAGCCGCCCTCACCGCCCAGCGCTGCGGCGGACACGGACGGCCGGTGAGGCGGTGCCGCGCCACGCGGAGAAGATCGGGGGGGGGGGGGGGGCTGGGAAGGTGAGCGACGGTAGCGACACTGTACAGAGACGGGAAGTAGAGACGACTGCAAACGCTGTGGTCCCTTTACAAAACGGAAGCCGCTGCCCGCTAAGTGAAATCAGTACAATCTTTCCCATGCCGCCCAATGTTGGGCTCCCAGGAACACAAATCCCGCCCTCCGGAAAAGCACGGATCCTCGACTTCACACGGCAGCCGCAATGCCACCGTATTTCCAGTGAAGTCACGACAGATACAACACTACATCCCCCGGAGCCATCCTGACGCATCGTCACGCTGGAAGCGCGCCCGACTGCCTCGGTGCATGACGCCAGGTGAGCCCGAGCCCGACGCCCCACCACAGCCACCGCCACAGCCGTCACAGCCGCCTCAGCCGCCCTCACAGCTGCCGTCATAGCCGCCCTCACCTTCCCAGAACTCGGCCGGCTCGCTGTCCTGCTTGACCTCCGTCAGCGCCAGCTCCGCGCCCTCGGCACCGCCCAGCGCCAGCTCCGGCGGCGGCCGCTCCAGCGCGCGCGCCGCCTGCAGCGCCACCTCGCGGCCGTGCGGCGGCAGCGCGGCGCCGAGCCAGAGGAAGGCGCGCCCGGCGGCGGCGCCGACCAGCAGCAGAGCGGCGCGCGAGCGGAGGCTGGCGGCGGCGCGCGGCACCTCCAGCAGCCAGGCCTCGGTCGCCAGCTCGCCGCGCACCACGAACAGCCGCCAGCCGGCCGCCGCGGCGGCGTCCTCCTCCTCCTCCTCCTCCTCCTCGCGCTTGCCGAGGTGCACGGCCAGCCGGCCGGCGAACAGCTGCAGGAAGGCGGCCGGCTCGCGGCCCTGGGTCACGCGCACCTGGAGGGACGGGAGGGGGAGGGGGTCAGACGGAGGCCGGCCGAGGAGTGCTGTGGCGTGCTGCGCCGCTGTTCGTGCATAAAACAGCTCTCCGCCTACCGGGGCCGCAGAGTCCCTCGCACAACGCGGCGCACGCGTCGGCCAACGAGCAATGAGCAAACGGCCCACATCTGACATCTAGCGGCCAGAATACCATTCATACATCCGGCGTTAATCCATCGCGGGATTACCACGGGGGACGCAGCAGCGCGTTATGGAGGGAGGGGGGGGGGGGGGAGGGGGCAGAGCAGGACCATCCGGCGTTTGGGCGGATCACATACGTGACAATTGCAAGAGTGGCGAGTCGCGGGCCGGTCTGTGGGCGGGGCGCCACAATGCCGGCCAACATGTGAGACCTGCTCGGCAACGCGGCGGGCTACCCTGGTCCCGTCACTACCTGTGGTCCCTGCTCCTGGTCATGTCCTCTTCTGCGATCCCTGCTCCTGGTCCGGTCCTCTTCTACGATTCCCGCTCCTGGCCCAGTTCTCACCTGTGGTCCCCGCTCCTGGTCCGGCCCTCTTCTGTAATCCCCGTTCCTGGCCCAGTTCTCACCTGTGGTTCCCGCTCCTGGTCCGGCCCTCTTCTGTAATCCCCGCTCCTGGCCCAGTTCTCACCTGTGGTCCCCGCTCCTGGTCCGGTCCCCTTCTGTGATCTCGCTCTTGGCCCAGTTCTTACCTGTGGTCCCCGCTCCCGGTCCGGTCCTCATTTGTGGTCCCAGCTCCTGGTCCCGTCACTACCTGTGGTCCCAGCTCCTGGTCCGGTCCTCATTTGTGGCCCCCGCTCCTGATCCCGTCCTCACCTGAGATCCCCGCTCCCGGTTCAGTCCTCACCTGTGGTCCCCGCTCCTGGTCCAGTTCGATGACCATGAGCGCCGACGCGCCCTTCTCGTTGACGGTGCTGCTGGCGCCCTGCCAGAAGAAGTAGGCGCACCGCTGGCGGCCCACGCTCAGGTGCTTGCTGGCGCCGCCGCCCAGCCGGCGGCCCGTCTGCGTCACCTGGTACACCTGGCGCCGCAGAAGCAGCGTCACCACGCGGCAACTTGGGATCATGTCTGCGATGCCACGTGTCCCGGAGCCAATAGCCAGAGCCAGAGCGGTTGGCAATATGCTCGGGGATGTGCTCGCCGTACGAAAATGAAGGTAAGTTTTCCGACTGAACTTGTCGTACATTACCGATTCAGAGTTGGTTCTAACTGCCTGGCCTTGTGGCCACAGTCCAGACAACGGCGCTAATTATGCTCTCAAGCTGGCGACCTCCTGACAATAGGTATACCCTAACGGAAAACCTCCGTGCCTTCCACGGTGATTGTCCACCACAATCGGTGTCCTTTCAGCTCCACAGACAGCGCTCGCCAGAAATTTCTGCTCGCGAGACAGCATCGGCAAAGCCTGCTGTCCACAAGTGTCTCCACATCGCGCTCGGGCCCGGCCGGCGGCGGCCGACTCACCCACTGCACCACGTATGTATCGCCCTGGTGCAGCTGCCCGGCGGAGGCGGCCTCCAGCTGGGTGGCCGCCGCCTCGTTCACGTGCCACGTCTTGACGCTGACGGTGGAGATCTCCAGCTGGCGGCGCTCCTGGGCGGCGTCACAGCGGCGTCACAGCGCGGCACAGCGGCGGCACAGAGACGGGGCACAGCACGGCGGCGGCGTCACAGCGCGGCACGGAGACGGGGCACGGCACAGCGGCGGAGTCACAGCACGGCACAGAGACGGGGCGCAGCACAGCGGCGGCGTCACAGCGCCGCACAGAGACGGGGGCACAGCGCGGTCCCATTGCGGGCCGGGTCACAGCGGCGGCGTCACAGCACAGCACAGCGATGGGGGCACAACGCGGTCCCATTACGGGCCGGGTCACAGCGGCGGCGTCACAGCGCGGCACAGAGACGAGGCACAGCACAGCGGCGGCGTCACAGCGCGGCACAGAGACGGGGCACAGCACAGCGGCGTCGTCACAGCACGGCACAGCGACGGGGGCACAGCGAGCTCCCATTGCGGGCCGGGTCACAACGGCGGCGTCACAGCGCGGCACAGCGACGGGGGCACAGCGCGCTCCCATTGCGGGCCGGGTCACAGCGGCGGCGTCACAGCGCGGCACAGAGACGAGGCACAGCACAGCGGCGGCGTCACAGCGCGGCACAGAGACGGGGCACAGCACAGCGGCGTCGTCACAGCACGGCACAGCGACGGGGGCACAGCGAGCTCCCATTGCGGGCCGGGTCACAACGGCGGCGTCACAGCGCGGCACAGCGACGGGGGCACAGCGCGCTCCCATTGCGGGCCGGGTCACTGCGGCGGCGTCACAGCACAGCAAAGCGACGGGGGCACAACGCGGTCCCATTGCGGGCCGGGTCACAGCGGCGGCCCGGCAAACTGGCGGGAAAACAGCACGTCTGCTAGTCATGCCGGCGCCACGGCCCGACCCGGTCGACGACACGCCTCCTGCAGGACCGCGCAGTACGTCGGCGAGGGAGGGGAGGGGAAGGGCAGGACACCAGGACCGGGGGCCAGCAACGTCACGAGACGACGGCCGGATGGAGCGCGGTGGCGGAAGCGGCTGGGCCACACGGTCGAGTCCCACGCAGTCGACCACCGTGAAATGAGTCGGCACGAGGAGAGGGCCTCAGGCGACCTTCCCGGACATGACTAATAACTGAAGATATGCTTTCGACCATGCTTATATCGACAATGAGGGATGACATGCAAACATTCCTAAACAATCGCTGCTTCTCTCACGCACCTTTACGAAGAAATATCCTCCCATCGTTCTCCACAACAATTCCACTCACTCCCACAGCCACACCAACACGCACAGCACCTAACGCGACCAAGACCATCGCACCCTTCCGACTCCCACACGCCGTCGCCCCGCTGCCGCTGCCGCTGCCGCGCGCACGCTCACCTCCTCGTCGGAGAAATGTGTGCCGCGGCCGAGGTGCTCCATCTCGAGCACGAGGTCTGGCTCCGGGTGATGGGTGGCCACCATGGCTGCGGCGTCGCACGGCGCCAGCTCCAGCGGCGGCGCCAGCTCCGTCTCCGGGTCACTGTCCGGCTTCACCTGACGGCGCAGGGAGCGGTCAGAGGGGGGGGGGGGGGGGGGGGGTACTGGCGGGTTAGCGCAGGGCAGGGCTCTGATGGGGACGCTTTGGCCCTTAGAGGCCACTTCCAGGTAGGCCATCACGGCTGTTCCTCAGCGGAGGGTGGGGACCACCGGGGGCCTCAGGGGAGGGTGCGAGCCCGGAGAGCCTCGGGGGAGGTAAGGGGGCGACAGAGCCTCGGGGTAGGGGGCCGAGAGCCTCAGGGGGGGGGGGGGGGGGTAGGGGCGACAGAGCCTCAGGAGAGGGGTCTCTCAGGTCTCAGGGAGACCCGGGAAAGCCTCGAGGGTGGGTGGGGGTCGCGCCAATGGCAGTAGTCAAAGACGGGACAAACGGTGGATCTCCCGGCGCGCGGTCTGACCAGCCACACAACCATAACGGAAAAGCGCGGACCACGACAGCGAAACGACCTCATCTGCAACATGTGCCACGACATATCCTTAAATGAGAAGAGGCAATAACGAGACAACGGTGACCAGCCGCAACGCGACCGAAGCCGATACGGTCTGGGAGTGGGCGTCCGTCTCACTCGCCGCGCTCTTTCCCGCACCACCAGCCGCCGCCCACCTTGATCATCCTCGAGGGGTCGTTCCAGTCGAGGAACTTCTCGCGGAACAGGATCGTCTCCATGTTCTGACCGACGCGGCCCAGGATGCCCCAGTCGGGGCGCGGCCCCTGCGCCGGCGCGCCATCTATGGGCGGGTGCTCGCAGTCGGAGTAGTCGTAGCCGGCGTCCCAGAGTTCGCGCGTCAGCCGCTTGCCGGCGTCGCGCAGGGGCTTGCCGGCCAGCCGGCCCGTCCACAAGTACAGCTCGGCGCCGAAGTCGAACACAAACACCTGCCGGTCGGGTGACAGGCGTGCCGTGTGACGCACGACGGCGGGCGGGAGGGTCCGGGGTGCACGCTCGCTGCTCCGGTGGGTTGCTCGCAGTACATAATCACTGTAGGAGAGACGCTTAGAGGAAGGAAAAACTGCCGCGTACACTGACGGGTGAGTGAGCCATCTCACAGGAAACGTCATAGCACTAATGAAATCCAAACCCAAAACCTAAGGATCGAATGCGCTGAGGAATGCAAACCCACGACCAGCTAAAGCAAAGGCATTGGCAGCACGTAAAACACGTGCCAGAAAGACAGCTAGGGGTCACTTTTGGGAGGGAAGCGTTAAAACTAACCTCCGTAACACTCGAAACACTCGGCTCATTCGCTCGCCACGTGCCGTAACCGCGTACCTTGTCGTCCTGCAGCATGTCACACTTGGGGATCTGACCCCAGGCGTCCGGTACGGGCACGAGCTCCTCGTCCGCCGTCACCTGATACACCTTGTTGGTGGCCGCCACGGCCGCCTCGTACAGCTCGTCCTCGTCCGGGGAGCCGGCCTCTGCCACAACAGGTTATGTCACGTCAGGTCAGGTCAGGTCAGGTCAGCAGTGAGCAGAGCAGCACACATCATGATTTGGGCTTTAAGGCGCGCGGACTATCCCGGTCATATGGCGCCCATAGCAGCACACAGGCAGAGGTGGAACATGGGCTTTCTAGGGCAGCGTGGTACAAGACAGGGTGTGACCACGTCATGCGACTCAGTGCTCAGTGTTGCCTGCGTCAAGGAGCTTCTTAATTTGGCCCACGTACATGACGTCAAGAGAGCGTCGCAAAACTGAGGCCTCAAGGCCGCAGTAAGAACACACAAGCGCCAATGTCATCGATTATTCATTGCAATACAAACAATTTGTTGATATGATAGCGCCGACTTCCCGTTCACTTCACATCGTATTTGCCAGCAACTGTTCCCGCATTCACCTGTTTCACTCCACTCCATTCTCGACAACATCCCCTACCCTCCCCTCACAGCTCCAACCCCACCCGGCGCCTCCCCCTCCTCCCCCCCCCCCCCCGGCGCCACGCCCGCCTTACTGGGTACGTCGGCCCTGCCGCCGAGCAGCTCGAAGAACTTGGTCTCTTCGCGACGGCTGCCCTTGACGCCGCCGCCGTTCTCGTGGTACTCGATGGCGGCCGCCTTGTTCGCGCTACAGCCGAGGTCGTGCGTACGCGCCACGTGCAGCGCCACGTCCGCCGCCTTCGACTGCTCGATCACGTTGCTGAGATAGCCGCACCACTGGAACACCTGGCGGAGCGGGCGGCGTCGGTGCCGGGCTGGCCGGGCGGCCGCACCGCCTGAGGCGGCTGGTGCGCCTCTTCACGCGGCTCTACAGCACCGGGGTCGCCCCGTGGCTCATCACCGCCGCGCGCTCGAACCGGCGAAAACGACGCCTTTATATCGCTCTTGAGCAGCAACAGGACATAACCCGTAAAGATGAGGGCCAGGTGTGAGTGAATGGTGTGACGCACAGGTGTGACGCACAGAGTGAATACACTGTTTTTCAGCTCCCAGGCGCCCAACTCTCACCGTCCTAGCCTCCCTCCCACCCCTCCCATCCCATCCCATCCCATCCCATCCCATCCCATGCCACCCCACCCCACCCCACCCCACCCCACCCCACCCCACCCCACCCCACCCCACCCCACCCCCACCACCAACCCCACCACCAACCCCACCCCCACCCCCAACCCCAACCCCAACCCCAACCCTTACCCCCACCCCGACCCACACGGACCGTCCACGTACCTGGTCGGGCGTGACCAACAGGAAGCAGTCCCCAGTGTTGAGCGCCTGGACACATGGCCGCACCAGCCGGGTCTGCACGTGCCGGCGGCCCTTGACGCGCAGCAGCATGGGCTCGCGTCGGTAGGGCAGCATGCTGTCCGGCACGGCGCGCCGACCCAGCTTGATGGCGCTGAAGTCGAGCTTGGTCGCCAGGCCGGCCAGCGACTCCTGGGCGAACGTCGACTTGCGAGACACTGAAACAGCGGCCGCGGATCAGCGGCGGCCGGCCGCGGCCGTGAAGCGGAGCACATGGGGGGGGGGGGGGGGGCAGGGCCTCGAGACGTGGGAGCCACGGGCGGATCGTTTTGAAGCCTTGAGAGACAGGGGAATATAATGGGAAGATCAGGAGTAGTTTGGCGTGGCTGTTATGGGTGACGGGCGACGTCTGGGGGCAGAGTGGGACACTGACAGTGACAGCGAGGGGATGGTTCTGATTTCGGGTGCCAGTGGCGGCGCCTTACGACTTGCTTCACACGCGGCTGGGACTTCAGGTGGTGTTTCTGGGACGGGTAATAAATGACAGAGGTCTGGGCAGAGGCCGCAAGGTCAGGCCGGCGTCAGCGACAGCAGGGGTCGGTAAGATGCTCAGCTATTAGGCAACGAGACCATGGAACCGGGCGGCGCACACACAGATAACAGACGACGGACAGAGTAAAAGAAACTGAGAGAAACTTCTGCAGCAGTGAGACATGACAACAAACCACGGCGAAACTGAACCGAAGGCGCGGTAAATAGTCGAGCAGACTATAAGCGGTCGCTGTGCCGAACACAGGACGACAGCGGCTGTGACGCAGCTCTTGACAAGCAGCGGTGGGGCCGCAGCGAGGTCGCCACCAGCTGGTCTGTGGCAAGGCTCAGCTGCATACACGGGGGTACGCACTGTGTCAGGGACCGCACTGAGCTGCCGACTGAAGGTGCGACAGGGGCCGGCCGTGTCAGCGGCGGACAGACCGGTGGGGCTGATCATCAGCACGGTGGTACGCATGACATGCAGGAGCGGGGCCCGACCGAGCAGTTCAACAAAAGCAAAGCCGAACACCGAAGCCAGACATGAAACCCAAGCAAAGCCAGCAGAAGTATGGCGCGTCGACATAGGCGATGTTCAAAACATCATGAGCGATAGGATGAGGTGTAATAAAGCCCTGGGCAATACAGCAGGACACATAACACCAGAGCAGCGCGGGACCTCCCCTTGGGACAATCTCAATGGCACAATCCTTCGCGAGCGCTCTAACAAAAGCCCGCTCCGAAAATCTAAAGCTAGGTTTCGCTTCGCTTCGCTCGAGTGGTACGATCAATGTTGTCGAGGCAGCGGCCTCCGACTGCGTCCGCATGGTCCAGCCCCGTGACACAGAGGCACGGTCCAGCTGCGTAACACAGATACACGGTCCAGCTGCGTAACACAGAGACACGGTCCAGCTGCGTAACACAGATACACGGTCCAGCTGCGTGACACAGACACACGGTCCAGCTCCGTGACACAGATACACGGTCCAGCTCCGTGACAAAAAGACACAGTCCAGCTCCGTGACACAAAGACACAGTCCAGCTCCGTGACACAGATACACGGTCCAGCTCGGTGACACAGACATGGTCCAGCTGCGTGACACACAAGACACGGTCCAGTTCGGTGACACAGAGACACGATCCAGTTCGGTGACACAGAGACACGGTCCAGCTCCGTGACACACTCCGTGACACATAAGACACGGTCCAGCTGCGTGACACAGAGACACGGTCCAGCTCCATGATTCAGAGACACAGCCCAGCTGCGTGACGCAGAGCCTGGAATGCTCGCCGGCGAACACGAGTCCGCGGAGCTCATTCCCAGTAAGGCTGAGCCAAGCCGCTGGTCATAGGCCACGGTGATCCACAGGGGTGGCGACCATAGATTACTAGAAACAACGTGTTTGCAGTGACTGTCAGGGTGCCACCACACTTCCACCGCAGCTCAGTTCGGCACCAGCGCCACAGCTCAGTTCGGCACCAGCACCACAGCTCGGTTCGGCACCAGTGTCACAGCTCGATTCGGCACCAGCTCCACAGCTCCGTTCAGCGCCAGCAGCAAACAATACGCCGGTGCCACAGCATGGAAACTAACCTGAGCCCCATGCGATGCCCCCGCGTAAGCGCAGCACCACCTCCACCAGGCCCCTCCACCTGCTCTCCACAGTGGAGGCCTGCACACCGGGCGGTCACTTACGCTCCTCCTTCTTCGCCATCTTGATCATGTGCTCTCCAACGCCCAGCCGGACCTCCTCGTACTGCGTCAGCAGGTCGGCGCGCGCGCTCAGCGCACGCACCGGATTACGCGAGGAGCGCGCGCGCCGGCGCACGCGCACGCGCGCCGCGCCGGCGGGCAGCTCGGCGCCGCGCGCCACCGCGTCCAGGTCCCAGTCGAGCGCCGACCAGTCGGCGGCCGGCTCGTCCCCGGCCGCCGGCGCCGAGCCGAAGAACGAGTCGAAGCTGGCGTCGGCCAGCTCCGGCACCGTGACGAGGACGGAGGCCGGCCGCGCTGCCGGCGGCGCGGGGTCAGACGGCGCCGCGGCGGCACGCCGACAGAGGGCAGGCGTGTACGTGCGGCGGGGAGGGGTGTTACGATGAACGCGCCCCTGAGGGGGGGGGGGGGGTCCACCACGACCGGGAAGACTAGTCAAACTCGTGTGGGAGCCTGCTAGTCTCAGACGAGGCTGTGCAACACTGACAGCTAACGCACATAGGAGCAAGACACAACGTGTGAAACTACCGCGTGTAATCGACACAACCCACTGTCCTACTGTGGCCGCCTCTCTCTACACGCCACGCACCGTAACACAGCACAACACGTCTGGCACCCTACGCCTAACTAGGGATGTCCTCACGGGGCGCAGCCCTCCCGCAGCCCCGCTCACCCGTGTCCTCGCTGGGATCCGAGTTCTGGCGCTGAGTGATGAGGCTCGACCGCACCTTGGTCGTCGATGACTCGACGTACATGCTCTGCGCCTCTCGGCGGGTACCTGGCGGCGTCCAGACACGGCCCGTCAGCGACGGACGGCCAGCCAGACGGCGGCCGGTCAGACGGCAGCGCAGCCGGACAGCCAGACGGCGGCCGGTCAGACGGCAGCGCAGCCGGACAGCCAGACGGCGGCCGGTCAGACGGCAGCGCAGCCGGACAGCCAGACGGCGGCCGGTCAGACGGCAGCGCAGCCGGACAGTCGACGGTCAGATGGTCGCAAGTCGGATACCCTGGCAGCCTGACGGTCTGACAGACCGGTAGTCTGGGTCGGACAGCTGGTCAGTCTGACCGTCTGAGTCTGAGTCTGACAGTCTGGGTCTGACAGTCTGAGAGCCTGGCAGTCTGGGTCGGACAACTGGTTAGTCTGACAGCCAGAAAGCACGCTGCGGCAGCCGGACGACCCGCCGCGGCAGCCACAGTGACCCGCGCCCGGCGCCAGCGGCAGCCCGTCCGCCGCGCCGCACCGGCCGCCGACAACGGCGACACAGCCGTGACAGGCGGCGCGCGCACAGGTACGCCACCCACAGAGCCATTGTGGGGTCGCGGCCGGGGGCTCGGCTCGCCCAGCTGGAGGCAGCCGGGTGTTGCTCGACGGCGGCCCGCGATATTAATCCCGTGTGTGGCGTCGCCAGGCGCCTGCGGTACATCAGCCGGTGTGCGCGCTTTGACGGCGTTTGCGACGCGGCCGGGGCGCAGCGAGTCGTTTTAATGAGGTGTGGCTCGGAGATCGAACTGGCGGCGACGGAGGTGGAGACGGCGACCCGGCCGGACTAACCACGGTAGACGGGCAGGGTCGCCCCAGGGACCCGGCCCAACCCTGGACAGTGGCAATATACCAGACCGCAGCCCACCCGCGCCAGCTGATTTTGGCCTGATGTGGCCACGGAATCACATACGCTGTAGGCTGCCGACATTATTAACATTATGTTTGTAGTCCGTGGAGCGCCAAAAGGAACTGACTGAAGCGGAGACACACCGTGTGCCGTGGGTATGTCAACAACTAGATGCTTCCGTATGGGGCAACATGCCAAGTAGTCGCTTTCACTTGTAAGCTTCGAATCGGTCTCGATATAGTATTCCGATATCATTCACGAGCACTTCTAGAAAAGTGCATATTTTTTTACTCCTCAGCTTATCACGAGGTGGTTACTTTCATATGTCAGCACAAATGTAGTCCATTCAGAGAACTTCCCGCGCCTTTCCACAGGCAGCCGTTAGGTGGATTACCACACAATTACTACGTTCGGCAGCAGGACGCCACCACCAAGACACGATGCGTGAATGCGAACAGGAACAGACCGGAGGCCTGTAAACACCGCTGGCCTGACCCGCCCCCGCACGGCGCCGCTTCGGAACGACAACACCTTCGCCGCAGCGGTACGGCTTCGGCAATAAGTGGCACAGACCCCCCGCCAGCCCGGTGTCCGGGTCTCGCTCTAGGGCTTCGTCCCGTCCACCGGGCCGGACCGATGTCAGTAAGAGTTGGACATGCAGTGCAGTGCAGTCGAACCACACTGACTGTTGTCCGTCGTCCGACCTGGTGCAGGGCGGGGGTCCTCCGCTGGAGCCCAATCACCCCGTTGTTTTTACAATCCCAAAAATGTTTCCGCAGCTGATACCAAACCAGCCAAAGTTTCTCACGGACGGCACTTGACTCTCTGGAGAGCTCGTATAGTCCAGAAGCTCGACGCCGATCATGGGATCTCGTGACACTAACACGCCGGCAGCCTGTCCTCGTCAAGTTGCATATGTGCGACCGGCGCGTTGTATCGAGGCCCCTGTTTGCCGTAGTTTTCCGCTACGGACCGCTTTGCTAAAAGGCGCTACGACGCCGCTGTGAGACGGCGCGATCGCTGTAAACGGTGCCCGTGTAACCGGTGCATCACGTGAGGCGCTCGGCGGTGGTGGTCTGTCGCGAGAACGGACCATCGTGTACCCGGCTCACCAGGTGAGCAGTCCGACACACCACCGGACCATAGCGTCAGTCAGCTGCCATGGCAACCGTCCGTCACGCACGGTCTCCATCAAGTCACCGCATCACTGAGCACAATATGTCTGGTACGCTGACCAGCACGCATGCAGTTCATGCTAGGAACGTGCCACCATCATCGCATACATCACACGCTCCTGAACACGGAACACACCGCGATCACCACACACGCCCCACGAACACCCATCGGCGCTGATAGCCGCGTCTCGCAGCCCTCTCACCGGTCTTGCTGCGGAAGACGACCTGCTTGGGCGCGTTGAGCTGGCGCCGGGGCAGCATCGGGCTGGCGCCGGGCGAGGCCGCCTGGCCCATCTTGCCCGCCACCGTGAACCTGCCAGGACACCAGGCACCGGCGTCAGCAGGCGCGGTCTGCATGATGTGGTATGATCTTGTGACTGCACAACGTAAGGTCAATACATACGCGCTAAAAACGGCCGACAGAAACGTTGTGCACCAGCGTGGAGGAGCGGAGGGCCCTGAAAACAAAAACCCGCCACGATCTCGACGTGGACGACGACCTGCTGGCCCACCTAACACACGGCGCAACGGGACACCCGCACACGGGCGTTTGGAGCCGCCGCATCAGCCGGAACGCCAACATGCTGGGAGCGGAAACCGCGCCGTGGCCCACGTGCGACACAATGGGCGACAACCACTCATGCCAGGACCAGCGCGGCAGTGGAACTCAATGCGAATTACGTAACGCTGAGGGACGCGGGTGTCAGTTCAGTCCGACACTGCTGTCATTGCGGCTGTCAGCCAGCACACCCAAACACTGGCCGACGGCTCTGTCGGCCGCCGACGAGGCGTCACGGAGCCACTCACTACCACCGACAGTAAACACCATTAGCCGCAGACAAAACGCATTGTCAACGGCTACTTGCAGCCTGTGATCCAGCGGGGGGCCGCCGCCGCGCCTGCATCATCTGTCCGGGACTGCTGACAGACGAGACGGGCAGCTGCAAACGGACGGAGCAGCGACAGCGGGGCGTGTCCGCGGCACTGACTCATCGCGACAGGCACGGCAGCGAGGAGCTCCCTCACAGCCGTGATTTAGAGCCCGTTCTCCAGCCGACTGTGGGTCTCCACGGCGGCGTGGGTCCTTCCCAGAGGGTACGCAGCGCCGCCGCTTCCCGTCTCGATTTCGAGCCCCTGCCCACGTCATTTCGAGCCCCTCTCGGCTGCGTCACTTCTGCCGGCTGCCCGGCAGCGCGCCGTCGGCGTGGCTTACTTGTTGGCGTCGTTCTCGGGCACGCGGGCCTTCCAGCCCTCGGTGGCGGTGAGCTGAAGCGCTCCGGACATGCGCTCGATGTGACTCACGGGCCGGTCAGAGGCCGGCGTCGTCACCGCCACCACCTGGAGCAACGGGGGCGAGCCGGTCACGACACGGCACGGCACGGCACGGCACGACACGGCACGACACGGCACGGCACGGCACGGCACGGCACGGCACGGTACGACACGGTACGGTGGGCTCAGTCCGGGAAGGTCAGACCAAACCAGGCCAGTCGGGTCAGACTATGTCACACACCGGCGTCACCGCCGCCGCCACTTGGGATAGATGGGTCAGGTCAGGTCAGGTCGGACCAGATCACACGTCAGTGTCACCGCCAGCCTCGTCACTCATCCCACCCGCCACAAAAGATAAAGAGCGGGGTGAGGTCAGGTCAGGTTGGGTCAGCAGTCGGCATCAACCGAAACAGTCAGGTTATGTCAGGTGGCAGGGCAGAGCAGGGCAGGCCAGGGCAGGTCAGATCAGGGCAAGTCAGGGCAGGGCAAGGCAGGGCAGGGTAGGGCAGGTGGGCAGGGCATAAAGACATGCCAGGTCAGATGCCAGGCTCACCACTACCACGGGAGTAGGGTCAAATCAAGTCAGGTCAGTTCAGATCCAACAGCGTCCGTGAAAAGCATGCCTCTTCCCCTCCAACTCTTTTCAACAGCTCGCCACAAAGCCAAAGATCACCACGACACCAGCTCCGGAGCAGCGGAACACTGGAGCACCGGAGCACCGGAGCCCCGGAGCACCGCAGCGGCCTCGCCGGCCGACAGACCGACCTTCTTCCTCAGCACGACGTCCGTGTGTAGACCGGAGTTGAACGCCTCGACCAGCGCCAGCTTGGGCTCCTCGCTGCGGATCCGGCGCCGCCAGTCATCCTCGCCAGACTTCTGCAGAGCCGCCAGTCTGCGGGCAGAGCCAACCCAGTCAGGCGTCGAAGTCAGGCGCAGGAGTCAGGTGCAGCAGTCAGGCGGCAGAGGGTCAGGCGGTGTGAGTCAGCCAACCCCACTCCCCTCCCCCCGCCTGACTCTTTTTCTCTCTGGCGGAGGGACGGAAGGAGGGGCGGTAACTAAGGGTGAGGGGTCAGGCGGTGGGGCCAGTCACCACAGGCAGACACCGGGACTCGATGGTTAGCTTGACACTCGAGGCGATAGTGGCGACCCCCGCAACGCCGTGGGGTCACCGATCGGTCTAATATCTCCGAGAGCAGACGGAAGGAGGGGGGACGCCATACCCTGGTGCTCATCCGTTCGTCAGCGGCGGCCGATCGAACGCGTACGAAACAGCGACAAAACGTAAGATGACCTTAACGTCAGTAAAAGCAGGGCAGCGGTCGACTGGTGCCAACGTCGATAACAACAGATCGTGGACTCTCACCGCCGAGGCCGCCGTAAACGGCACATGCCTATTAAGCGCCTTGTTTCTGATTCAAGACACCGAGCTGATAACGACGGCCACCGGTTCTTGTCAAAAATACGGGTGTTGGCCGGCATCAGCGTCGCATAAGAACGTTTGACACTGCCCGAACCAAGCTCAACACCACACCAATCCGTTATTCCGAGACAAGGTGACGACGCGAAAACAACTTGATCTCCATGCCTGCAACAACAGCCACATAAAAACAGACCCACGTTCGCCGCACAACAAGAATCTGCGACAGCTTTTCCACAAGCCCGCCCATGTTTTTATTTACACGGCGGTCCAAGCAAGCATGACGTCACCCCCACGGGACCATTTACACATCCAAAGCCACAGCCGGCGGGCGGCGGTCCCTATCTTTGCAAGCTGCCGCCCATCGGGCCGGCGCGAGAAGCCTGTCTGGCCGTTGGAATGATAAGCGTCGATATCTACGACAGGCCGCCACCTGTGCTGGCTAAGAATACCGAAGTACGAGTGGTGTCTTCACAAGTGTTCACAAGCAAGGACGGATTCAGCATAGAACCGTTGGAAGATACCAGCGCTGAATCGCACAACAATTCCCTGAAAGCAAACGCAACGGAAAATGCCTGGATGTTAACACTGACCTCATCTCCCCCCCCCCCTCACACTCCGCCCCTCCCACAGAAATACGGAAGACTGGCGCATACGTGCCTTAAAAATGGACCGCACAGAGCGGGCCTCTCGGAACACCCTCGCAGGCAGGCGACCCTTCGCTTGTTCGCTTCAAACGACCATTTGACACGCTGCGGCAGCACAAGGGGCGTCGCCTTGTAAAATGTGTGGCTGGCGCAGTCTTCCGTCATAACTATCGCCTGCGTCGTTGTGCCATTTCAAGCGCATCACACCGCACGTTGGTGCTCTCCTCGTTCGGCTCTCCTCATTCGGTTGTCGTCGTTATAGGAATGTCCACGAAAGATTCAGTGAAGCACTGCCGCCGGCTTGTGATGCGGCGCCGGTCCGGCCGGGCCCGGTGTACCTCAGCTAAGAGGCCGCACGCTCGAGACCGCGTGCTGTGTCCGGGTTCAGCCGGGATTGCCGCGGGACCCCGCAGGTCCCCGCAGCAATCCGCGCCGGAGATTGTGACGCTGAATGACGCCGGGTGTCGCACGTGTTGCTAGGACCAAACTCCCCATAAACGTACAAGTCGTAACCACGACCCTGTGATTGCTCCAGCCACGCTACCCCCAAGCCGCATACCCGCCCCGGACGACAGGACCACGCGTCTCGGTCTTCACCGCCGCTGCGGGGGCTCCTGTGGCATCGTGACGGCCAATCAGTAACACCGCCCCTCGTGCGCTCGCCGATCAGCTCGCGTTGCGTCACGCGCTGACCTCTGACCCGTCGAGCAATCCGCGCGCGCCGACAGATCCCCGGGCGCCGACGCAGCGAAAGGTCACGCGTGCAGGGGGCCTTGGACGAGGCGCCCCACGCCAGGCGGTCCCGCACGCGACGGACAGACCCGAGACTGGCAGTACGGCGAGGGCGAGGGATCAGCAAGTCGGATCGCACGGCATGATGTGATGTTATTTACGAGGCGATAATGCTGTCATCTACGCTCATGCGATAATACGGGCGGAAAGGCTCGAGTGGTCTGCTACAAAGGCTGGGGAACTGTAATGAGATGGGGGTCGGCAAGTCTGAGAAACAAAGCGACTTAACAAGCTGACTCAAGCCCACTTACATAATATACCGATGGGGAGGGGGGGGGGGGGGGACTGCGAGAGAGGCGCTTTTGACCAGCTATAGCTGTGATAGCATGTTGCTGCTGGGTCCGTGAGTTTACAGACCATTTTAATCCAGCGGAATCCTTGGGAATGAAACTCGGCAGACTTATGTCGACCAAAAAGCTTCCCAGCTGCGTCAGTTACGCCCGTGGGCAACACATCTTGAGAATACGTCACCAATCGCAGCTCAACAATTGAAGTGTAGGATGAGAATGAACGTCGCCTAACCTACAACTCAACCCACATTCGTTTTGCTACTAACCAGCATGAGTAGTTTTGCACGCCTTCGCAGCGCCTAACCCCTCGTGTTTCGACACACGTATTATTGTGTCAAAATCACTAAGCAATCGCACCAACCAAGACAAAAACCGATGGCCTCCGTAGTTTGGGGACAATTCGGCATTCACCATCCCAGAATGGATTTTGTGAGCCTTATGCACCGCCCACCGTCCGCGGTCAGCCGAACCGCACAATATCTGGCTGATTACCAAGAACCGCCCTGTTGGCTCAGGTCACAGACAGGTCCCAATCGGCAGTCCCGCGCGCCACACCCGAAACACGCCGCAAAGCCCGGCCACTTCAGCGATAAGCGCCATTTGTCAGCACTGCGATACGCGCGGTTATCAAATGAAAAAACGCACACAACAAACGTGATCACTCACAACGCTGGCATACGAAAACACCGGCAAACGATAATCCACTCCGACCGCGCAGTGCAACGCTGTTAAGCCCGCGGGCGACAAAGACCAGCTGCAAAAGCCGCCGACACCACTAAAACGACGGTCGCACGGTTTTTACGCTTCCAGCGGCGCGCGAGAAACAAAGACACGACGTGCAACCTTTGGCGCCGCGCCCGCACCACACGACGGTTTTCTCTGTACACTTATTCGGAACGAGGCCTGCGATGAGCTCCTTTGTTTTGTCGCCACCCCTCCCCACGCAGCGGTGGCACGGCCCGGTGGTACCCAATCTATACCAGCCCGAACTTCCTCCATTATCCCGGACATGAAAGGTTCCGCCCGGTACCACCGCCTTTCGCCACGACCGGCGCTAATTGGACGCGTGCTGCCTGCCCACCCCCGCGAACAGCTGGCGTCCGCGCCGTCAGTGGTCACTGCAGTCGCCTGGTGCCGTTTGGAGTGACGTGTTCCAAACCGACGGGCGCACTGGAACACAGCGCCCCCAGAGCCTCGGTGACATCATCACCTGTTCCGTTCCCTGGCGGCTGCAGCCGGCTGAAAGGCCCCTCCCGGTGCTGGCGGCGGTAAAAACGCGATAGGACACACTCAAAGGGGCCTCGGCGACAATTGGGCGATGACTTCATCCGGCACTCCATCTGACCACGACAGAGGGTGGGGGAGGGATGGGGCGGGGAAAGAGGGAGGGAGGACGACGGAACTGAGACGGAGGTCAGCACGGGGGGCTCCAGCGGAGGTGTCGTGTCAGACCAACCGCCGAGTCGGGTTTCGCTGGGTGGGTAAAAACTGGGAGCGGCAAGAAACGCCGAGTCTGCGAAGAGTAAAATGCGGCAAGGGCATACTTTCGAGCAAAACATGGTGCTAATCACGCATGATGGTAGAGACAGGGGGAGAGGATGATACCGCGGGGAGAGGGTGGGGTCTGTGTGGGGGGGGGGAAGGGGGGGGGGGGTTGAGGTGTGAGCGCCAACACCTTACTTAGTGGAGCTCAGGTGATATTAAGAAGTCACGTGCGAGTGAGCGTGCGGAAGCGAGCAGTGCCAACGCGGGTAAATAAATGAATGAAACAGAAGGCCGGAGCGCGGCCGCACGGGCGATAACAGACGGCGACCAGAAGGCCCCGGGGGCGTGGTGGTCGTGCCAGCGGACGGCACAGGTCTGCGCGCCGTCCATCTGCTGTGGATCTGCACGAGACCAGACCAGACCAGAGCCGCACACAGGCCAGCACACACCGCCACAGCCGCCGCCGCGCGGCGGGCCGGCCAGCACGGTGGACAGACGCACGTACACAGAGCCCAGCGCCGACAGCCGGGAGAGGAAGTCACCGCGCCGGTCCCACCCACCCACACACACAGCGCGCTCGCAGCCGGAGCCGGCCGGCTGCAGCCGGGCCGCTGCACGACAGCCGACCGACGCCGAAGCCCGGCGGGCCCTGCTCACTATTCAGCACCCGCAGCGGAGCCGGGGGTCACACGTGACCGGGCGTAATGGCGTGACGAGGGGGCGGGGCGGGTGATGGAGGTCGCGGCCGTGCGCCGGCGGTGTGGTGTGATCAAGATCGCCCAGCCGGAGAGAGGCGATCGACCCGCCCGGCGCCAACGCTCGCGCCGCCAGCCGAAGTAGTGTTATCGCGAGCTCACAGGCGTCGCGGTCCGTCGATGACGGTGATTAATAATAGCGCGTCGCGTTACCAAGTCACTCGGCCACAGCGCGAGCTGTAATCCCAGTTCGTTTGCGCTTCCAGCAAAAGGACCACAACGGATGAGGCTCAAAGGAAGCCATGGCATTCGTCCGAAAGCATCACGCATTGTTGTCCGCCACGCTTCCAAATGCATGCATTGGGTGCTAACAAGCAATCTGCCGGAGTTTTTAACAGCGTTAGCACACACCATCGGTGCGCCTAACACAGCGATGCGTGAAATCATCGCGGTGATGGCTTTCAACCTCGGACATAACAGTCGACAACTAACCAACCACTGGACGGCAAGCATCCATTCAACCGCTGGACGGTGCGGAGAGCATCATTCTGCTAGCATCGGCCGGACCGGACCGGTCAAACTGTAGCTGCAACAGCCGGTCCGGACCTGCCGAACTGTAGCCGCATCAGCCAGTCCGGACCAGCCGAACTGTAGCCGCATCGGCCGGTCCGGACCGGCCGAACTGCAGCCGCATCGGCCAGTCCGGACCTGCCAAACTGCGCCCGTATCGGCCAGTCCGGACCGGCCAAACTGTGCCCGCATCGGCCGGTCCGGCAGTACACCAGCCAGCTCATCCCCGGCGCCGCCCGAGCCGGCGACAGTTCGGGCGCTCCGCCGGCATCTCTTCCGCACGGAGGAGCAGCCCCCGCGGGCCGATACCGGCACGCGACACACGTCGGCCGGTATCGATTCGGAATGGCGGGGAGCGCCGTCCAGGATCGGGTCCGCTCGTCAGGAGCGCGGACGCCGCCTGGCCCTCGCCGCCGTCGCCGCCTGACAGGAATGGCAAGCGGCAAGAGAGGGGAGGGGGAGGAGGAGAGGGCCACGGGTCACTGGCCGAGAAACCGCGGCGGCAGGGCGGCCCGTACCGCGATCAGCTGACCGCGCCGCGCCAGTGATGAGGAAGCGACCGGCTGCGGAGAACAGAAGCGCGGTCTGAAGGAGCAACTGGCGTACGTAAAGCCAACGCCGTGGTGTATCTTTCCACAGACGTAGAGATGGCGGTTCGACACTCGGCCCAGACGTCGGGGCGCGACGCGTATCATTAAGTTCGGATGGCTTAATATCCAGGACGATGGCGAACAGAAAACGACTTTAAGATCCCAACGCGCTTCCTCCCGCACGCATCCCGACACGACCTGCGTCCTGCATCTCCAGCTGAACGATGGCCACCCCCACAGAGTTGTCGGAAATTCGACAGCCGACGGAGACCAGCCCCAACGAGCACACGGCCAGCCAGAGCACCATCTCGGACCGCCGCCTTGACCAAAGGGACACCGACGCGGCTCATACAACAGTTCCACACGGCCTCCGGCAAGACGCCGCCGTGTCCGCACGACCTTAAGTCCGGAACCGGCGCCGTGAGCAAGCGCATTCACAAACAACCCCTCGGCACGACGCGACTGACCCAGTGACCGCTGCGCCCCCTCCCCTCCCCCCCCCCCGCCCGAGAGACGTAAGGGCAGGTCGCGGCACCCACGCTGTCTGCAGCGCAGGCACCGATAACACGCTGGACGGGCCGGGCGGGCCTTGACACGTCGACTAGCTCCAGAGCTCGGTCATGCCCCGAGTGACGAAACCGACGAGACCAGCAGACGTCGCTCATCAGTAGTCACGAGAGACAGGCCTGGAGCCATGGGTGGGCGCCGATAGGAAATGGATGAGCTTACACAGTCAGACAGCCGACAAAAGCAAGTAAATAGTCGGAGCTCGAGCCAAAGCATGTTAATTAACAGGGAATGATCGACGGAAATACAATACAGTGATACATAGCGGCAGACAGCTAGTTTATCAACCTTGTACCATAATGGCGAAGCCCCGAACCAGGCAGGTTTGAGATCATTTCGAGTTCCTTATGCATAGCAGTAACGCAGCCCAACCAATAGGATTCTGCGCAATCAAGAGAGTCAATCATCATGTGAGAACAGACGGAGTCCATGCGGAGTTCCTACAGAGTCAGTGCGGAGTCAGCGGGCTGAGGTGGAGTCTGGCGACTGCGTTCTCCACTCTGGCGCGGGGAGGCACAGTCAAAACACTCCCAAACGCCACCACAAATGCCATTTTTGAATCATGCTACCGGAGCGCCGGCCCTCTGGCGGCCTCCGCACGCAACTCGTTGGCGCCAATCCGTTGCCCTTTGATCCCGAGCCCAGACATCTGACCCGCCCGGCCCATTTGTCCCGCCTGAGGCGCTTAGATGCTGACCTGACAGCAATCCGGCTCGATGCTGATTGGTCGATTTTGAGCGAGGAGACAGGCAAGAGGCAGTGAACACAAGCCGGGTTTGTAAAGCACGAAAACATATCCACTTCGTTGCCACCCAAGTGGCCGGATATTGCAACAATGATGACATCCTATCGCCAGATAACATCCTACGCGAGGACATCGCTGTTAAAGGCAAATCGTTCTGCCCCACCTCGGCACATTGCACTCAAAGCGGAACATGCAGGCAACCGCAAGCTTTGGCCCTTGCTGCTTCACCGTGTTCGCGTGAATCTCCGACCCCTTCCCTCTAATCTCTCGAAATCAATCGCCTTCTGGCGTTCGCCAGCACAAACACTAGCCTAGTTTGCGCCTCGATGCATCTTAACGTAATCCATGTGACAGATAAAATGCACAGGGTCCAAACCTACCATGACTGCAAGTTGCTCACACTACAAACACATCAATGACTAGGCTTTTAAAGGTCGCACAACGGCAGCAACAGCGCTTTCATCATCCCAGATAAGGCAATCAGCTGACGCTAAGCCAGAACAACGATTGTCTGTCGCCAGATGGGATTTCCGTCCGATAAGGGTGGTATCGGTTTGTCTGCACCTCCACTGCAGCATCCACGCCCCCATGCGCACCACAATCATGCACCACGACTGTACCCACTGTCCGACCTGGGCGGGGGGGGGATGCTCAATACTAGCAGGTGCGTCTGCACTGGTGCGGAATGGGGCCCGTTACCGGCGATGGCGAGCGGAAATAAGGTCACAGCTCGGATTATGACACCGCTCGGACTTGCGTGGCCGCGTGGCGTGGGTGTGAAGAGGCGGCCCGGATACCTTACACCCGTCCTGAACACTCCCATCAGCCGCCTCCGCCCGGGTGGGCGGCCATCTATTCCAGGAGGGCGGAGGACCAAATGGTTCTGTACTTTAACATGAGGTCTACAGGCGTGGTCTAGATATTATCGACCCAAAACGCTCCTGCGCCACAAATCTGAAGAGCTCCCCTTCTAGAGCACGCCTCTGCCGCAGCAGGTGCCGCCGGCCGCCCCCGACCCCACAGGTCACGGCGTGACCCCAACCCACCTGTCCTTGATGCCGCCGGTGCGCCGGATCTCCGGCGGGGTGGAGTCGGACTCCGGTCGGCTCGGCCGGCCCGGCCGGCGCCTCCGGCTTCTGCAGCACCATCTGGCCCTGGCGCTGGCGGCGACTGACGCTAGCCCGCGAGCGGCGGGTGATGTCCGCCGCGATCTCCTCCACACTCTTGCCCGGCTCGCTGGCGGAGCCAGGAGGCGAGGTCACCGAGGGTCGCCGCGTGGTGGGCGCAGGTAAGTGTCGGGGCTTCAGGGCACGTTGGTGACGATGGCTGCTCTGCACTAGGGACAGGCGCGGGCACCGGGAACTGACACACACAGAGGTACGGACGCGTGGACAGACACGAGGAAAAGTACTGAAACCCAGACAGGCACGGGCAGAAATACACACAACTGCGCAGAGAGGATGGTTACGAGCTGCTATCAGTCCCTCCTCTCCCCCTTCAGTTTTTCAGAAGTAAGGACTATGAAATCATACAACTCAATTGACCGGTAGCAATCTGAGCCTTTCTATGCGTTCTGATCACTCGTTCGAGACCGGGTTGAGCTTCTTCAAACGCGACTGTAACTGTCGAAACACCTGCGCCTAGCCGTTGCGGAAGGAGGCGGGGGACGACTCGGCTCTTCTAAGCCGAGACGAGAGACAGACAGACAGATGAGAGACGAGAGCTCCCGCGGCAGCGGGAGACGCGGGACGCGCCGGTGCTGCCGGCAGGAGACAGGAGACGGGCCATCTCCGACGGGGAACGACTCCGTCAGTGACGTGCCGGTCAAGTCACGCGATAGGGCGATAATGAGCCGCCGTGAGGGAAAGTGGCTCCCACGCGACGACTGGGACATAACTGCATCATGCGGTGAGGCAATTACTGAAGCCCTACTGGGCACCGGCCGGCAAAATTGGCCAAGTAGTTTGGTGCTGCGGAGCATGATGTGGCATGGATTAGTCAGAGGGAGACCAAACGAGTCCGACGCCGCGTCACAGCGGAGAGCGTCGGGCGGCTGCAAGTGTGCAGCCGCCGGCCGGCTGCAGATGTGCGACGGCGCGAGAAAAAACAACGCGCAGCGGGCGGCGGCGAAACACCAGTCCAAACAGAGGCGGCCGGGAGGCGACGGCGCGCGGCCGCGCCGACGGGCCTGGGACGCGGCCAGCTGGGGGCGTGGTGCCGGGGGACGCCATCACGGGCCGGCTCCTCGCCGCTGACGGCTGACCTGGTCCCGACCAGGTCGTCACTGAGCGCCGGCTGGTGCCAGCCACCGAGCGCTCCTCAAGCGGCACCCATCAAAAATGGAGCCGGGCACGAGGGGAGGGGCGGGGAGGGGCGGGGAGAGGGCGGACTTCTGCGGTTCAGAATAGGTCGAGCTCGCCCGTGTCGCTGTCAGAGGGATGATCGCCGATGGCCAGGGCCTCCTACAGGGAATGAAGGGATCTGTCCACACTCACGCTCAGCACGTGGTTTCCATTTCCATGGCACAAGGCAGTTCTCACTCATCGGAGCGCTGTGAGCGCTTCACACTGGCCGTGGTAGCCAGCCAAATATTACTACATCCTTTGCGATACATGTACAGGTAACTCCTGATCGGTCGTGATATTCTGTTACTAGCAAACGTGGCGAGGGAAGGCGTCCAACTGGCTCAATCGCTGTTCCGCTACGACGCAAACACACAAACGCTTTTCCACTATTCCTTGAGCATCGAAAGTACAGGTGGTAGTATCCTCAAATTAATCAGTCATCTGCACGTGGGGGCCCGCGCAATGCCACTTTGGACGTTACCCATTGATCATGCTCCGTTGGTACGCTTTGACCGCGCACCACAAAACGCAAACCTCAATACATCTCACAGCACGCAATGCATTCACTTCAGCGGTGTCCTAGTGAAGATAATTCAAGGCCTCAACTGGGCATGTTGCAACCTAATTTCCCGTGACGCTACGGAGCCCCAAAGCTTCATTCATCGCCGTCGCTGTACGCGTTGTCACCGAGGTCAGGCCCAATTCAGTCCAATTTCTGGGAAGGTCCCCAAACACCTTTATGACATAATTCGTCGTGAACGAGGCCTTTCCCAGGCTGAATTGGCTGGCGCACAAGATCCGCCCGACCCGGCCGGCGTGTGCACTCGGACAAGGTCGGCTGGTGCCCTCCTCCCGGGGCAGCGTACCTCACGGCTGCTGCACAGCTCAGCACGGGCCCCGCCGCGACACGGCGCCGTCCCACGAGCTCCGAAGATGAGCTGTCTCGCGGCTGCTGCACAGCTCAGCACGGGCCCCGCCGCGACACGGCGCCGTCCCACGAGCTCCGAAGATGAGCTGTCTCGCGGCTGCTGCACAGCTCAGCACGGGCCCCGCCGCGACACGGCGCCGTCCCACGAGCTCCGAAGATGAGCTGTCTCGCGGCTGCTGCACAGCTCAGCACGGGCCCCGCCGCGACACGGCGCCGTCCCACGAGCTCCGAAGATGAGCTGTCTCGCGACTGCTGCACAGCTCAGCACGGGCCCCGCCGCGACACGGCGCCGTCCCACGAGCTCCGAAGATGAGCTGTCTCGCGGCTGCTGCACAGCTCAGCACCGGCCCCGCCGCGACACGGCGCCGTCCCACGAGCCCCCGAGACGAGCTGTCTCGCGGCTGCTGGACAGCTCAGCACCGACCCACCGACCCAGCCGCGACAAGGCGCCGTCCCACGAAGCCTCGCCGCCAGCTCCATTGACGGGGGGGGGGGGGGGGGGCGTGTGTCGACGAGGTCGGCTTCAGCCCGGGACAGCAGGGACCGTCCGGGCCGACAGTGTGGCCGCCAGCGTGGCGCCGTCACCCGCTGACGGCGGCGACGCTCTGCCTGGGGCACCGACAGTGCCAAAACGATCATCACGCCTCGGACTTTGGCGGCGTCACCGAAGGACGCGAGGAGGTACCACATGCATCGGCGTCATAAACACCCGAAGTGTGACAAGCCAACAAGCATCAGCGAAAAACTAGCGCGTCAAAGACAGCGCCATTCAATTCCACTTCGCACGCGGCACCAATCCACCGCTGACGCCTTCTCTCGATCATAACAAGGCGCATCACCAATGCGCGAGGCACCGATGTGGGTGAAGGCCGGGCCATATCCGGTGGGCGGACTCGCCGAGTCGTGTGTGGCAAGAACGACGCCGAAAACGGAGCGCGGAGGCGGCCCTGGTGACGCGGAAAGGACGCCAGCGACTCGCCCCGCGCGCGGAGCGCGGCTCGCAACAGATGAGCAAAACATGCAAAACAGGGCGGCAAGTCCAAATATGCACCGCGCATTGAGGACACGCAAAAACAGCCGCTGTGCTAGATTTTCACAGCAGGCTCAGTCGGCTATCGCGCGAAAGAACGACGGAAAGAAGACAGATTCGAAGAGAGGTCCCGAGCAGTCACGCCTACCGCCGGCAGGATGCCGTCTCTTACCAGGAGCCGGCACTCCTCTCCGCACGCGTGTCCCACCGCTGCGCCGGCACCGCCGCACTGCCAGCGCGCCACCGCCCCCTGCGCACCAGCGCGCCGCCGCTCGGCACCGCGGACCAGCGCCGCCGCGCGCGGGCACGCAGCCGACGTGTCCACGCGCCACCGCCGCGTGATTCACACTGCGGCCGTCACCGACGGAGGCGCGGCCGACCCTGCGGCCTTCACCCGACGCAGCGCGGCGGCGTGGCGGAGCGGCGCGGCGCGGCACGGGCAGGGCACGGCACGGCACGGCGCGGCACGAGCAGGGCATGAAGCAAGGCACAGGCACGGCACAGGCACGGCACGGCACGGCACGGCACGGCACGGCACGGCACGGCACGGCACGGGCAGGGCAGGACAGGACAGGGCACGGCACGGCACGGCACGGCACGGCACGGGCAGGACACGGCACAACACAGCACGGCACGGGCAGGGCACGGCACGGCATGGCACGGCATAGGCACGGCACGGCAAGTGCCAAGGTAGGGGAACGGTGTGGATCACGGCGACGCGCGCGGTTCAGGGAACGGTACGGAGGGCAGCAGAGGGCGGCACAGAGCGCGGTACAGAGCGGGGTAAGACACAGAGCGCGACACAGCGCAGGGTGAGGCACAGAGCGCGGCACAGAGCAGAGTATAACGCAGAGCGCAGCACAGAGTGCGGCACAGAGCAGAGTACGACACAGCGTAGGGCGCGACACAGAGTGGTGCAAGGTACGGAAAACAGAGCAGACCAGAGCGCGCGGCACGACACGGAGCCGGATGCGGGACGCGGCATCCACTCAGACGCATCCAGACCCGTGGCGGGACCCGGTCGGCATTGGCACCAACGGCAGACGCGCAGACGTACTGGGTAGCCGGAGGCGCAGACAGCGAGGGTTGGGGGTGCCGGGCTGTACACCTCAACACAAGCGGAACGCCATAATCACAGTCGTGATGATGCCGTAACATATGCAGTAAACGCGCCGTTTCCTTAGCGTTATCGCACTAGCCCGCCGAGGCCCTTCCCGCCGCGTTTGGCCGGAGCCGGGCAAGAAACAGATACTCCGGGCAGCGTTGTATGTGCGAGGAGTGGGACGCAAAAACCCGCATGCCAGCTGGTGAGAGCCCGGTGGGGGGCCGAAACCCAGCCTCCGACTCCGCTGGCTCTGCCTGTGCAACAACCGCAACCCGGATCCAACCGGCAGGCGGCGCTGTGAGGCGACACCCGGCAGCGGGCAGCGCCGCCCCAAAGTGGGACACCATATCCGGGGTGTATTGGAGGCGCCCCCCGGCATCTGCCTGCAGGGTGACACTCGCCAGCCCCAGGGCCGCCCTCCACGAGATCTGCACGGCGGCACTCACAAGGCTCCGCTCCGCGCGGTGTTCCCACACGGCCGTCCCGCCCTCCAGCCGCGCGCGCTATCTCCCACGTCCCTGCCACTCTCCTCAGCGATCCACAGAGCCATCCTGCCCGCCGCCGCCCGCGTCGGCCGCCGTCCCACCAGCATATACCACTACTCGATCCATGCTTATCGACACCACGTTCACTGGCGTCCTATCTCCCGTCTGCGGCACGGGCCACACGTGCCACACACGGGCGTCACGCGGCGCACCACCCGCACACGGCGCATATAAGGCGCGGCGCGGGCGGCGAGCAGCCGCAAAAAGCGACGTGAGAGGCTGCACCACTCTGGCACTCTCCGTGGCGGAGGACGCTCGGGCCGCGTAAAAACAGCGGGTGACCTTGACTGCCGCGGCGATGTAAGCACACGCCCGGCCGTGCGCGCACACCGACATACGCCGGGCGCGGCCGGCGGCGGGCCAAGCTGCCGCAGCCAGGTGAACACGGCCGAGGCGCCGCTGTTTGCGCTTCCCGTCGCGCCGGCGCGCACCGCGGGCCCGGTGCTCACGAGGGTGTGCCGATGACGTCACTGGCAGGGGGGCCGCTTCCGCCGACACCGGCCGGACAGGTTGCCGCGCCCGGCCGAGACGGCGCTGATTCACCCACGACCGTCCCAGCAGAGGTGGCCCGGTCAGCCCCGCCCCCTTCCGGTCCGGCGCCGGCGACGGCTGCGCTTGGGTCTCGGCCGCTGCGTTGGCTCGTTCGCAGGGCGACGAGAGAACGCTGCTGCGCGGAGCCGTGGTCCAGCCACCGGTCGCCATTCGAGACGGAGCGTACGCGCTGGACATCCGTTTCCACTCCGCCCCACGAGCGAGAGCGTGCTCACCGCGTGCGACCGAGCACCGCCGCGTCGCGCCACGCCCCGATCTCCCCGCCTAGAGCCCCGCCCCGCCTCGTCCCCCTCCCCCCCGCGCTCCGTCCATTAGCGGTATCCGCCGCGGCGCCCAGACCGCGCCTGCCGGCGCCGACACAATGCTGGCGGCGGAATACCACCGCCATTGTCGCCGCGGCGTGCTGTGGCGCCGCGGCCAGCGCGCCCGTCAGCGGCGAGGGATGCCACTGCTGGCGGCGCGTGACACCCAAGCCTCGGCCGGGGTTACGTCTGGCGCGCGTCGGCTCGCGTGACGGGCCACGCTCGCACGAATGGCGGTGTCACGCCGTCACTGCGGCTGGCGCAACGCACACAGTGCGCAGGGCATGGTGAAGGACCCGTGCATGCGATGGCTGAGACACCCGGCGGTACACAATGGGTCCGATGCCACTGGCGAGCAGCGAGGTCACGGAGTGGCAGACTTTGCATAGGGTTTATGTGGTAGCAGGCAGACAAGCAGCAGTACAAAGAGGATAAACCGTCGCACCAGTTCAACGCCGAAGAGTACGGGACACCAATTACAAGTGGCGTGCAAAATGTCACGAATACGGTGTTAAGTAAAGTGCCAAGGGGCAGGGCCCGTGGACCGCTAGCTGTTGCCATGGCTCAGTGCACTCGCAAAGACTGAACAAAAATTACCCAGCGCTGGACACATGGTCAATATTTTAGCTTTGTCGCAAACTGGCATCTCAAAATCACCTGCTGGCAGCGTATTTGAGTAGGTAACGTTCTTACCAATTGCCGGGCCTGATGCACTGGTTTCTCCAAAGAACGCGACAGCGCGGAGACGCCATCTCAGAAGTTTTGTGAGAAAACATTTCTTGTCATAGAGCACGACAACCTTTTTTCATCAAGCAAACAACCACGACCTTGCAGTCAGCACCTGTAGCCACCCCGGGCGCTGCAGCGGCGGCCGTGGCGCGCCGGCCGACTCACCTGGCAGCCGGGTTGTGGCGCGGGTCCAGGCTGAGCAGCTGATCGGCCAGGTTGCCGCCGAACGCGCCCTCCTCTTCCGAGCCGCTGAGGCTGGAGGAGCCGCCCGCCGGCTCGGCGCGCGGGCCAGGCCGCGGCGCCGCCCGCTCCGGCGAGCCGGGCCGCGACGACGGCCGCAAGATACCCCGCGCCCGGCCCTCGGGGCTGGTGGGGCGCGACGGGGGCTTCAGGATGCCCCTGGCCCGGTCCTCAGGGCTAGTGGGACGCGATGGGGGCTTAAGAATGCCCCGCCCCTTGTCCTCAGGGCTGGTGGGACGGGACGGCGGCTTTAGGATGCCGCGGCCCTTGTCCTCGGGACTTGTGGGACGCGATGGAGGCTTCAGAATACCCCTGCCCTTGTCCTCGGGGCTTGTGGGACGGGACGGCGGCTTCAGGATGCTCCTGGCCCTGTCTTCCGGACTGGTGGGCCGCGACGGAGGTTTCAGGACGCTCCTGGCTTTTCGTCGGGACTGCTCGGCCGCGAGGGCGGCTTCAGGATGCCCCTGCCCCTCTCCTCGGGACTAGTGGGCCGTGACGGAGGCCTCAGAATTCCTCGGGTCTTATCCTCGGGGCTGGTGGGCCTCGAAGGCGGCTTGAGGATGCCCCTGCTCTTGTCCTCGGGGCTCGACTGCCGGGACGGCGGCTTGAGGATGCCGCGGGTCCTGTCCTCCGGACTCGTGGGACGCGAGGACGGTTTGAGGATGCCGCGGGCGGCCTCCTCCGGGCTGGAGGGGCGGGAGGACCGCTTCGGCGGCTTCTTGATGGCGCCGCTGGTGGCTGTCGGCTCCGAGAAGGTGACGCCGCCGGAGCCGGACTCGGGCTTTAGAATACCTGTCAGCGAGACAGCACGGTGAGGCTCTGAAAAAACAATAAAAAAGGCTGCAGCGTAATGTATCCGGTAGGAGAGCCGGCTGTTATTTCTAGGCAAGTAGTATTCTCGCGAACGAGTGATCCTTCCAGTGACTCAAACGGTGCATACAGGGAAAACTTGCAGGCAATCGTGCTCCCAGATCCAGCTTACTTGTCACTGTCGTTCCTTGAGTTGGCAACGAGTTACTGAATCAGTCACACTCATGTACTTCTGCACGAGACTATAAGCCACGGACAATACGGCATTCATGTCCTTAAACCGCTATGTCTAATTACGTCCGTGGTTTTACGCACCGAAACCCATTGTCCGAGCGTCCAAAGTTTTTAAATCATCGCCTTTACGGACTGGCTGCAGCGGATTCAACGCTCAGCATCGGCGACATCCCGCGTTCGCCATAGTGCCGTGGGCGTGACCGTGCCGTGGGCATGGCCGTGCCGTGCCGTGGGCGTGGCCATAGCCGTGCCATGGGCGTGACCGTGCTGTGGCCGCGCCGTGGCCGTGCCGTGCCTCCAGACGCCCGCAGCTCCACGGGCCAGACTTGCGTTCCGGCGCGCCCTCCGGCTCGACCTCACTCCATGGAGGCGGAATCCCACCCCGACCTGACGAACCACGCAATGACGCTTCAACACGCCCCGTCCACACCCCAGCTCGAAACGCGTGCAACTGACCGCACGCCCCGACTGAAGGTGAGCTCATATCGCCCGCACCCTATCGGCGTCGCCATGACGACCCTATCTGATGATCGTGCGGGCCGCATCCCGACCTTTACACGGAGCTGAGCTGCCGACTCCTCCCACGCGCCGCGGTCACCGTTCCGCCGCTGACCCGTTCTGACCAGCGTGGCTCTTCCTCAGCACGTCCCTTAGCAAACCTCGCGTCCCGCCGGCCACACCAGGGTCGCGCGCCCCGCGGCCGGCGGCCTGGCCTGGCGCGCCACGTACCCCTGACATCTCTGTCGGCGGGCAGCGGCCGGGCGGGCGGCGGCCGGCCGGCCAGGCCCAGCAGCACCTCCTCGCCGTGGCGCGTCATCAGCTGGCGGGCTTCGCGGAACGACAGCCCACCTGCGCCGGCCGGGCACGCGGTGTCACACGAGCGGCGAGCGCGCGCGCGCGCCCGGGCTGGCGGCGGCGACGCCACCACCACCGAGGTCAGCGGCGAAACAACCAAACAGCTGGCCACACACGTGCGAAACCGGCCTTCGAGCGTGCGTGCGGCACGTTCGGGCATCGACGGCATGTTCGAGGCAAACGTGTGTCGGCATGTTGGAGACACATCGCGACATGTTCGAAGCATCCACACGCAGCCGGCGCCGGTTGCCGGCTTGCAGGCGGCCGACAGTAATGCAGGACGGAAGAGGGCGACAGACGGCGAAGACAGTCAGCGGCTGGAGGCACAGCGGCCGTGGGAAGCCGCCGGGGGCAGAGACAGCCTGAGACAGCAGCCAGCGACAGGCGCGGGCGGTGGGAAGACCCGAGAGCGTGGACAGCTGCCGAAGGGGACGTGAAAGGCCGACCTAGCGAACCCACGACAGGGAGAGAGAGCGCCGGACACAAGCCCGAAGCGGTGACAGAATCACAGAATTGCAGAGCCGCGAGAAGGGAGAGTCACAGAGCGCCGGAGGCGAAAGACAGAGGAATAGCGAGAGCGACCCGCAAAGCGCCTGGAGAAGAGACAGCCAGCCAGAAGACACTGCGTCCTAGACCCCAGCGGAAGAAGCGGCGGCATGGATCGGGCCGGACCGCACCTAACGTCTCGGGATCGGGCGGCGGCGCCAGGCACACGGCCAGCGGCGAGACGCCGTGCGCGCGCGCCACCTCCTCCGGCGTGACGGGCTGCGTCTGGAAGCGGGCCGAGCGTGGCCGGCAGCGGCGCGGGCCGGCCGGCGGCGGCGGCGGCGGCGCCCGAGCCTCCGCCAGCGCCTGCTGGTACAGTCGGGCGCGCGCCGCCACGGACAGCGGCGGCGACGACGGCGCCTCTGTGGGAGGCGAGCGTCAGCGCGGCCGCTCGCCGAGGGGAGAGGGGGGGGGGGGGGGGCGTGCGGGGCGTGCGGGCGTGCGGCGCATGCGGCGCATGCGGGGCGGCGACAGGCGAGTGAAGACGGCGAGCGGGCGGCATGCTAAGCACGGCTACGGCTAGTGGTGAGCGTTCGCCGACAGGCAGAGGCGCGGCAAGGCTGCTCTCAAGACCATCTGCCGGACAGTTACGGTCACATCTGCAACTGTCTGTCTCGGCATGCGACGAGCTAGCGAGCGTTTCCGTTACTGCTCAAGTTCAGACGTCCGTTGGTGGTGCGTGGAGTGTGAGGGCACCACCTGAGGGTGAGGGCATGACAGGCAAACCGTGGCTTGGGCTGCGCCGAGTGTTACCGGTGAGCAGCGCTGGCCAATTCCGCTGGTTACAGCGTTACGTGAGGACAGCCGTGAGGCGTTACGCTGGTTTATGCCACCGCAACTGATTTATTTGGGTGAGCCAATCTAGCATCGACTATAACGTGACGAGTGCGACGCCGCACGCCGGCGGGTTGTGATAGCTGTTTCAGTGCCCACAGCGCTGAAAAGCCGTGTTCCCCGCCCACCACCGCGGCGTGCCGTGACGTGCTGACGTCATGATGCCGTGATGTCACCCCCATACAGGTAGGTCAGTGTAGGGTGGGCTCACTCAAAACGACAAACGTTACACACCTCAATAAAGCCAGCCCGCGACCGGGCCGCTCCTGTGATTGCCTGACCTTGTTACCTTGCTTCTTAGGCGTCAGTGCTATTCACTCAGTTTTCCCAGCCGTTTCACGCGGGATTGCATAACACAACAGCTTGCAAAAGGCTAGCCAATACAGCATCTGACACGAGCCAGCTAAGTGAAAGCGCCACGCCCAGCGAGCGCCGACCCACCGTCCTCCAGGCTGCGGCGGCGCGGCGCCGGCACCGCCGGCGGCTTCTCCACGGGGCAGGGAGCAGCACCGGCGGCCGGGAGCTCCTCCTCTGCACGGGCGACCTCTGGCGGCGGCGCGGCGGCCGCCGCCGGCGCCGCCGGAGCGTCAGGGGCCGGCAGCGCGGCGGCGGCGGCCACCTCTCCGGGCGTGATGGGCTGGGTGGCGGCGCGCTCTGCCCGCTGTCGGCCGCCGCGCTGGTACCGCGCCGGCCGCGCCTGCGCCGAACGCTGCCGGCTGCGCATCTCGAACTCCAGGAACAGGTTCTTCTTCTGCTCCAGCGTCATGGGCGCGGCGGGCGCGGCGGGCGCGGCCGGTGCGGCGGACGGCGGCGGCGGAGGAAGCACCAGCGAGCGGTTCACAGCCTCGGCGGCCGCCGACTCGGTGGACGACGACGACGCACTGGAGTCAACCAAACGCGTTAGCATTGCAAGGGCGGACGCGCAGCTCATCTTAGTGTTCGGAGACGAGGAATACTGCACTTCAATTAGGCGACTGTCCAGCATGGTCTGTCTGCTTGCCAACACGCTATGCATACTGGACGAAGCACTGTTCAAACTCACAGCGGCTCAACCACTACGTGATCGCTACGACTGCTTGCGCCGTCGGACTGGCACGTCAGACCGCAGAATCACACCAACTGCCGCAGTGTCGCCGCTGAGCCCAAAACTAACGGACCATCGCAGCCAAAAGGCAGGGCGCGTCACCTGCGATCGCAAGGTCGTGAGTTCGATTCTTACGAACTGCTGTTTTCCCGTTTCCAGTCACAGCGTATGAGACACTGGCACATTACTCGCGGCTAATTATGACACGGACGATCACACCACTCCCTGCATCGCAACATAACCACAAGAGCCATTAAACACCAACACCAACCCGGCCGTCACAGCATCGGTCTCTGGGCCCGGTGCCAGCCACAGAAGCCGGTGCCAGCCTCAGAGCCCCGGTGCCGGCCTCAGAGCCCCGGTGCCGGCCTCAGAAGCCGGTGCCAGCCTCAGAGCCCAGTGCCAGCCTCAGAGCCCAGTGCCAGCCTCAGAGCCCCGGTGCCGGCCTCAGAGCCCCGGTGCCGCCTCAGAGCCCGTGCCAGCCTCAGAGCCCCGGTGCCAGCCTCAGAGCCCCGTGCCAGCCTCAGAGCCCGGTGCCAGCCTCAGAGCCCCGGTGCCAGCCTCAGAGCCCGGTGCCAGCCTCAGAGCCCCGGTGCCAGCCTCAGAAGCCCCGGTGCCAGCCTCAGAGCCCGGTGCCAGCCTCAGAGCCCCGGTGCCAGCCTCAGAGCCCCGGTGCCAGCCTCAGAGCCCGGTGCCAGCCTCAGAGCCCCGGTGCCAGCCTCAGAGCCCCGGTGCCAGCCTCAGAGCCCAGTGCCGGCCTCAGAGCCCCGGTGCCAGCCTCAGAGCCCCGGTGCCAGCCTCAGAGCCCAGTGCCAGCCTCAGAGCCCAGTGCCGGCCTCAGAGCCCGGTGCCAGCCTCAGAGCCCCGGTGCCGCCTCAGAGCCCGGTGCCAGCCTCAGAGCCCCGGTGCCAGCCTCAGAGCCCGGTGCCAGCCTCAGAGCCCGGTGCCGGCCTCAGAGCCCGGTGCCAGCCTCAGAGCCCGGTGCCAGCCTCAGAGCCCCGGTGCCAGCCTCAGAGCCCCGGTGCCAGCCTCAGAGCCCAGTGCCAGCCTCAGAGCCCCGGTGCCGGCCTCAGAGCCCCGGTGCCGGCCTCAGAGCCCAGTGCCAGCCTCAGAGCCCAGTGCCGGCCTCAGAGCCCGGTGCCAGCCTCAGAGCCCGGTGCCGGCCTTAGAGCCCGGTGCCAGCCTCAGAGCCCCGGTGCCAGCCTCAGAGCCCGGTGCCAGCTCAGAGCCCCGGTGCCAGCCTCAGAGCCCCGGTGCCAGCCTCAGAGCCCGGTGCCAGCCTCAGAGCCCCGGTGCCAGCCTCAGAGCCCCGGTGCCAGCCTCAGAGCCCCGGTGCCGGCCTCAGAGCCCCGGTGCCGGCCTCAGAGCCCCGGTGCCGGCCTCAGAGCCCCAGTGCCGGCCTCACCTGAGCGCCGCCAGCAGGCTCTCCTCCGCCGCGTGCGCCGGAGTCGCGACCGAGGCAGGCCGCGCCGGCCAGCTCCGCGGCACCGCCTCCTCCGCCTCCAGGTCGTCGTCGCGCTGCGGGCGCGGCCTGCGCAGGATCGGGCGGGGCGGCTCGCCGGCCGGCCGCCGCCGCTCCACCTCGGCGCTGTCCCGGCGCAGGATGCCGGCCGGCAGCTCGCCGTCTTCCTCCAGCGAGCGGCGCTTGAGGATCGACGGCGGCGGCTCCGGGCTGCTGTCGAGCTCCTCCTCGCGCGAGCGGCTCGGCTTGAGGATCGGCCGCAGCGCGTCGTCCTCCGGCGCGCCGGCCACGTCCTCCACCGAGCGGTTCTTGAGGATGGGCCGCGGCCGCTCCGCCTCCAGCTCGTCGTCGGTGCTCGCGCGCTTCTTCAAAATCGGCCGCGGCTCGGCGTCCTCCGGGCTGCGCTGCTTCTTCTTCAGGATGGGCCGCGGCCCGGCGCGCGCCGCCGCTTCCGGCGAGAAGCCCCGCTCGCCGCGCTCCTCCTGGCTCTGCTTGCGCTGCTTCAGGATCGACGGCGGACGGCCGGCGCCGCTACCACCGCCAAGCGAATTGCTGCGCACAGGCGGCGCCGGCGCGAGCTCCTCGTCCAGCGACGAACCGCTGGCGTCCGCCCGCCGCGGCGGGCTGGGCGACGCCGGCGGCTCCGCAGCCGGCACCGGCGGCGGCCGGGAGCCCACGGCGTCCACGCGTCGCGGCGGGCTGGGCGACGCCGGTGGCTCCGTAGCCGGCGCCGACAGCGGCCGGGACACGTCGGCGGTGTCGGCGCGTCGCGGCGGGCCGGGCGAGGCGGGCCGTTCGGAGCTCGGCGGCGGCGATCCCGCCTCCACCGGCGCCGGCGCCTTCCGAGGCCGCGGCGACGGCGGCGGCTCGGCGCGCCGCGCCTGGCTCTCCAGTGCCTGCTTGAGCGCGGCCACGCCGGCCGGCTTCTGCGACCCCGCGCGCACGATCACCACCTCTTCGATGATCTGCGTTGACGGCGGGCTCTTCGCCGGCGGCGACTGGGCGCCGCTCGGCGCGCGCGCCACGCCGTTGGCGGCGGTCCGCGCGTCCCAGCCGGCCGACGCCGGCGGCGCCGTTCCGTTGCGTTCCCCGTTCCGCTGCGGGGAGCGAGGCGTGTCGCCGTTGCGGAGCGCGCCGTCTGCGAGCGGGATGCTGTGCGGCCGGCCGACAGGCGGCGCTGCGGTCGCCAGGTACGTCTCGCACTGCTGAAGCACGTCCCTGGCCGCGCCCGAGCCGGCGTCTTCGTCACTGGCCGCCGCCTGCTGCGTCGTTGCGGCCTTCTCGACGCCCGCTGTGGCGGCGGTCTCGTCCGACCGCCCGGCGATGCCGCAGGTCGGGGCCGCGCCGGGCTCCACCTGCTCAGCGGGGGGTTCGCCGCTGCTGGAGCGTTCCCGGCCGCTGGAGCGCAGCCCGGCGCGGTGTTCGACGCGGCCGGCGGCGCCGACGCCCGAGCTGGCCGTGTCAGTCGCAGCTGCCGCCGCCCGGTCCTTGGTGTCGGACGGCGCCGCAGCGGCCCGCAACCGCGAATATCCGGCGAGTGATGCCTCCGCCGCCGCCGGCTTCTCCGCCTCCGCTCTGACGCCGTTCCTGGCGACGCCGTCGGGCCGGCGCGCCGGCGCGCCGCTCGCCCCTATCACAGTCTTGTCGCCGGTGGCGGCCGCCGCCTCGAACCGCGACGCCAGGCGGCGCGCCTTGCCCTCGGCGCCGTCCGAGCCGCTGCCGCTGGCCGCGCGCGGGCGCCCCGCCTCCGGCTGCGGCTGCGGCGGGCCCGTCAGCCGGTCGACGCGGTCGGCCGTGGCGCGCGCCAGCGTCGTCAGCTTCTCGATGCGTGCCGAGATGTCGTCCGTGTCGACCTTCTTCGGCACGCGGCTGGAGCGCGCCGGCAGGCCCGTCTTGGGCCGCTCGCGGTCGCCGAGACGCTTGAGCTTGTCATCGAGCGGCAGCCAGTCGCTGGGGCGCTTGGCCGCACTGGTTTCGGAGCGGGTGCCGGGCGCCGCGGCTCCGCCAGCGCCCGGCGCCGGCCCGGTCGTGGCCGTGTCGGAGTCCGGAGGGGCCGGGACGGCACTGTCGCGGGGTCCGCCGAGTTTCGAGGTCTGGTCAGAGTCGGACTTCGCACTACTCTGTCTGGACCTCTGCTCGGCGAGGGTTTTCAAACTGCCGGTTTTGGACGTCTGCACTTCGGTTCTCTGATTGTTCAGTGAGCTCGTCTTCTCATTGTCATTCCTCCAGCTGTGTAGCACTGATGCATATCCGTTCCCATTCCCGACGCCACCAGGCCTGACCGAACGATCCTCATCACTCCTGAGGCTGCCAGCTCGGGCCGTTTGCTGTGTCTCTGGCTTGGCACTGCCCGATCTGGTCACCTTGCTCACCCTCCGTTCTCCAGCTGTCAGCCTGGGCCGGCTGCTGCACCTCCGTCTTCAGACCAGCGAGCCGTCCTCCAGGTCGGCGGGTCCAGCCTCGCGCCGCCCGGTCCCGCCTGCTCCGCCTCGCTGCGCAGGCTGTGGGCCCTGGCCCTGCGCTCGCCGTCCAGCGCCAGCCGGGCGGCCGTCTCCGCCGGCGGCGGCGGGTCGGGTGCTGAGCCGGGCCGCGCGCGGCCGGCGCTCGCCACCGGCCGGCGCAGCACGCCCGTGTCAGGCCACCTCCCGGCGCGCCAGCCGCAGGAAGTCGGGCCGCTCGGCCGGCGCGCCGGCGCCAGCGCCTGCTGCCGCCCTCGGCGCGCCGCTGGATGAAGTTGGTGCCGGCGTCGAGGGTGCGGCGGAGCGTCGGCCGGCCGGCGCGGCCCAGCTCCGGCGTGGGCGCGCGCGGCGGCCGCACGGCGCCGCTCGGCAGCCGGCGCCGCTCGGCAGCCGCCGGCGTCACCCGGCGCAGGCTCGGCGCCGCTTAGCGGCCGGCCGTGCAGCGGCGGCGTCAACTCGCCTGTGGACGGAGGAGCATGTGAGAGGTGGCGGGAGGCAAGAGGCGGTGCTGTGGAACACTGAGTGTGAGATACAGTGAAGCATTAACAGCTGATTGCCTTAGAAGGATGACTTTTCAGATTGTTTGCAAGCAGAAAGACAGACAAAGAGAGAGAGAGAGAGAGAGACAGAGAGGTTGAATAAACAGACATGTCCTGGGTTTGAGTAATGCATAACTACTGTGCAGATGGTTAATGATGAAGTAATTGCAATTTTGTTTGCAAACTGGAAAAAACAATTCACTGGTGACCTGTATATTACAAAGTTATTCAGAAATGGCTGGAACAAAGCTCAATAACATGAAAAATGTTAGAAACATCGCACATGTATCACCACCATTCAGTGAGTAAAAAATGCTTGGTTGCATAAAATACAATACAATCAACTACAAAGAACACAATGAGCTCAAACTGATAAACTCTGCCAATTCAGATTAGAATAAAATAAAAGTGTAATCTTCAGGCCATAATGCTATGCATACCTCCTCCTGCAGTCGAGTCACACTGAATGAGCAGATATGAATGATAACCTAAAACATGGTTACATTTTAGAATTAGTCATTTTGAAGCATCACCACAGATTGAGTAACCAACATGAAAATGATAACTGCATTATTATACAAATATTTTTAGAGTACTTAAAAGAGCATTTAATTCACTTTCTGCCCATTCTGACATATTAGGTCCATCAATGACTGAGCAAGAAAGTGAATATTTTACCTCATGAAAAATATCTGGTAGTCACTTTTGGACATAGCCATCATGTAAACATAGTGAATGGTGCTCATGCCTCTTTGTTTCACACAGACAGCTAGCATTCAGATCTTCACATTTTTATGGAAAACTTGTCATCACACAACAGGAATAAATATGCAAAGCCAAGTGCTTTGAAAGCAGACCGAACAGCAAGTGCAAAGATATGTCTCTAGTATATGTGCTTGATATGCTACTGTTTCCATAAAACATGTTGATTAGAAATATATGCTTATATCTACTTAATTGAATGATAATTAGGCAGCATTGGTATACAAACATGCAGGTTCTTTGAAAAAAATATAATTTCCATAATACAAGAAAACATGGAGTGAGCATTCTATCACATATAAAATTTGTAGTGCATAATTAACAGGCATTCTGATTAATGACAAAAAATGTACTTCCTTGGGTATGCAGTCTCAGTTAAATCTGAACATTGTTGTGAGTTGGCTTAGACAGAAATCAACACAATGTATTATATAGTTAAAACCTGGTTAAGTAGTTGACATCCTGAAAACCATAGACCAAAATGTTACAAAAACAATTTGAACCTTGGCCACAGCTATTTTGTTTCTCCCACCACTAAGAGGTATCTCAATAATAAGCTTGACAGTATTTTGCATTTCGTAATCTTTATTCTCATAAGTGAAAAACCCCAGATAAACTTCACACACGTGGGTAGGCAGTCCAGTGCAGAAGTGAAGGAAATGTTCCTGCACGGTATCCAACTCACCCCGCTCAAACTGCAGCAGCCTCGACTTCACAGACATTGCTGTTTTGGTACAGCCGTCCGTGCGCAGATTGTATCGAATCTGGCCGGAAGTGAGATGAAGAGACAGCTAGCTTGCTAAACCAACAAATTGCTGCATCAATATGATGAGCCTACAGATGCGACGGGCACGGGTAGTGACGCCCGGATGGCAACGGGCGTATCCCGGCATTGGCCTAACCGGTCAGGCAGTTGGCTGGTGCCGAATTCGCCTCTGCATCGTTTGTTTACAAATCCAAATTATCTGGAAGCATTACAATTAGGCACAAAATGAACTGCCAAATGAAGCTTTTTTCTTCAGATAACAACACGAGCCATCCGATTCGAGGGACAAGTGATATCACGACCACACGAATTATTTCGAGCCATATAAATCACATCACTCGAGTCCTTGATCACCAAAAACTATATCAAACTTCGGACGGCTTTTGCAATACGCCTGCTGCCAGGAACCACACTTCTCATGGCTGTTGAACAAGTCCGAGCAAAGCAGCCCGTCTCCAAGGCCTTACACAACACACCACCGCTTCACCACCAAAAATCGAAGCTCGCGCTCCGGCCAGCACACCACCACCGGGCTGCCCATGGGCCGTCACTGGCGGCCGCCGGCTGGCGTCCCACGGCCGCCAGCGGGCGACGAGTCGACCGTGACGCGTGCCGTCGCGGGGTTCTCAAACCGGCGCACCTGGCGCGGCCCCACCTGCCGCGAACGGCCCTCTGAGGCCGTCGCTCGCGTGCAGCGCCCTCCTATCTGATCGGAGCACCGACCGCGTCATGACCGCTGCTTAGGCAGCCCGTGCCGGCGTTAGGTCTTACGGGCTCTGCGGTCCGCCGGTCGCCCACGCGGCTGAAGTTGCACCACACGCTGGGGAGCGCGGTTCGACTTCACCACCTAAGCCCCGCCGAGCTTGAGCGGAGGGCTTGGTGGAGAGAGGTGACCTCGAGCGAGATGTGAGGGAGCCCCGGGGTGGCCTCGCCCGCGTTCCACCACCGGGCACCAATGATGGGAGAACCTGTTGAGCGGCACCCACCCACCCCACCATATATCCAACGGCACCCATCCACCCACCCATCCATCCATCGTCCAACGGCACCCATCCAGGGTCTATGGGCACATGCTGATAGTCACTTCACGACAGTCCTTCTTCTTGGAGGAAGGCCTCAAAGTAAGAGACAGGCCCCAACGTTCCCGCGCCTCTGCTCCGCCGCCCCCATCAGCACCGTCCGACCAGCGGGTACGCCCGGACGTTGGCGTTTGGCAGCCGCAGCCGGTTCGGCCGTGCCTCTGCGGTCACGAGCGGCGAGGACACCACGAGACTCTGCGTACATCGAGAGACGCACAGGACCGTGCTGGGCCCGCGCGCAACTCACACCAGATCGAGGGTGGCCGTTCGCATGCGGATGGTTATGACTGAGGTAGGTATAACGCACGAGTTCTAGCAGGCTTCAGGTTTCCGTTTATAACGCGTTGATTTATGCAGATATGATTCGAACCGTGTAGTGAACAGGTAGGTACGACCTTGTTTGGACACAGTGACCATTCACAGCATGCAATTTGTAACGAATTCAAGCAACACTTTAAATTGCCCCTGCACTACCGCGCCAACGCAACGAAACATGATCATGGCTACTATGTGCGTTGGGACGGGGTCCGCGAGTGGCATGACACCATGACGCATGACACCATACAGGTGTCAGGTAAAGAACTGTCCTTAAATTCGTCCCAACACCCCCGCTTTCTAAGGCATCTCTTCATCAACGACGTCTTTAATGATCGCGTTGGCCCGCTGCCTGTTGACCTGTTGACCCTCGCAGAAGATGGATGACTCACTAGCCTGTAGTCGCCTGCCGATCAGCGACTCTGCGCCCTCAGAGGCGGCGCTGCGCGAGCGGGGCACCTCTGCAGCGATCGTGCACGCGGTCGTCACAGAAGAAAATAAACGCCGCGACACCCGCTCTGCCACAGCAACAAACACGCGTCCGGTCGGCGGCTGCGGCGCCGACGTCTCCGGCGCCGGCAACGGGGGGCGGGGAGAGGGGGAGCGATTGGATCATCGGCCCGCTGCTGGCTCCGGTGACAGACACGCTGCAACGGCCCGGCGCCGAGCCAGAGCCGCGCCGCGACTCCGCGAAACCGGACGTTCCATGCGGCGGCGCGACGCAGTGGCATAACCACAAATGGCGATGGTCGGGTGGCAGCCGTCGATGATTTGTCGGCGCAGGCGAGTGAGGGAGATAGCGTCGACTGTCACGTTACCGCCCGTGACGGCGAAAACAGCAGCGTGATAACATCACGGGGACTTGTCCCGATAGATGGCACCACAGGCGGAAGGCGGGAGGGTAAACCGGCCGTCACAGGACTTGGCTTGAGACACATCGCTTCGAAAAGACGGGCCTTCTGTCTTGCCCTCGACTGTTACGATTAAGGGTTCGGGGTGATTCGGCATCATAAGCCTTTTCTCACGAACACTGACACTGTTACTTAGCGTGACGTCAGAAACCGTGTGAGCCTTAGTGGGACGGTGCGGATATTTTCCACGTGGGTGGTCTGGCCAACACTCCCCCCCTCGAGCTAATGTCTTCGCAAAGCAGATATTAGTGACTGCATAACTTAGCGCAGGTGCATGCAGGATGCGCCCACAAGTGGATAAATTATCCTAAGTTACGTTGAATTTTGTACGTTTCTTGCATGCACGCTGTTTGATCAGGTGCGGTTTTCCTGCAGCATTGCAACATGATTAAACTTTGGCGTCCACTTTCGATTTACACCGGAAAAGTAGGAACACTTCGCAAGCTGGACACACTCTGCGCGGCACCGGTTGGAACTGAGGTGACCCGAGATTGACACCTGCCGAGGAAAGAAGAACAACTCCGCTGGTACAGACGGGCGTCCCTCTGGCCGGAAGGTCAAGCGGACCCGGATCTGCCGGATCCGGTTCCGCCGGAAACCACGAATCTGCCGGATCCGGTTCCACCGAAGACCACGAGTCTGCTGGATCCGGTTTCGCCGGAAATCACGGATCTGCCGGTTCCGGTTACGCCGGAAACCACGGATCTGCCGGCTCCGGTTCCGCTGGAACCCACGGATCTGCTGGATCCGGTTCCGTCGGGAACCACAGATGTGCCGGTCTTGAGAGAAGCAAACCAGTTTCTCCGGTAAAATTCCGCGAAAGACGAACATTATCAACCATCACATCCACTAGCGTAGGTTCCCCGCGCACATGAGTGACTTCTGCCCAGAGTTTGTACAAATTTCGCCTTCATTTGATTAAAACACCAATCGCCGTCATCGACGCGGGACTTCAGCTATCTCAGGTCAAAAAGGGCGCTTCGCCTACTGAAATACGTTCTCAGAATCTAGGAACAACACCGAATCACCCAAAAACCGTGGAGCCGGCCACTGACTGGAAACTGAACCGCAGATCTCGTGCCTGAGACATCGAGCCAATGCTCCCTTCTGAGAACAGTGATGAACCGGCTTACAACCTGAGAGCCGCCGGTAACATCAACAAAAGCGGGTCAATCGACGCCACTTCATTGTCGCCTCACCTCGTCATCCTCCGGCCCGTGTGCACATTAACATGATTAATGCATGCAGATCGACGGTCGCTGGAGCCGCCATGTCCCACGCTAGCGCGTAAGCGCCTGGCAAACCCAACAGCGGCTGCAGCACAGACCCGGGGTCGGTCCAGAAGAGACCGGGCCCCGACGGGGCTATGTGTGGCTCAAGGGTGGCTCATGTTGACGGAACGAACGTCGCCACGCTCGTGCTCGAGAGGTAAGAGCCTGGGCTCGCGGTCTAGCACCGGTGGGTGCTGATTAGGCGAGACTGTGGCGTCCTGCGGCTCAGACCCCTTCCAGCGTGGGATGCACGACACGCTCGCTTCTTTTCCACTTGTGGTGACCGTCCTGACGTGGTATAGCATGGCTGCAGCCACTTGTGGTGACCGTCCTGACGTGGTATAGCATGGCTGCAGCCACTTGTGGTGACCGTCCTGACGTGGTATAGCATGGCTGCAGCCAGGCGAGCGGTTTACGCGGGGGGCAACAGCAGAGCACGCTGACCGACCGCACCCGGCCGTGGGAGGGGCTCCTTTCTGGAGACTGGACCTGGGGGAGTGACCCACACCGAGCAGCACGGAGCGACAGCTCAGACACCAGCGTTCTGCTCCCGGGCCGGCACCAAGAGGTGGGTAGGGCAGGGCGTCACATCACGTGGTGGGAAGAGGCAGTCTCAAAGTACAAGCAGTATTTAGAGAAAGATTTGCGACTGGGATATTCTGCCGCCTTTAAGAGCTGGCGCTGAGCACCGTTAGGTCTTAGAGGCGGTCTTAGGTCCTTTGCCTGAGCCCGTACAAAGGGGCCCTGCCCGAGAGGCCTCGTTGGCGTTTACCAGACCGACGGAGGTTGCACGGGTGGCGAAACAGATATCTGCACATGCCGCTCCGGTCCAACACGCCCTTGCCGGGCTGGTGTGACCCAAATACTTCACCACGTGACGCACGCCACACTGTCCGCCCACTTTCCGAGCCTCCGTCGCGTGCGCTCAGACACAATCCACCGTCCGCGCATAATGCATCGAGGCATCGCGCGCTTGGCGGCGGAGTCCGCAGGTGCGCTGACATCAAACCACACGCCCGACGGGCTTGTGCCGGGCGCCAGGATCACAGCACCCTGCAGCTCTAGCCCGCTCAGCTATGCCCCGGCATGTGTGTTCGGCTCTTGGCCGGAGCGGCGCGACTCCCATAGTGATGAGGTCACTGGATTTGACTCGCCAGGGTGAGGCGCAGAAGGCTGGGCCAGCCGGCCACAGCGACACCGGCTGCACAAGCCCGGCATGCGGCGGGCTGGGAGAGGCGGTGCCAAAGCGGCCGGGACCGAAACGTGACCCGGTAGGGACGGGCGTCGCCTGGTGATCTGAGGGCCCGGGTTCGAATCCCGCTCCAGACGGTCGGTAGGGCAGGGGGAGGGGGCTGCTGCGGCCCGTCAGGCGCTAGAGGGCACGTCTGTCCATCACAGAATTCCCACGATTTGAGCACACTGCCAACGTGCAATGATGAAATAAAAAATGTAAAATCACAAAAACGAAAAGTCATTTCCTGTCTCGGTGGCTCCACGAAAGCATAACGACGGCTTCGAAGCACCACCGGGACAGCTTTACTAGTTTGCCAGTTTTATCAGACTGCCACTTTACCGGCAGTCGGAGACAATGTAGCTCAACCCTCAATAGCCCCAGGGCTCTGCGAGTCCTGAGGACATTCAGGCAGGTCCGGTCCGATCAGTCGATACACGTCATTAATGAGTACCACGCTGTCTAGACTAGCCACCGCCTGGGCCATCGCCACAGGCGCCGGACGAACACAGTCGAACGACGCGGACGTTAGGCGGCAATTACCCACCGGACAGCCCTGAAACTGGAGACCGGAACACGGCAACACAATCGGACAGGGAAGGCTCTGATACGCCAGCCGACCTTGGCCTAAAGAAGTGCATTTTTGTCGTGTGGGATTCAAACCTCCCGCTGTTTTTTTAAAATGGTTGGATTACGTCGAACGATCCGCTTAATCTGGTTCCGATGCTCTTCAAAGCATGACTATTTTGGCCTGGGGCGATAGACAAGAAATGTGCATGCGGCTTATCTAGCCGCTGAGCGAAACACCACTGGAGCGCGGCACTCCCACCTCCCTCGTAGCAACGGTGATTGAAAAGGAGCTTCCATACCACTTTTCCAACGTCGTGAATTTGTCACTACTACAAAACAGGCATCGCATCATCGTATTTTATATATAAATTTGTTTTCTACTCCGCACTCTGCTCCTCTGTCCATCCGCACCTTTCGTATGCAATATCTCTGACTTTGTCAAATACAATCCTCACCATATATCGGGGGCGCAGCCAAGGGTCGAGAGCCCATGGAGCTCCATCAAAATCAAGTGCAGCTTTTCACCACGGCACTATCGAATATGGTTCTGCACCTGGTGATGAGGACAATTATTTCGACTTTGTGCCTCAGTGACCAGCATGGACAAGGTCCCATGACGTCGACAACCGAAATGTAAGAGTTCAGCGAAAAGCCGAGGGGAGAGCCGAAGCAGCATTCAAGCCGAAAAGCAATCATTCTCGGCGCCGGGGCAAACCAACTCTGATAGCCCAATGACACGTCTGGTACCGCACCTGCTAACATCTGCGACGTCCGCAATCTGTTCGCAGGGCATGAGTACGTGACAGGCTGGACCTCGATCTTTTAAAAAATCCCAGTCCCCCGCCTCCAATCCTGGCCACAACTCTGTCCGACACAGGTCCCTGCAGGCCGGACGTCGACGCTGGAGCCCGGGACGACCGGAGCCCGTTTGCAACGCCTCGGCACGGGAACCGTGACCCGTTCTGCACCGCCACGCTAAGAGCATCATCCGCCCGGCAGACGGTGGCCAAATAAGGGCGCCGCCCAGCCGCCCAGCCGCCAGAACATTTGAGAACCCCAGCTGGCGGAGTGAGGCTCTCGGCGTACGGATGTGCCACGGCTGAGTGGCTGCGGCATATGTCCCGGCCGACGGCGCCGGCAGCGCCGCGCGCGGCCGGGCGGCGTACCACCAACGCCGGTGGCGCCCCCAGCGCCGACCATCTGCCGCGCGCGCGGCGCGGCTGCCGCCGAGTTTGCGGCTGCACAGAGCGGTCAATCAGAGCACGAGCAGGCGTCAGCTGCCGCCAGCGGCGGCGGCTGCGGCGGCTGCGGCGGCTACCGGCTCCAGCTGCGCCGCCGACCGACAGACGCGGCGCAGCTGAACGGCGGCGGCGGTCGCGCCGCGCGTATCGCGTCGACCACCTCCGAAACGGGATGAAACAGCGCCCGCCGGTCGGGGCCACGGCAGTGCCTTCGCAGAAGGCCACAAAGCCGCCAATGTCGATACCCCCGAACCAAATACGGAGCATAACACTGGGCCTCGCGGCTGTCGGGACATGCCTTACGCGGCTTCGCGCCATATGCGCGGCAGATGGCGCCAAGTCCTTTCAGGGCTTATTGAATCTTTACAAGGGTACCTTAAGACCAGGATTGATGGCATCGAATGCGATTTTTGGCTGGGCGTGCCATATGTCGCTCGCGAAGGACTAAAGGCGACGGTCCATTTAGGGATGAGTCATGGCTGTTCGTGACCCAGGCCCAGTGGCGCTGGTTATCGGCTGACGCGGCCTGGTCGGACGTCAAACCACGGCTCTGGGAGTGGAGCTGTTTACTTTTTACGAGTGGCATCAGTCAGGCCCTGGTCTACTCATATATTGGTTTAGTTGATTTATGGCCGTTTATTATGCACTGTACGCCCAACATAATTTGGCAAATTTTCGATCCATTGAATTAATTTAATTTGAGGCGCATTTCCGTCCCATGATAACAACCGAACCTTGCCCGCGGACATTTGTTGCGCTGTTTGGAACAAACCTGAAGTGTTTCCCAACTGCAGCATTGCTAGTGGCAGCACCAGCACCGGTATCAAAACAATGAAGTCTAGCAACGTAGACCCAGCGAGGCACCATTTAAGGCGCCATCCCTGTCACCCACTCACGCAGTCGCCCTTGAGACGCTCCGAGCCCAGTTTTGGGCCTGGCGGACGCCGGCGATCGCAGGATCGATCCTCTGCCGGACACACCATGTTTAGCGCTGACGTTCCGCCCTTCGCGCGACGTTTATGACGCCACAGCGACGCAGGTGACGGGCCCGGCCGGAAGCAATAACGTGCCGCCGGCGGGAGGCCGACGGCGCGGCGGCGCGCAGCCGGGCAACGGCGCCCGGTCACGGCGAGTCTTAATCAGTGCGCCATCGCCGAGCGGCGCTGCGGGTCTATCAGCACGTCGTCCCCCTGCTCGTTCTGGCGGCTGGCTGCCCGCGGAGAGTCGTCACGGCTGGGCCGTCGGAATCCGGGGCGAGACGGCCGCTCGCTCCCGGCCCCGCGTCGCGGGCTTTGAGGAAACGCCGCGTTAGGCCTGCAGCGACGCGCGAGAAACTGACTGAAAAACTCCTGCTGAGGTCTCCGACGCAGGAGTGAAACGCTGAACACTGCAGTGAAACGTCACTGAGGTTAAGTGGAAAGTGAAACACGGTCCGACGCGTCGGTGGCTCCGCCTCCCCTCCCCCCCCCCCCCTCCCACACCCATGCACTTGAGGCGTGTTGGACGGTAGCATACCCCACTTCGAAGACACGTGGCATTGATCACAATTAGCACACGCTAGACCGATTTTAGCACATAGCGTGCTTCCATCGGAATGACCATAGGGCTAATGAGGCGGAGTGAGTGAAACGTGAACATCTGCTCAGGAAAAAGTGAGCACGCGATGACAACGGCAACGTACGCGACCGTCATAAAACGACAATTCCTGGACTAGCACCACCGTACATCTCTTCAAAGTCACGGCTTCGTGGCGTTGATGACTGCAGGCATCTCATCGGCTTAGGAGGTCTGGGTTCGCTGCGATACGCCACCCACGCGCTGCCCCAAATGGCGCCTTCGTCTTAACGTGGGATGTAGACCAGCTTAGTCGTCACGCTCCGAAAGAGAGCAAATTACAGATGATGTTGTCGAACCGGTCTTCATTCATCCAGAACGTAGAAATGAATCGCTTAACGAGACAGCGGATCAGCATCTTCACCACCGTCCACCACAGCTGTTTCGGGGATAAAAGGACGGCAGCTCAGACCAGCTTCCGACGCCAGCGTTTCAGTGCGCTAGGGTGTGATTTTGGCTACATGGGAGTCAGATTCTAGCCCTTATCTACAGAGGAGTCAGATTCTGGCTCTTATCTACAGAGGAGTCAGATTCTAGCCTTTATCTACGGAGGAGTCAGATTCTAGCCTTTATCTAAAGAGGAGTCAGATTCTGGCCTTTATCTACAGAGGAGTCAGATGGGAGTCCAGCTCGGCGGTCTCTCGTCTTTACCGTGAAACTTACCCTTTACCGTTTACTCTACTCGTCTTTACTGTTTACTAGTCTTTACTGCTTACTTTCTCTCGTCTTTATTTCATCTCGTCTTTACTGTTTACTTTCTCTCCTCTTTACTGTTTACTTTCTCTCGTCTTTACTGTTTACTCGTCTTTACTGTTTACTTTCTCTCGTCCTTACTGTGAAACGCGCCTCGGTCCGCATACGTAGCATCGGCAAAATTTTGCTTACCACCCGGTGCTTGCCGCTGATTTCCAAACGTGTTCAGATGACTAATGCTTGATGTCAAACTGATGACTAAATAAGACTTTACGGTATTTCCTTAACTTAGCGGCGAAAACACCGTGAACCGTAATTTCACGGCGGCCAAGTCCCCGCATTGGTGCAAACCTACCTGGTTCACTGCTTGTTGTGACCTCCTCGACTCCTCGGGCACGGTTTAGGTTGGACTTTCTTCGATGGCTTTTGTCTTTTTCTCTCTTATCTTGCCGCGCGTCGTCATCACTGCGTCCGCTCGCCTGAAATTTTTGGAACAAAACGTCAACACACGTGCGAGGCGACAGCAGCAGATTTTCTAGCGCAGAGCGTGGCGGGGAAGAATGTTCGCTGACTGGGAACGATGGCCATCGGCCAAACGATGCAGGACGAACCTAACTGTATGATCAGGCACTGCCATTGGCACTATGAGCGTTGCTCCTACTCTTCTCTGGCGTACCACATTCAGTCTGTTTTTGCACCCAGGTGTATAGGACATGTTACAACTGAGCCATGGATAGTTTATGCTTATGTGATCCATGATCATGTGATCCATAATCAGTGGGTGAATGGTCACCGTGCTTCATTCACAATACGCAGGTCTTGATGCCAACGGTGGGCGCGGACGTCCCTGATGTGGGTCAAAGGGATATAAGGTGCTGGGGGGGGGGGGGGGGGGGCACGACGGACCGAAGTCTTCCTCTGATGGATACCACACAATTCGCGCCAAACATGTCCAATCATATTTGCAGCTTTTAGAGGTGCCGGCTTTCATCTATCAACTCACGAAGCATCTCCTGCCATAGTTTCACGCCTATTACCTTTCTAATCATAACAAAGCCTGTGCGAGTTACTGACTTAAGAGCTGCATTAATTACGACAAAAACGTGACAAAGACAGGGATGATCAATGCCGAAGCCTATCACAACGAAACGGAACAGACGTTTCCAGCCATGCTACTGCTGAAATCTGAACCCAATGGCATACACTGAAATCCGATGGCATTGGTTGCAAGCGGATTACAACCCGGCATGCATTTGACGCTGAGCGAAAGATGACTGCACAAATTGGCGCAGCAATAAAGTTTGCGTCGCGCCTGATCTATGAGCGCGTTGGCACGTTTGACACATTCGACCCAAATGACCCCATCCCCTTCCTGGTATGGTGATCCCGGACGCTTGCACATGTTTTCATAAGTCCACGCATGTGTGTCTCGCGAAGCTTGCTGTACGCAACTGCGTGCTTTTGCTGAGCATAACAAGGGTTCATGCCGCCCGAGCGCGCATATGCAAGAACTGTAGCCACAATGGATTCCGAAATGCCATCCGGTCAAACTGGCATTGACGGTCTTCCTGGGAAAATAACATTCGCAGCCCGTGGCTGAAATCTTCAAAACGGCAAACGTCACTGATGCAGCACAAATACCGGCCTCGTATCCTTAAGTATCCTCGGTGGTCGGCACCCACAGCCGGCCTCCGATGTCCTCGGCACGCCTGAGGCGCCGGTCGGAGCACGTGACATTACCTGACGATCCCCCGAGCCCACCAGCCGCTGCCAGCCGCGCACCAGGAGCTTGATCATGCCTGAGCGGCCGGCGGGGGCGTGCCGCCGCCGGAGGACACCGTCCGCCTCCCGCCAGATGGCGCGCCACGAGCGGCGCTCTCACCAGCCGCCAGGTGGTGCCACTCTCGCCGCGGTCCGGACTGGCCGCCTCAGGCGTCGCACCGCTGACACTGAGGTGCGCGTGCCGCCGGCCGCCGCGCGCCGCTGGCGCCACCTGGCCGGTGCCTCCGGCGAGCCGGGGCGGAATGACAGACCACGCCTGCCGCATACGCCTCTGGCGTCCGGCGCGGGCGGCGGCGTCGGGTAGCGTCGAACTCTCGCGGCCTCAGACATCTCCTTGCCGACGCCCAGCTATGCGTCGCAGCGGGGGGCGGCGGGAGCGGGAGGGGGGGGGGGCGACCGTCCCCTCCCACCAGCTCTCCCCCACGTCGCCAACGGCACAAATAGCGAGGCGGCACGCGCAGCGCGTCACCGCCGCCGGCCCCGCCCCTACGGCGCCCCCGAGACAGACGGTCCGGCTCTCGCGTGTCGCGCTGGGCACAGCGGCCGACGCGTCAGCGCTGGGCCGCGGCCGGCCGCCAGAGCCGACCAATCGGCTAATGCAGGCGGGCGCCGTGCCGAGGCGCCGTGATTACACCGGCGTGTATGCCCGCCACCGGTGGTGATGCAAGCAGCTTGGTACCGGCCCATCCACCCGGCAATGTCACCCTAGTGGTGGCGATTTTGCTAGGTTTCAGGGTGTCCCCTGACTGGAGAACGGCGCCCTCCGACGGGCCAAGTGCCGACATCGCCGGCCCAGGAGCTGCTCCAGTTCCGCCGGTATACTGACAGTCTAGGAGCTGCTCCTGTTCCAGCGGAACATCACCGGCCCAGGAGCTGCTGCGGTCCCGCCGGCACTTGGCTCAGTCTGAGCGTCACTGCCTAAATCTTGCATCTCTAGCCCCGGGCGTCGGACCCGAGGGCAAGGTCGGAACGTGCTAAAGGCGCGTCCAGGGAGAGCGAGCGGGAGGAGGCCGACGGCACCGGTCAAAGGTACCAGAGTGGTCCCGCCCGGTCGATTCCACGGATACGACCAAGGCCCCTGCCGCTGCTTGATGTGCTATGAGCCTCGGTAGGACAACAGGTTTGCTTTCCCGGAAGCGAAGTCTCGATGGGAATGCATGTGCAGCGATGAGCCTTCCGTTACGACGGTTTTTCACACTACGCCTTGTTATTTGGAGCAGATGCGCTGCTCTACGCATCTGCATTTGCATCTGCGTAATAGCACGTCAGGGTGACGACCCTTGCAGCACAAAATGTGCGGAATTGCTTCGCAAATGCATCAATCATAACGTGTTAATTAATGTTCACAGCGGTGCCCGTGAACACAATCTACCGTAATTGCTTTTAAGCACGTGACAGCCTCACTGTGTGCACATACACTGAAAACATGCAATTCCTTCTTTAATGGAATTCAGTTGACTTCATGATGAATGGAGGAACAATAGTAGTTGTATTACAATTGTATCTGGCTACGCATCGCTATGAGCCATGTCGTGCCCACGTCTACTCTGCCCGTGCAGAGCTTGAGCGCGCGTACGAGCGTTTGCTGATCTGACCGACATCCGCAATGCCCGAGTCGTCACTCATCCTGCAAGGTGGTGTTCGAGTCATCACTGATCCTGTATGATGGTGTTTGAGTCGTCACTCACCTGAGCCGCCACGGTCTCATTTCGGATTTAACCGGTACTTTGCTTAGAGGCTAGCGTGCTATTGTTTATCTGCTAACTTACTGGTTCGAATTCATTGGAGATGCCGACAACTGCCGTCATGTGCTAATCAGCAGCACTGCATCCCATCTCAAGGGATTCCAGGTGTTCCGAGGATCAGGAATCATGGGCACCAAGATCATTCATTTGCGGCAGGCGCCTCGCATGCCAAAGCATTACTGCCTCGGGTAAAGCTTTACGGTGTTGAAGGTGAATGAGTCATTGATACATTTGGATTCATAAAGGTATGGAACATCATATTATATCATATATATATATATATATATATATATATATATATACACATACATAACATATAATTATTTCGGACGTGCTGCTTCTTCAAGCAGAGCCATAGTTCGGAACAAAGCAGGTTTTCACTTAACGCCGCGATCGCGAACGGTGGGACTGACTGGAGCGTCACCACCCCAGAAAAGCCGCCTGACGCCAAGGCAGACCTACCTCAAGCCCGTAAAAAATAGAACAATTATCGCCTTTGTGTTTGCACAAGAACCGTGGGTAATTTTTTTACAAATAAATGAAAACTCGTGACTTTTGTACCGCCTTATATGACACAACGGTACTGTGTAAGCACAAAATTTTCATTTATTTTCACCAGAACATGCATGTACACATTCAAGGTCTCTTGCCAATAAGCCCTCAGCTACACTGCGTCTAATCCGGCATTCACTAATGAACACAAGGCCCGAAAAACTTCTTTGACCGCAAAAAATCAGCTCCGCCGGCAAGGCTTCTGACGTGTCACGTGAGACGTCAGAAATGTAAGGCCAGTCAAGGCCGTCAGCCCACGTGACTGCGGCACGCCGAGAGCTACTCTTGACGCGACCTTGCCAAAGCCGACAAGCGATTTCACAACGGCACGCTGACGTCATACGTTGACATCAAACAGCCGTCCCGATCAAGGCGCCCGTGGTTCGGCTTCATCGTGGAATCGTGGCGAGACATCTGAGCGATGTCGTCAAAGACCAAATCAAAGGCAAAGACAACGTTTCCTGAAATAAATCAGCCACAATAATGAACTAACAACCCTGACCAGACATTCGCCACATGCCTGTAAACAGGCCTAGTCATCTCTTTTCGCCATTTATTGTGCAGGTGACAGACAGTTGCATCTTGGTTTGGTCAACCAGAACAACTTAACCCTAGCCCGATATTTACCGCGTACATTTGTGCAACAACTGCCAATGCAGCCATGCATTTCGAATTTTGTTCTATAGATGCCACAGTTTTGTTTTCTGGTATCTCAAGCATGATTCCATGCCGTTGCGTGTACACCCTGACCATACTTAACAAAGCCGTGCCGTTCGACTTCGCTCAAAATAGATGCTTCAACCTGCATTCCGTCGTAAGTGCGATTTCCTTTCTTTTTAAATTAGTCACGAAAGCGTGAGCCTGCCAGAACTATATTCATTGTAGGGCTGTGAAACAATTAAGCTCCCAACTCAAATTCGCAACCTCCATTGCTGATAAAGTGTTAAGGCGTTTAAGACACGGGTCGTTGTTTAAGCTCTTTGGCAAACCTCCAAGAGAAGTGGGGAGGATCCATGGCCTCCAAACGGTCCTCAAACGCGTCTCAGGTAAGAATTTCAGTGCGGCCTCTCCACGCCAAATTAAGTCGTAAAACTAAATTGCGTCCAGGCGCCGCCCGCACCGGTGTCGCCCCCCTTCCCCTCCCCCTCCCGCGCGAGCACCGTCCAATGTCACTGAGGTCAACCCCGAGCAGCGCAAGACCCACGGTCCGCTCCTCGGGACCGCTTCACGACGGCAAAGGCTCTGTGACAGAATCTTGGCACCGGTCCCTGCGCCGTCCCCAGCCCCCCCCCCCTCTCCCGTCTGTCGATGACTCTGTTTATAACCGGGTAGATGGCGTGAGCTGGCGGGCGGGGGTAGGCGGGGGTAGGCGGGGATGGCGTGAGCTGCAGTAGACGCCACGGCGGGAGCGTCTAGTTAGTGACGGGGCGGAAAGACAACGCTATCTGCCTTGGCCAAGATGACTGTTTTGGAGCTTCGTGCACATGCTTCCCTGGCAACTGCGAAATCGTCGAGAATGAATCTCTCGGACGTAACCCGACGCGCAAAAATAGCTAGCTTCCCCGCCCCCTGCAATACCGGTCGATCGTCGCTATGCCGTATGTACCTAACGACCGTGAGACAGCAACAGAAGGGCGGGCAGCGTGCGATGTGCAGCTGCACTGCACGTGCACCTCCAGCTCCGGTTGCACAATCGCAGGCGTTGGGTTTGAACGGGCAACATACGGACCAAGATGCCCGGTTCTATGAAGTAGCGTTCTGTGACGCCGCACGACAGGTGACTTCGCGTTTCGATGCCAGTAGTTTCCGAAGACTGAGCGCATGTGTGTCATCGTAGGCCTAAACATGAACTGGAGTTGCCATTGCGCCACCAGGATCTGGCATATCCACTCAACTGGCCGGGTTCGGATCGTGTGGAATCGGCGGTAGAGGAAGGCGCCATTGGACAAGAACCCGGCCGGGGCCCCACACGGCATTAATGTGATGAAGGCTCTTGTGACTGTCCTCAGGCCCCTCTTCAGCGACGCTACAAACCTAACAATGGATCAGCGCAAACCGCCTCGAGGCAGAACAGACCATCTGAAAGCAAAGAGCAGGCGTCCCGTAAAGCGCCTCCTCCTGCAGCAGCGCCGGTATGCACTCATGTCAGCACTCACCGCTGTGCTGTGACCTCCGGCGGAAGGCTCGGGTGAAAGACGTGACCTCCGACCGGTGGAGCCGGCTGAGGGCACACCACACGCCGCGTCACACGAAGGACGCATGCCATGCGGCAACGGTCTGCTGCTGGCAAAGGCACGACACTGCATCCAAGCCAATTATGAGGTGATTTACCAGCGATCCGAACAAAGGCTCGATGACACCGCGGCATTTCAAATTCAACTGTTCGTAACTTAACTGTTGTACATGGCGATTCAATGTATCAACTTTGGGTACAACTTAAGGCGTTCCTTGCCAACTGACGTGACATAAAATATATCGGAGAAAGGAGACAAATCAGGATTTTTGTTCAGACCTCACTACAAAGCATGGCGAAACTTAGCCTTAAATTGAGGAGCACTGGATGGAGGAGACATCTTCAGTCTCACAATCCTCTATCAAGCTCCTTCCCCAGCGCTACCACACAGCGCGTGGCAGCCTCAGCAGCCATGGCCTGCGCGGACACAACATCCACTGACCGGAGGTATGCCCGGAGGCGGCGGCGCGCAGGCGCGAGGCCCTTGTCGTGCGCACGCTCTCGGTTGCTTCCGTGGCGGCGCCGGGCGGCGCGTGCGCCCCCTCGTCGGTCGGCGTGGCGGACGGCCGCGACTCGCGCGACCCCCTGCGGCGGCGCAGCTTAGGCCGGCCGCCGCCAGGGGCGCTCTCGTCGTCGTCGCTGGACGAGTGACGCAGCTGGGCGGTGCGCGCCGCGAGCTGTCGACGGCGCTCCTCCTTGTAGCGCGCGATCCGGTCGCTCGGCGCGCTCCGAGTCGCTGCCCGAGGTCATGGACCTGCCCTCGGGTGTGGCGCGGGCCGAGCTGAGGAGACTGCCGAGCAGAGAGGTCAGGTCAGCTGGGTGCGCGCTGGGAATGCAGGGCGCGAATACCAGCGTCATTTAGCGGGGCCAGCTCAGATACTCTGGGCTACTAGGGAGCATGACGCACCAAAGCACGGAAAACAAGGCTTTAATAAACCACTGAGCATCTGATCAGGCAAAGACATACGTCTGACTGTTTGTACCAAAAGATCCGAGTGCTGGTTGTCGAATGCTTTTAGATATTCAGGCAACGTCAAAGGCGGGAAAATGGGGAATTGAGGTGAAGCTAATCCCAAAGGTTTGAAAAAGATGACAACGTTCTGAAGAAGCGTGTGACAAACTCCAGGTACGCTTCCGGCACAAGTCATGGAAGATCGGTAAAATCAGATTATATGCACCCTGAAACATGGCACAAGTTTCTTAGCAATTCGCTTTCCAGGTTGGATTTCGATCATTTTCAGATTTCCCGGCTTCAAGAAAAGGTGCTCAAAATAGTTATATATTGAAGATAAATGGCGTTCAATCTTCATCCCACGTTGATCTCCTCGAGCCTCCGACGATCTTTTTGCTGGTCATTGTGATAATTCATCTGTCACATAGTTCAACGTACTCGTAAATGATTTATAGCCCATCCAGCTGGCAGTTTCGATTCAGACGTCCGGTAGAAAATAAACGTGCTGCGAGAACGCCATTAGTTGCAGGCCGTGTGGCTCCATGCGCTAAATATCCAAACCCTGAGACTATCAAAGTTTGTTTCAGGCACCTGGCCGGACAAGTAAGGAAGTGCTTAAATTTTAAGAGTTCCTGCCATCCAGAACGACACATACATTCTGCCAGAGCCAGCACGTTATTGTGTTTTTTATATCCTGGAAAAGATGGATCCAGATGCCGCGAATGGTGATGCTGTGTGTAAAATTCACTTACTTGCAATGCACGCGACATACACACATTCACACGTGCACTGACATTACTAGTTCGCCGTTTAAAGGAAGTGTTGCACATTTGTCTGGGTTTTCAACCGGAATAGCCATCGTGAACATCATTCAGGGCACTATGCAGCCCTGTTCTTCTAAGACATAAACCCTTTAGTTTCTGAGCTACACGCCCGCGAAGATATCCAAACTTTTTCGAGGAGACTATTTCAAGGTCACCCAGACATCCCTGACGCCATGACGTCATTCAGATTCCACCAGTCCTTCAGCCATACGGCGATCATGGCTAAGTAAAATGTAATTGTCGAGACGTCAATATGTAGCGTTCGTAAGCACGATTTCAAGATATAATGGCCATCTATTGACTGTCAATCAATGTTGTGCTAGGTATGACGATGCGATTAAACAATGACGTATTGAGAAGCATAGTTACTAAACAGAGGCATTGTGTTGTCTACACCAGTCTTTTCCCCTTAAAAGTATATTAATAGTTATAAGAGAGCTTATTTCATCATATCTGACGGCTGTTTCCATGTCTTAAAATGTGGAACATTCCCGTTAACCGCAGTAAACGAACCGACCGTTTACCACAAAATTTACCACAGATTGGTGAGCCACCGGAATGTAACAAAGTTGCCACGACTACGTAAAGTCAAACGTCCTGTTTCATAACATGAATTCAATCCATTCATGCTCGCAAAAGCGTACGTTCCGGGGTGCCCTTTGGACCGCGCTTTCTGCGCCGAATCACCCCACCCCAAACAAACCCCGTGGGGCGTCGCAGCCGCCCATCTGGAAGACACGAGGGCGGCTTCGGCCGAGCTTCGACATAGACGGGCTGGAACCACACGTGATTCAACATCCTGGTTGATCCAGCGCCGGGTTGCCAGCGGCTGGCAGCTCTCCAAAACAGTGCTGAGCGATGTTTACGCGGTGGACGGCGAACTGGGCCGGGCAAATGTCTTACAGGCCCGGCCGTGCTGCCAGAAGCCCGCTGGACGTCTCGGGTGGAGCCGGCAAGCTCGCGAAGAGGTGCAGGAGCGGGAGGAGCGAAGAGATCCCCCCAAAATTTGAAAATTTCGTGCGAGGATGTCACTTTCAGCCCAACAGTACGCTACCCACTTTCATCCTTCGCCGCCGTCACACGGCCAGTGTCACTCTCAGTTATTACATGCCTTGTCCCCGTCACTAAATGGTCTTGTTTACGTAAGTTGTTAAGTGAATTTGCAAGGAGCATTATGCGCGTGAATAAGACAGTGGCCTTATTCCTCTGAGGAAAACCAGAACAAAGGAGATATAGATGGGTTGATATTTCGGCGACGTGCCTTTATCGAAACAAATAGCACTTCTGCTATTCGTTTCGATTTTCTCCCGGTTATTCTCCCGGTTTTTCTCCGAGAAATGAGGCTATTACTGGTTTTATGGGCCAGTTTATTGAAACCCAACCGAGTGCGCTTCGACAGAGATGGTTCAGCTCCCCGGAGCACCAGGACGTACGACAACCGTGCGGACATACCAAAAGACCAGCACCGTCGCGCGGAGCACACCCACAACTGCACCCCAGTGGGAGCAAGCCCAGTCCTGGCCACAGCAGGACACCTTCCCTCCATCTGTCTGAGGATTTGGAGGGTGTCACGGGTATACAACTGGCGCAGCGCCACAGACCTGAGGTGCTGCGCCAGTATAGCTATAGGGTATAACTCTACACCCGCACATTCGATCACGTCACTTTGACGGCCGCAGAAGGGCCCCGGTGAGGTCACGATACACAGGCTGACCACCCGACCTCATGACGTCAGAGATCACCGGTGACAGGCTCAAAGGGCGGCCGACGAGAGGGGGGGGGGGGGGGGCAGCCAGCTGACGGTCACTGATGACTATACGCGGCGATGGCGACGGTCTTCTGACAGTTTTGGCAGCTTGCGAGTCTTTATCCGGCTCCGTCTGCCACCTGTTGATTGCCGGCATGCGGACTACATTGAAGCGTCATTCAAACGGAGACGACCAACGTAAATGTCACGCGCTTACTGAAAAGGAAGTCACAGTCTGATCTATGCCACACATTGTTAGCAGAGCTTGTGGCACTGGTCGCCATTACACAGTTGGATCTATGCCACACATCGTTAACACAGCTTGTGGCATTGATTACTGCTGCAAGAACCGACGGTTCTACATAGAAGGCGGTATGGTCGAAGTGGGACGCCGAGCAACTGTCATCGCGACATAAGTAAAAGGCTCGGTACTATGCCATAGCTTGTAAGCGGTTTGAACGCCCTGATTTGCTGCACAAAGCCAAGAAATGACCCATAAGACAAAATTGGAAACCCGTTTCAACCATTTTGGATAGGAAAATTTGCTACCTAGCAATGCATTTCACCACGTCTCTGACCACACACAGGTAAAAACCAGGTGCCTACAGGATTGTAACGCGACTGCAACTGTGGGACCATCAAGCGCATTTTACGCGGCTGCCTGGTAAATCCAAGCTGTGAAAGAGTTCGCAGCCCCTGACTTTGGAGTTCAGAGTCAGAGCACTAGTTGCCATGGAGGCCGGGCCGCGGCGACGCCCCCGCCATCGGCTGACAGGACGAGACAGACCGGGGTGGTCACGGGTGCCGCCAAAGCCGGAGCCGCCGGCACGGCTACAGGAACGGAGAAGTAGGCGGGACCGGTGGGGGGGGGGGGGCGGAGAGGGGGGAGGGGGCAAACAAGACAATGCACCTCTGCAGTCAGGAGTCTTTCTCCCATTGTCAGCGCCCTCTTCCGTGAGCAGAGCGCGCAGCCTACCCGGCCGCTTGCCCGCGAGCCCTCCACGCCTCCCACTACGCGCCTGGCCGCACCACGACGCCGTTCACAGGTGGGAGCGGCGCCAGGAATGCCTCCCCGGCCACTCCCTGAAGCGGGGTAACCGACACCGGCCTCTGCCGAGCGATGCACGCGGATACGCCCAGACAGGTCCGGCAGCGAGGTCACGGCTCGCCGGGTCATGCGGCTAACACGGCGGACACGGAGTGCGACACCGCTGGCAGGTGTGTTTGAACAGTGGGCAGCACTGCCTGGACGCCGCTTTGGCCATTGTCATGACGCCGATCAAGATGAATCGATGTTGTGTGACTGTGCTGAGGGATGTCGTGGGCGAGTGACGTCTGTTCGCAGCCTGGTTTAAAATATCTGGCAGATAGTTTGATACGACTGCAAAGCGACGAAATGAGGAGCGCGGGCTGGTGTAGGCTGGTGGCTAAAGGGGACGAAACACCTCAGAGGCAAAGGGACGTTCGTGAAGAGTTGGATAGCCGCTCTCACCAGCGAGCGAATTAAGGTAAAAGGTAGCATGGCTAACATTAAAAGCACCATACGTAATAACCCAGGGCATATTAGCAAACATGCCGTGTTCCCGCACAATGAGGCTTCCATCCAGCTCCTTCAAACGAGCTCAGGTTTCCTCGCAACTTTGACGTTGTCCCAATTTACGATCAAGCTGGAAATTTTCGAAATTGAATGTTGCATATATAAATATTGCATATTGCGCAATGGTGAAATGCACCACCAAAAAAAAAAAAAAAAAAATGAGAGCGCTCAGATGCGAAGTAAAGATCTGAGGCGAATTCAAATTCTGCATTTGTTTTCAGCTACACTATATCGACACTCCCTACTTCACGCTACACGCCCAGCCATTGGAAATGGTCATAGCTCAACACATCGGCTCAAAGAGTGACCAGCGAAACGGAACAGATGCAGACCTCCGTGCTGTCAGAGAGATATTGTACGACAGCTGATGTGAGGCACAAAAAAGCTGGATGGATGGGCCTATTGGCCTTGGCTACCACTGAACCACATCGCTTATGCACACCTTTGTGCAGCCAAGCAGCAGTGCCGGTGTTCCCTCCGTTTCCAACGAAAACACGCCAGATGGGCGCACCGCATCTGCACAAAGACGCGACTGATGTTCCCGTCAAGCTGAGTTCGGGGCAGTGCCGAAGACAGAACGAGTCAGCACTTCCAAGTCCCGCGTGTGTCTTTCGCATGTTCCCTGCCGCGAATCACATCGCAATATGCTACAGCAAATTTATTGGCAAACGAATCGAACTAAACACGTCTCGCGCTGTCCAGCGTGACGGAAAGGTCTCCTTGTCAGATTACAATGACCCGGCCGGCTTGTCCAACGCGTCAGAGGCGAAGGACGACAAACGCGTCGTCACTGAGGGCGAGCATTAATGGCGAGTGAGACGACCACTTCATGCAAATGTCGAGCTTTCTCCGCATGTTCGCACGGCTCTCTCAGTGTGAAGAGACAGCATTGCCATGAATCTGTCATTGGATCGACCCATCCCAGAGTTAATGGCTGATTGGATGCCGGGCTGCTGAAAAGCTTTCGGCTAAGGATGTCTTGGAACTGCTGAATGCATCCACTAATTGCCTCTTCACGGAATCACCTGAACCCAAGTAACCACGGCGTTCTGTGAGGAAGGCTGGTCAGGCGGTGAAGAGCATGACCATATGTTTCTCCTCAGCTAAGTCTTCACAGAGAGGTCTGGCTCAACAGATCCAGCGTCGATCCTCGCCCTGCTGCACACCTCAGTGGCACCAGGCCAAGCTGGCTTAATCATAACTGACTCCAATGACGGTGACGTAAACAGCAGCAGGCATCAAAGGCATCAGCGTCCAAACAACAGCGCTGCGGCAGACACTGGGACAGGTGTATCTCGAAGCATGCTGAAAAGCTTGACAGCTAAGGTCGACGCCATTGTGCGTCAACTGCCACCTTTTACCAGCGCCAGCGGGGACCGCCACTTATCGGTTGCTGGCCGGCTGCTGGTCACCGAGCCAGCTCCGGTCTTTTACCAGCGCCAGCGGCGACCGTCACTTATCGGCTGCTGGCCGGCTGCTGGTCACCGAGCCAGCTCCGGTCTTTTACCAGCGCTAGCAGGCACCGCCACTCATCAGCGGCTGGCCGGCTGCTGGTCACCGAGCCAGTGCCGGTCTTTTACCAGCGCCAGCGGGAACCGTCACTTATCGGCTGCTGGCTGGCTGCTGGTCACCGAGCCAGCGCCGGTCTTTTACCAGCGCCAGCGGGCACCGCCACTCATCGGCTGCTGGCCGGCTGCTGATCACCAAGCTACCGCCGGTCTTTTACGAACGCCAGCGGGTACCGTCACTCATCGGCTGCTGGTCAACTGCTGGTTGCCGAGCTAGCGCCGGTCTTTCACAAGCTTTTTGTCATTCAACACGCATGACGACTGGAGCTACTAATGACTGTGCAAAGTGTTATAAAAACGCTGAAGTAAAAACCCTAATTAGTCCACACCGATGCAGAAGCGCAGGCACTTCTGGCACCGTGCGTCCGATACTTCAATCGAGGCTGGCAAAATTAGGATGGCACCACCGGAGAACTACGGATGTTTGTAAAGCTTGATGAATGTGACGTCAGCAGCACCGCTCTTCAGGCGCGCAGCTAGCGAAGCGTGGAGGAGACCCGTCGCTGCAATGCAGTCAACCTCTGCATGACTAGGGCAGTCACCCCCAGCTGTGCCGCGTGCACAGCTGTGTTGGTTTCAGCTGTGAATGGTAGGACCCATTGTTTTTTCAGCTGTGCGTGAAGCTCCGCTCCAGCCCGGTCGTATGTCCTGAGCTCGGTCGTGCTGAGTTTGGCGGCGCTGAGCTCGGTCGTGCTGTGTTTGACGGCACTGAGTTTGGCGGTGCTGAGTTTGGCGGTGCTGCGTTTGACGGCGCTGGGTTTGGCGGTGCTGAGTTTGATGGTGCTGAGTTTGGCGGTGGTGAGTTTGGCGGCACTGAGTTTGGAGGCGCTGAGTTCGGCGGTGCTGAGTTTGGCGGTGCTGAGCTCGGTCGTACTGAGTTTGGCAGCGCTGATTTTGATGGCACTGAGTTTGACGGTGCTGAGTTTGACGGCGCTGAGTTTGGCGGCGCTGAGTGCATTTGATAAGTTACGGTTTCCGCGGAGTCGATTTGTGATGACCTCAGACGTGTTGCGTGAAGCCGTGCCGAGCTATTGACTGAGCTTAGCCCTACTGAGTCGACTCACGAGCAATACTGGGATCAGCCCATTGAAGTTCAGCTCAGTTGCTAGCCCATCTCAGGAGAGCAGTCAGCAAATTGCCGTAGCGTCTGACCCCTCTAAAAGTTGGTGCGCACAACGCCCGCTAGTTAACTCCGTTTACGCGCATCCGTCCGACTGCATGCAGCGCAAGATAAGCGTAGGACGGGATCGCTCAATGCCCCACCACAGTTATTCACACCCTAAGGAGCCGATCCGGGGCTGACACAACGCAGTGCGTCACCGCCGCCCAGCTGACGGGCCTCACGTACCTGTTCGGCGACAAATGCGGCCGGTCTGGCGACGGCAGCGGCTCTGCAAATGGACAAGCGGCGTCAGCGACCGGAAGGCTATAAATACCGCGGGGCGGACGACGCACGTGTCAACAGACGTCCGCTCCAGCCAGCGGCGGCGCCGCGCGACCGAGCACCTACGGGTAGCGGCGGTCAGCAGGTGGGGCACCGGCGGCGCCATGGCGGCTGGCTCCGGCGGAGATCCTCTGACAGTGAGCAGACGCGTGGTGCCGCACACTCGCCGCTTCCGCGTCCCGCGACGCGCCCCGCGCGGCGGCGCGATGCACCACTTCGCACCGCGCTACACTGGCGAGACGGTGCGATATTGCGACCGCTGGCGCCCGCGCGCGCGGCCCCACAAGGGCGGCGGTCGGGCCGCGGCGACCGGCACGCACAGCACTGGACGCGGGCGCCGGCGCGCGCGCTCCGACCGACTCTGGCCGCGGCGGGCGCCGGCCGGCGGGCGGAGCCGTGCGACGTGCCGGCACGCGGCCACCGCCGCCAGCGCCGTCAGTGCGCGCCGCTGCCGGAAGGTGGCGCTAGTGGCGCACCGCCGCCGGAGACGGGGCAACGGTTTTGGCGCAGATGGGAGCGCGAGAACGGGCGGTTTTTCTTGGCGGGTGCCGTTGTCATCAGTTGAAATGAGCGCCTCAGTTCGGTCTAAGCCTGTTTGTTGTATTTATCCATCATCTTCTTAAAAAGACGCGTGAAAACGAACACCGCGTCTGAGCACGTGCACGCATCCACCGCCTCGACGTGCCCGCTCTGACCGGCGAGGCAACGGAAAAATCGCCACATTTACCGATGAAGCGGAAAACGGACACGTGCCGCGTGCCGCTCCCTAACGACGGAACTGACGCTTGGCCTATCCGCGCGACCCGGCAGTCAAGCATCGCCCGTGGCGCCTCTGCTGGGCGGAAGCCGGCCCCACTCTCGGATAGGCGGACCATCGCCAGAGGTGCCGTTCGCCGGGGCGTGGCCCACAATACAGCGGACGAGGCGGGCTCTGTAGGTGAGCGAGCAGACGAGTGGGACTGTAGGCGGGCTGGTATATATAGAACGGGTATAACGGGTAACGGGTATATATATATATATATATATATATATATATATATATATATATATATATACATATTTACTTATTTATATGGCTAGAGTCATAATCGCTGAATTTATTGTGGTGCACAACCAACAATATATGCGAGCAAAGCTGATTCCGAAATGTTCCATTCAATATATATATATATATATATATATATATATATATATATATATATATATATATATCTCTCTCTCTCTCTCTCTCTCTCTCTCTCTCTCTCTCTCTCTATCTATCTATCTATCTATCTATCTATCTATCTATCTATCTATCTATCTATATATCTATATATTCCGGTCTGATAAGGGTCCAACCCTCACAGCGCAGTGCCAGGCACAAACGCTGTTTGATTACAGACGAGCTCCCCCCGCCCACACCCTATCACTGGCCGACAGATGAAGATCCAACGGAGAGATCAGGGCAAGCTCACGATCCCCATTTGCACAGCTCGAGAGGTCATCAGGCCAGCAGCTCTGGATCGGACCTCAGCATGATACGCTGAGGAGATATCGAGTGGACATGGAAAGGAAGTGCACTGCTTGGAGGCGCCCAGAAACCGCACCTGTTCCATGCGTCGAGCGCCTTTGCGATCGCTGAGAAATGCAAGTTTGGGATAGATTTAAAGAACATTTGGTGGGGCTCCCTAAAGGCTAAGTTCATTCCGGCAGCCATGTAGCCAGCAGCTACCAAATTCAGCTTAATGAATCAACCATATTCAGCTAGTCTAAGTGTTCCGCGCGATGCTTCACAGTTCTGTCCCCGTCATCACTGCTTTTAGTTGGCAACTTTTTAATAGGCAATTTGGATTCGCGTGCTATTCAGTTTAAATCCCACCCTTTAATCATATGATGTATAAGCTGATATGTGGTTTACTCATCAGCCCCTTGTCACGCTGAATGATTCGCAAAGCAATTTATCACAGCATGTATCAGAGCCTGACGGGCGCAAACCGGAGATGGCGGCGGGGGGGGGGGGGGAAGGGGGGGGGGGGGGCTGGCTCCCTCTGGCCATCACTGCGGTCACTAGCATCATCAACAACAAGGAGTTTGCTGATACTGGTGGCCCCATTTATGGGACTTCAACATGACAGAGAGCCGCAGACGACAAATGAAACACGGCGATGACATCATGGAGCGTGCAAAGTGAATAGCAGGCCATCTCAGCATGGCGAGGCAGCCAAGGTGACTCATCGCTAACGTAAGTTAAGGTTCATAATCGCAGCGAACAGTCGGGACTTATTTTCACTGGGCTCGCAACGGAAGACTGCTGATCCTCTCGGAAGCAAACGTTGTTTTTCACCGGCCGTCAAAAACATGAGTCGACATCACGCTTCGTCTCCGACTTGATCCATACAACTGAGACGAAGCGCCACCCCGGTCGCCGGCACAGTTTTGACAAGCGCTTCACCAGAAACGTGACCAAATCCTTTCTCGCTAACAGCGATGTCGCTCACGTTTCTGCTTGCCACACATGGTGACGTCACGCGCGCATACGACGCGGCCTAGTTGCACGATTTTGTCACCAGGTGCAGTGCTGAGCCGACGTCGTTGCGCCACCATTTGCACAGGCCGGTGGCCTCAGGTCGGATTATCATATTGTTGTATTATATTACACACGCATATATATATATATATATATATATATATATATATATATATTATAATATTTTATTATATATTAGGTATCGACTGCCATCGACTGGCCCCGTGTCGCGCCAACAAATGCCACATCATGCAGCCCACAGGTGTAAGGCGGTGACTGGCGATCCTTCGATAGCGGTCATCGCCTTGGGCTGCCGCAGGGCCAGCTTCGGTCTGTGTGAGTTTTGAAACCACCAGGTCCAATCAGAGACCGCGCAGGCTTCAGTGGATCAACGACGACAGACCAAGGCGCGCGCGTGCGGAAGAGTCTCGTACGCATAGCTTTGATTGCACATCTAGTCGGATCATAGCAAAACCAGATGAGTGCAGCTTGGTCAAAGCGCGAAAGCTGGACGCTTGCATATCGGCATTCTCATAGTTGAGGCGGAGACGGCCACAATGCCGAAACAGCCACAGACATGCACCGAACCTCTCGCATCCAATCGGGCCCATAATCGAATGTGCACCCGGAGGCTGGTCCAAAAGAACGCTCCTGTCTGACCCCTTCCTCCTGTCTGGCCCACTCCTCCTATCTGACCCCCTCCTCCTGTCTGGCCCTCTCCTCCTGTCTGATCCTCTCATCCTGTCTGATCCTCTCCTCCTGTCTGATCCCCTCCCCCTGCCTGACCCCCTCCTGCTGTCTGACCCCTCCTCCTGCCTGACCCCCTCCCCCTCCCGTCTGACCTCGATCCCCTCCTGGAGCTTCCGCTAACCATCGGACGATACTTTAAACCCGGCACTATCTTGTTGACGGCCCGAGGCTGGCGTACTCTGGACTGTGCACGGTGCAGGCTCCCCGTCAGTCGAGATGATCGGGTCAGCTGCTTGTAAACCACGTCACCGACGCGCTGGGCCCAGACAGATAGCGCGCTGATAGCGGTCTTAACCTCTCATCGCTTGGCTAAATTCGTTGCCATGAGGAACGACTAAGCTTCCAAATAAGGACTATCGGACGTATCGAGCTAGAGCTGGGGAGAGCTGGGCCAGACAGCCACGACAATGTATACGCTCGCCGCGAACGCTGGCAGCGGCAGTCCACGCCCCGAGCGTAGGCGACCAACGCGCCGTGATGATTCAATTAATTAGCAACGCATACTGATTGATGTAATTTCGGGCTTGGGCCGTCTCGGGGGCGCCGCTGGCTGGTGCGCGTGGGACGTCAAGCGGGAACGTTCCGGTCCAAGCGTCGGCAGGCTTTTCCCCGACAAACTCCTACCAAGAGGACGATGCCAGCGACTAGGGAACGATCGTCTCGCCGCGGTAACAACGCCGCGCCAACGCTAGCGAAGGCGGAGCGGTGGCCGCGGTCTGTCTTCAGACAGACCTCCGCGTCGGCGACCCACCCCGAGAGCACGGGATGGTACCGCGGCACGGCAGCAGACGTCTAACCGCCGGCCCGAGACATCGGGCGGGACCGGCTGCAAGACCGCATGCTGCCACAGGGATGCTGGGGCACGTCAAAGGGCACGACTGCCCCGCAAGGATACCGAAAATAACAATCTCGGTCGAGCACGGAGCATGCGTGGTCATCTCCCTGTGCGTTTCACTGGCTTGTTATGAACCAGAAAAAGCATATCGAGAACGCGCGTATCAAGATGCCACAACAGGCATCTTTCAACACATAGCGTTAACATCGCGGCCAGTCAACTGAAGCGTAAGAGGCAGCCGTCACCCACGTGTCGCACCGCATTATCCGCCTCAGCCCACCAGTCCAGCCGCATCATGATGGCGGCTCAGTGACGCCCAGACGCGCGGGCATGCTCGAGCAAGAACGAGTTGTCGGTGCTATCAGCTGACTCATCTGGAGCGATTGGCAGCCGGTGCACACACCACTATCACATGACGAATCGATAACGGCTGCCCGTGACATTGCCAGGGCATGTGCCCAGTGGCTGGCAGAATCCAATTGCATGTTGGGTTTGCACAGACTCACTGGCGCGGGAAACAGTTTCGCGGGGATGGCAAAGACGCGTGCATCGTTGGCGATGACTTTTTTGAACAATAGACGTAGTTCAGGGATGTGACCTGTCTTCTAATGCACTAATGCAGCGCTGTGATTGGGTAATTGGGTAATTGGGACACCTCTTCGCTTCGCATTTCGCTCCAGGCACGTCTTCGGCATGGCACTCTGCTCGCACATGACACGCCCGACCTACTTCCAGCCACGGCAGCGCAGTGACGCATCCACTCCGTCCTCGGCAACACGTTTGTGCTCCTTCCACGCCTCACCCACTTCGAAGAGCGTCAGTCAAACATGCCGTCAATTCTGACGAAATCCAGACGGGTGCGCCCAGGGGTGCGCCACGCCTCACGCCCGACAGGTTAGTGCCCCCTCTCGGATGAAGCGCCGGAGGACGGTGCCTCGCAGTCCTGTAAACCCTTGCCGAGATTCAAGGCCGCCACATAAACGCCTGATTGATCGCCATGGTAACGACGCAGGATCAGGTTTCAGGGCGCAGTCAGGGGCCATGAAAGTCAAGCAAACATCTGCAGCAATGTTAGCGCCACAACAGGAACAAGCATGGGTGCTTTTTATCTGACCTCTTTGCAAGCGGACTGCATGCATCGCCACCGTCGTATCAGGCCTTTTAACAGCCTATTTGCGGTTTCTCCGTCCGCCCCTGCCCCACGCCTCGGCATGACGTCATCGCCATCGCCGGCGGCGTGCGTGACGTCACCGCCATCGCCGGCGGCGTTTCTGCTCCCATTACGCTGCGGCAGCAGAGCGCGGAACAACCGCTCGTCAGCCGGCGGCGCGCCGGCGCGCGGCCGGGCGCGGGCCGCGACCTCCGCTGGTCCGGGGCGAGTTCGCAGGAGCGGCGGCGTGCCGGTGACCTCTTGCGTGCCGCCATCACTCGGGTCGTGCGTGCGGCGGCCGCTGCTGACGGGTGGTTCTCGTGGGCCGCTCGCGCCCAGGGGCGACTTCGGCGTGTTTGCCCGGTGACCGAGCGCCCGTCCTGAGCTCATCGAGGGGTCCGAGTCCGCGCTCGCCGTCGGCCTCACACCACACGCGGCCGAGTTCCCGGAACGCACACGGTGTTTACGGCGGCGGCGGACACGGAACACATACCACGGCCGCGTTCAGCCGCGGACGGACGCGCCCTGACCGCAGCTGGCCACCATTTTGTCCGGCCAGCCCCCGGTGTAATTACGACCGAACAGTAAACATGAACTGGGAAGTGAGGAATCAGTCCGTACAATGGGTCCCGTGGGGATTTACGTGAATTGTTATGTTTCGGGATGCGTCTGGATACCGAGAAAGGGCACAGGGTCTCGATGGCTGTCACAGTGCTGTTAAGATGATCCCAGATCCTACAAATTTCTCAAACATGATTCCGCCAGGAGTATAAAATCTCCGAGTACACCTCGGAAAAATAGAAATGGTCCCCGGATCCCCAAACATCATTGACAACAGCTCACTAGACAGTTTTATTAGATGCGTACTGAATCCTGTATGATTCGGCATCAGACTCGCGGATCCGAACCATGAACCCATTTGGGAGGCTACACTCATGTGTGCCCAGGGCACAGAGAGGATCCTACAGACTATTCGTATTACGCTCAAGTTGTACCTTATCTTCAGCATCCCCATTCATATAAACCCAGGCAGCAATATGTGCATATGGCATAGCTTGCTCCTCCTAACCCTGAGGAGTAGTTCCTTCACAACATTTGTTCTAATTTACCCAGAAGCTAAGATAAACGCACCTTTTGGCATTTTTCTATGGCAGCCACTGGCTCAAATTTGACTGCAATGCCACTAGTGCTTTGCATTTGTTCAATTGAGAAAAAAGGGCAGGAGAATACATGATTTTATGGCTTGCGGGCTGCCATTGTCATGCATTGCACACTGAATTCCAAATCATTCAGGTTTCAGCAAATGACGACAGCAGTTATGGCTAATCTGGAAGCCGATAAAACAGTTTATGAAGGTTTAGTACCCTTCAACCTCATCCTAGTAACTGCAATCATCTAACATTAGGTTAATTCCATTTTTCAGAAGACAACCGTTCATCGGCGCTTTCCGAATCACGTTCATGGACTCACTGGGACCACACATACACACATCAGCAACCTCGTTCGGGCTTTTAAGAACGTCGAATCGGCAGAAGAGCCGTTGACAGCGTCAGTGGCCCAGCTTCCCCGTTGGATCATTTCTCGCAACATGCGATGCACTGTGCACAACCTGCCGCTGCAATCCATGGTGGGCGATATTAGGTTTTCAGTCTGGGGTTTGGAATTAAAGCATCAAAGCGTGCCAAAGCGCTCTTTATTGACAAACATCGCTGTCAAACCCATATGCGTACAGAAATTTGCCATGGCTGTCAAACACGAGGTGTTTTAGGCGAAGCTTTCTGTGCCGATTCCCCAAGCAGCAGCCGAGAATACTACAGTTTTCCAGAGCTGTCGTAGTGCCACTTCGGTCGCTGGCATACCAAAGCATGGTAGCAATGCTCATATTTCCTTGTTCCAATACTGCGCAAACAGCATTTCTGGTTTCCTTAAGCAGACGCGGAGCAGATAACACCGTAAGACAGACCACAACAAACATGTCCAGTGCAAGGGTCCCCAAACAGGGTCCCGGATACCAAAACATATTTCGACAAAAAAAGGATACAGGATTTCACAGGATACCTGAGGAAATTACTTAAGGGATCCCGGATCGCAGAACATTATTCAGCGACGCTACGAAACCGATCCATAAACCGGAAAGCCCCGGTATCGAGGGCTCAGATTCCCTTCCCTGGCACTCTTCTCTGTAATTTGAACATTTGCCTGATTGCATTTCTGGAGCGATAAGCATCATCCGATCAATGTTTTATCCGAATGAAGAATGTTGCACAAGTTTTACCGAAACATAACCTCAGGTATTCCTTGACGGCAGGCGGCAAGATGCGGCATCGTTAGACCAGTCGCAGAGCGTTTCGACGAAAACGTTTTTTCAGTGATAACAAGGGACTGTCCCAAAGTCTTCGACTAGGACAGTCACGTGGGAGCCCAGTGCAGTGTAGCCTGGTGACCTGCTTGCATCAAACCGGTTTAACCAGTGCACGGAGTGAATCGGGGACAGACGGTAAGCAGCCGGGTGTTTATACAGGAGTGACACCGCTTATTTCACCCCATCACGTGGGCAATGCGCGCCGCAGCAAGACCATACGCTACCAGACGCGACACTGTCTTGACGCGGCACTGAGCTTTCGGAAATTGACAAACACCACACGGCGTGATCGGTGCGCAGCCACACGTAGAACTACACCACATTGACACGGACGGCGCAGTCGAGCCAACACACGGCGGAGAAAACTGCTTCCAACTCCGGCCGGGCTGACCGGCTGTTTGCTCTCCTGGACATGTTCGCCGCTCTCCTACACGACTCGAACAGAGAAGATGTCGCTGCCGGACGCTGCCGGCGGATCTGCGAGGCCAGGACTGGCTGTTTTCTTTGCCGGGTTTCTCCGGAGCGCGGGGGCGTTTCCGGCGGCTGGTGGCTCATCAGCTGTCGCGTTCTGCGCAGTTGGCGTCCGTCTTCTGCTGAGCTCACGGTCCTGCACCGCGCATGTCGCAGGTCAAGGCCGGCGGCTCCGCGCCGGCGCCGCGTGTTTTACATTACTGTCCGACCCATCCGTGTCGCTGAGGCGCTAAAGACGGTGTTAACTGCGAAGGAAACGTAGCCAACGTGGAACCGCGGAACGGACTGACGACTGTATGACGTCAGACCTTGCCGAGTGCTCGCTTGAGTCAGGCCATCGAACTAGCGACTGTATGACGTCAGACCTCGCTAAGTACTCGTTTGAGTCATGCAACCGGACTGGTGACTCTATGACGTCAGACTTCGAAGCCAGCGCCCTACAGCCCAGGAAGTCTCGAACTGATCAGCCGGTGGGGGTCAAACATTTCACACGCGGAGCCCACGTTGGTCCGCGGTCCACATCATGCGTTCCACTTGGCCCACCGCCGACGACAGACACTGTTCGTGACTTCCAGGCGCTCGTCGCAGGCGCCGGCCGCGCCGTGCAGATGCGCCACACACGCCCATCGATCCTCGAGCGCCTGCTGTCCTCAGCCATGCGCGGCGTCACCCGCCCGGGGCCGCCTGTAGCGCCCGGCCGACGGGGCTGATTTCGCGGCCGGCCGGTCCATGTCCTCGCAGCGGGCGTCGCAGCCTGCCGCGTCCGCCCCACACCGCACCACGCTCTCAGACGCTCTCGCAGAGCGCTGGCGGACTCATGAATCTCAGGCGGCGACAGACCGGACGCTCAGATCGATGGCTGTGTAACCCCCGCAGCTCTCTGCGCTGCACGCCTGGGGAATCAAACATCCATCCTGCTCGAATGCATCCGATGAAAACTTCGGGCCGGCGTGGAAAAGCGTCCCTTTCAGAAGTATCGGAAGAAGATTCTAAAGCTTTTGATGGCGAACTATGGCAGGATCCCATTCACCAGTCCACTTTCGGCGACCGACTGCATCAACGTCAGCTCTCTGAAAGCTCCACGGTCCCGGCCAAACGCGACTTTTACGCCAGCTGCTTAAAATTCCGGACCGCGTGGCAACAGCTGCAGCTCTTGCAGGACGCTTGAACCCTCAGGTGACCTGAGCTGGTCATCCGATGACACAGGTGTGGCGCTAAAACCCAGAGCGCCGCGGATGAGCGTTTGGAGCTCACGAAAGCGCGTTTTTTTTGTTCACAGCTATCAATATCAGGGATGAACTCCTCAAACATAAATTGAGACACCTACGGAAATGGCTACAAGCACGAGAAAAAGCGCTGAGGGTGCCAAAACGTCACAACTTCAGCTGCAATCGTCAAACGGGCTGGACCGCGACCGCCAGCGGCGGCCTCTCCTCCGGTACCCATGCAGCGATGACGTCACGGGAGCTCACCGTATGTCCGGTAGAGCCGTCGCGTGCTCTCCGCCACGGTGATGAACTCGAGCCGGTGGGACGCCATGCCGCCAGCTGACCACCGCGCCACGACTGCCGACCGCGACGGCGGCGCGGCGCCCGCTCACGGTCAAGGTCGCGCGCCGCCGACCGGCGCGACATCTGCCGAGCGCGCGCGGCAGTGGCGCCGCGGTGCGGTGGTGGAGTGAACTGCACGACGCAGAGAATCTGTTCCCTTCCGCTAGGCTGATATTGGATAGGACATAAAGACATCAAGCTAACAAAGAGCCACAAGGACCCATCGGATGAGACATCCAGGTTTTGTTCTTTCATTCATATCCAGTACCCTAGGGCATATGAGCCCCTCAGGTACGGGAACACGGAAGCCGGGCGGAATGCGTCCTGATTGGTCGAAGCATCGCGGTCCGTGAACCCAAGCGCGTGAGAACGTCCGGGAAGTGCGAGGCCCATACCACCTTTCCCATGTATCTCTGATATGCATCACGGCAGGATGAGCACAAACTTTGCGTCGAGGAGGAGGAGCACAAACTTGGCCAGAGCCTCCAAAGCCCTTTTGTTTCTAAGCCAATGTTTGAGTTTCACTGAAAATTTACGTAGGAAAGCAGATTGACGTGCCTTCGCTCGGTCGCATCGACCCGTTCCAGTTAAGGTAATAGCTAAAAATCAAATGCATGTAGCCTACCCAAATGGAATCCTTGCTCCTAAGCCTGTCACAGCCAACTACCGCAATGATTACACGTCACTGTCCATCGCCAATAATTACACGTCACTGTCCATCGCCAATAATTACACGTCACTGGGCACGGCACCGCGAACCTTCACTGCTGCATCGAGCCGATCGTGCATTATAAAAGGACAGGCGAAAAAGGCTAACAGCATTGACCACAGTCCTCGCTCGATTATTCATCACGGACAGGCCAGGCGTCCATTCTGTTTCCTGTAACAAGCTTCGGGAAAGGCCATGTAATTACGGTTTTTGCATGATGCCTGTAGGCAAACTAAGCCCATCAAATCCCCATTTTTACGTTATTTTCTAACAGTTGCTGTACCGAAATGCTCTAAATTCTTTTGGCTGACTTGTGTCATAAGCATTGACGGGACATAAGCACAAATTGATTTGCAATAGGGCTGGCGACAAGAACGTCTATTGGGCTAATGAAAAAAAAATTCGCCATGATTAGCTGCGACAGTTTGATCGAAATCAAACGGATGTAGCCTAGCACTAAGACGGCTACTAGTAATGTTCGTTTTGATGATGAAGGTATGTTACCAAAATATCAACGCATCTATCTCGCCATTCCCCTGGTTTTTCTACGAGGAATAAGGCTATTAATACTGTCTTATCTGTATGTATAAGGTTTCTCGCAAATGCACTAAGTACATCCATCACAATAAGGGCATTTATCATTCCAAAACATGCTTGAACCCGACGACACGTGCTTAGATCTCGTCAGAGCATTGACTTGACACGAAATCCGCCAAAAGTTTGGAAAAATAGCACGTTTGGAACCATTGAATGTCTTCAGCATGACCCCTGGCCAGCAGTAGTTCAGTTGCTGCAGTTACCTCCTACATCACTGGATGTTGTTACGCTTTCCCGGCTCAATGTAAAGTGATGCATAATGGCTGAATGCTCCGCCAGAGCAGGTACATACACCCAATACTCCGGTGTGCAGATAGCAACTGGCCACAGTGATACCCCGCTCAACTAAATTTGATGAATTTGATAACAACACCATACGGTGAGCTGTTGCCGCACTATTTTGTGCCCATAATGCTGATTTTTACCCATTTCAATATTTTCCATGCTGCGAACTATTTTGTACTTGTACCTTGTTAATATGTTCCAATAAGAGTTGTAAAATTTAGCCGACTTATAATCTTCTACCAGCAGCAAAACAGCGTACATACCTTGACTGGAAGCACACAAATGCCTACCACCATCTATCTGCTCAGACTAGTAATCCGATTCAATTCCAAGCATCCTAATTTGCAGGTCATTAAAATAAGCCAACTCAACAACGACCTCCAGCACATAATCTTCTGCCAATTACCACCGTCCACGACGTTCAAATACCACCTTCAATTCTTCACTGTCCGGCATTATGCGAGGCACGCGGCCAGCGGCTGCAGTACCACTTGGTCTGCAAGCGGGCCACAGCTGCCTGGCGTTCCACTCGGCCTCCATCAGGCGTTTTGTGACGCTACAGCCGTTCAGTGTTGCCCGCTGCATTATTCAGCCGCGGCCATCCGGACGCCAGGCTCAAATTACTGGCCGCGTTCTCTGGGGACGCCCGCGAGACGGAGCTCATATTGGCCCGGCCACCGTTCCATTAACTCGAGCGGGGCAGGGGCACGTGCTCACGGTCCAGCCGCGTGACCCGCGGCTGGCGCCCGTCCGGGCTCGCATGGCACCCGGGGTCGCGCGGCGCTGCAGGCGACCGACCGACGGCGGAGCGGTCCGGTCCCGGCCGAACGGCCGGGATTTCCGCAGACGGTCATAAACCGACACGATTCCGCAGGACTTTCAAAAATGTTTAGATCCTACTTGAACACCTATGGGCGCAGGAGATGATCGAGATCTTGCGTCGTTCCACGAGATTCCCCAAGACGAGAGCCTGGAATGGTGTCAGCCTAAAAACCGTCATAAACCACGCGAGACGGCAGCATGAAAGCCCACGCTCGGTCGCGCGCGCTGTCCCATTCATTCATTCATTCATTCATTTAATCCATTTGCCGCCCACCTTCGGGCCAGGTTCATCACAGGCGGCATAACACGATACAGCATTATGGCATAACACAATAAACTAAAAGGCAAACATCGCTTCATCACAGACGCAGACATTGACCATCAGACATGAGCCCACCTGTTGCCCATTATCCACTGACCGCATGACCCATCGACCCGATGATGCTACTGCTGATAGGTTCGCTCAGTGCACTGTTCAAGGGCAAGAGGAATTCACGCAAATACCTTACGTGATCGGGAGAGAGAGAAGCCAGGGCAAGAGAAATTCACGCAAATACCTTACGTAATCGGGAGAGAGACGCAAGAGCAAGAGAAATTCATGCAAACGCCTTACGTGATCGGGAGAAAGCCGCAAGAGCAAGAGCTGCAAATGGCATGCAAATACTTTACGTAAGCGGGATAGAGACGTGAGGTCAAGATAAATTCTTGCAAGTAATCAACGTGAACGGAAGAGAGAAGTAAGGGCAAGAGAAATTCATGCAAATACTTTACGTGATCGGGACAGAGAAGCAGGGCCAACAGAAATTCACGCAAATACCTTACGTGATCGGGAGAGAGAAACAAGGGCAAGCGAAATTCGTGCAAATACCTTACGTAACCGGGAGCGAAAAGCAAGGGCAAGACGACTTCACACAAATATCTTACGTGATCGGAAAAGATAAGCAAGGGAAAGAGGAATTCGTGCAATGCCTTATGTGATCGAGAGAAAGAGAAGCCAAATGTCAGACCACAAGATAAAACATACCGCTAGATAACCATGAGATAACGGAGCATTGGGGAAGCATTGGGGAAGCGACACCCGGAGCATTGGGGAAGCGACACCCAAGCCTGGCTTATGATACGAGCTGAGAGATCCTTCTGTTACCTAGCACTCATTACCATAATCCCACATGTTGGTGAGGTTCAGAAAAGCCTCTACTGCGCCACACAACATACACTCTCTTTTTTTCCACTCCACCGTACTGCTTGTTCCCTGTCCCTCGGTTTTCATCCCTACCGCCGCTTCCGCCTCTCATTATCCATCCCTCACTTCCTCCTCAACTGATCGTCCCCCCCCCCCCCCTCTATCCACATCTGAATGATTTTTTTCGTCTTTGGATGATTTCACCGAACTTGCCAATCGCCGAACCGATCTGGATTTGATGACGTCAAGCTCAGGTGATAACTTGCACGGCAGGGAGGACGGGCTTAATGTAATACCACTTGATAGTGACCCCACTCAGCGGGATCAATAGCGTCTAGACAATGTCTAGACGTAGTTTCACTGATAGTAGCCTACAGCCGACGTCGCAGGTAGGGTGCGTCTGTAAAACGCACACATTTCGTGTTTTTTTTTTTAAAGCTCCGGGCTCAAGGCTGCGGGTGTTTGCGTTACGAGCATTAGTGCATGCTAGAGGTTCAAAAATATGGACATCTAACAGTTCTCTATGAGATACAGCCGGTTAACTAACCATGTGTAGCGTTTTGGTCTTGGCGTTTACGGCTATACGCCATGAAGTTAAACACGGGCTAGGTATCTTTCATACGTTTTTACATAAACGTGTTAACCACACGTGCGCATTAGCCCTCCTTAGGCTTTGATCTCACACCCAAGTTTGATGATCTGCCTATTTACAAGCCTTGCACTGAATTCCTTGCGTCCTTGCAAAGTCACTTCACCACCCCACAGATACGACAGTGTTTACCAGACAACAGACTGTCCTGTCACATCGCCAACACCTCGGGAAAATTTCGAGAGCTTCGTCCCTCGTGCAGAAGTGACGGAAGTAACGATGACAGGGGGGGGGGGGGGGGACGCACTGCGGTCGAGGACGTGCAGTAAACTCCAGCGTCTTGTGCGCAAATCTACTTCTCCGTATTGATCCTCAACTTGGAAGCTTCTAGCTTCAAACGACTACCATGTCAGAAGCACACTTCTCAGCGACGTCACGGTGCGTTGCCGCCATAAAGTCAATGGAAGGCACACACAGCTGAATAAATCCGGCCGTGATGACGGTGAGAGTTCGGGGCATTCTGCGCCTCCCAGCCGTGTTCGCAGCAGCCACTTCCCGCCAGTTGAGTGCCGCATGTCCCAGACTGGAGCCTCGCGCATGTGGCGTGCAGCACCGGGCCGGCCGTGCGGATCCCGCCCGAGGCAAAACTGGAGCAGGGCCTGACCCCGCTGGGTCCCGCTCGGGTGGCAGCCGAGGTCGCCGGCAAGGTCAAACGGGGACCACAGCCCGACACAGCCCGCCGCATCAGTGAACAGTGCCACAAGGCCAGTTGGGAATGTATTGATTGGCGTACTGCTGTGATCGAAACGGACGTTACAAAAAGCACGGCTTGTGCGGTTGCCTTGGAAGCGGATGCGGCGAGTTTGGCTGTGCAGCGACGATGGCGGGACAACGGGCCGCTTTACGCGCCGGCTGAAAACACGCCATTTAACCTCGCCAGCCCTTCCGTGGACTGCCGACCACGTGAAAGCATGGCGGCAGTGCAGGCTCTCCATTTGAGCAACGCAATTGCCCGCAGCCCGCATCGAATTGGACCAGTAGTCTGGCGGAAGAGTGAGCTGCTGACGTTGTCTGTAAATCATATTCGTGTTACGGCACAGCGGAAAGGAAACCACCACAGCGCGTAATGGCAAGGCACATCGGAGAAAATGCAAATGTTTTGTCATGGGAACTGTGAGCCGATCAAGCCTTCTTAACGCCTCAAGTGTTTGACAATGACTTCAAAGCGTCCCAGTTAACGGGCAACCCAATTCACAAGAATTATCCTCGGAGAGCGCCATTTTCTCGGCCAGCGGAATGCCATGATAAATTGTGCAGCGGCCGTGACGGCCATTGTGCTGGGTTCCAAAGCCAGACGCCCGCACGCCCCTGGAGTAAGTAGGCCTGCCGGGGCACTCGAGCTGAAACCGGCAGCCTCTGGGCGGCACGACAGCATCCTATGCCCATCAGCCCAGACAGAAAGGATTGCGTCGCTAATTGGCCAGCCGGCCAGCGGCGGAGCGCGTCTGGAAACGGAGCCAGGCTGACCGTGCCATACAAGGCCTTCAGCGCGGCCGGCCAGCGGCGGAGCGCGTCTGGAAACGGAGCCGGGCTGGCCGTGCCATGCAGGGCCTTCAGCGCGGCCGGCCAGCGGCGGAGCGCGTCTGGAAACGGAGCCAGGCTAGCCGTGCCATGCAGGGCCCTCAGCCCGGCCGGTCGGCGGCGGAGCGCGTCTGGAAACGGAGCCAGGCTAGCCGTGCCATGCAGGGCCCTCAGCGAGGCCGGCCAGCGGCGGAGCGCGTCTGGAAACGGAGCCAGACTGGCTATGTCGTGCAGGGCCCTCAGACCGGCCGGCCAGCACGCCGCCTGTCACGGCGGGCTCGTGGCACGAGGCACCGCGTGCCACGTGCCACGTGTCTGACCGCTGGCTCGACTCTCACCCTCAGGCGTCAGGGAGCCCACGGGCGGCCGTGGTGTGCCGACAGCAATTAACCGTGGGCAGGAAGAAAAGGCCACGGGAAAACACAGACCGCAGCCTTGCGGTTTTGTTCCGGGGAGAGCGGCCGACCCATGGCACCTCGGGGCTCGACGTTATTGCAGGTCGCGAACAGCTGCCATCGAGGCACATGGCTGAATAACGACCGAGAGCTCGTGCTGGAGATCCATGAAGACGGTCTTCCACTTTTAGGGTACCTCTTGAAGCATGCCTGGGACAGTCAGAGTGCCCTCAAGCACGTCCTGGTTCATATCCCGGAGCACGTCGCGGAACCTCTTGAATGAGGTTCTAGAGAACCTCGAGACCACGCCATTAACATGCCGGTACGGCACATGCTAACTTCTGATTGAAAGCCGTCGCCGGTCGGACCGTCAGCCCCTGCACCCAGCGAAGAAAACATCGCGTATCGTCTGGCTGTCGCCGGCTTTGACGACAAAAACGTGACTTCTCCGGTCCTGATATTGACTGATGCGGGACATCCACGCGGCGTTTCCAGCAAGGAGCGCCCACCAAACTGCCGCCCGTGGCAGAAGCATCCATTTGTGCTATCAGATTGAAAAAAGCTAGTGCCCAGGCAGCTTAGATGGTCTGTGCCGTTTGCAACAAGGCTTTCGCCGCAGTTTTCCCGTCCCATCTCCCTTTTCACTTCGGCAGCAGACAGCCTGGCTCATTCGTGACAAGATTGCGTCCTTATCGAGCTTCGCGAGTCCTCCTTAACCAACCATCCGAAAGAAAACTCGAACCACTTAAGGCCTTGGAGCAATATACCGTGCAAGTCAAATCCGCTGGTTGTGCAACAAAACCCACCTGTCCAAACTGAGCCCGCGCAACGTGCCGAAGTCGCCAAAAACGACGCGGCCTGTAGTTTTAACAACTCGCGGTTCAAATTTGTCCCGCAAGGGCTCTTGCCCCGCCTCCCACTACAATTACCGCTGGAGTCCAGTTCGGGATATTATTAGTAACAAGTGATAGCTAGCGTGTAGTCTAATCGACCAGCTTCGTCGAAAAAAACTTACGTAATGCTGGCTAACGCCATTTCTAAAGGAATTCGATCTCTGCGCAATCAAATTTAATACGTAAAACAGTCATATCAGCTTAAGCACAGTCCACACTGCTAGGGATATTGTGGGGCTCAGGTCTTCCTAGCAATCTACGCTTAGCAATGACTTAAAGCTAAAAATCAGCGCTGAATCGCATTTCATCAAAAAATGAAACAGGGACGTTGTTTAGAAAATCATTTGGAGGACCAAAGAGGCAAACTGGTTAAACTACCGCTGAAATATGCTAAGAACGGCTTCCCCCCAGGATAAGACCTTCTTCCCCGTCAAGTTCACATTGCTGGCGCAGCCAACTGAAAAGGAAAACCACACCCCGTCTCCAAGCAAAATTTCCCCGCTTCCCCGCCTTCGGGCCAGCCGCCCGGAGCCGGCCCGACCCCCGTGTAACGGTATAGTGCAGTGGTGCCCGGCTCGGCGGTGGACGGCGGTGTCGGCGGGCCCAAGGAATGCTGTCGCCCGGCTGCCGGCGCCGGTCGTGACGGGTCCGCTTCCGAGTCGGCCTTTGTTTCGCCCGCGAGCGCTGCAGAGGCGGGGACCGCCGGCTCCGCCGACCGGCCGCTGGAGGCTTGGTGGGACGGTGTTGGGGGTCCAAGCAGTGGCATCGCTAGGGTTTTTTAGCTGAAGTCTAGGCGAGTGGGGGAGGGGGGGGGGGAGGGAGAGGTTGTTGCAAAATGTGCGGGGCCGAAACACATAAACCTGCCGCATTTCCCCCGGATTTGAGAACAAAACACGCGTTTGGTGGAGTTCATTGTAAGGTTTGGGAACACTGTTCGACCGTTCCAACGTTCCCCTCCCCCCTAACGCTCATCAGAGTGGACTGATACAGGATGGTGCAAGGGTACTGTTCATTGCTTATTCATAGCGTAAGCGTTTCACAGACAAGTTACCAGTCCAGTTTCAATAGAAGTCAAAAAGTTAAAGTTTCAGATTAAGAACCAGAGTTTCAGTAAGTATGCAGATCAAACAGTGCAGCTTGATTCCTTGGCGTCTGAACACGCAAACATACGTACCCAGCCTGTACCAAGTAATCGTTCGCAAAATATGGGTATTCATACCTACTACCAGGAAATAGAAATGTGGACACTCATCAAAACAGGTCTTCCCTGCTCTTCTGTTTGTCTTATATCAACCGTTGATAATGAATTCCTGGGCTTTGCAGCAGCAGCACAGCTGGCAAACACGTCAACGTACCATCAAACGGAACACCGCACGGCGCTGGGAGGCCATGACAGCACCTGACAGATCTCACAGCGGCAGCAAACATCCGCTGGGGGGCATCACATGACGGGTGGTGGACCGGTCATCTGAACATGTGGACGGATGGTGGAACGGTCAGCTGAACATGAGGACGGATGGTGGAACGGTCAGCTGAACATGAGGACGGATAATGGACCTCTCATCTGAACATGTGGACGGATGTTGGAACGGTCATCTGCGATGGTGGACGGATGGTGGACCGGTCATCCGAACATGAGGACGGATGGTGGACCGGCCATCTGAACACGAGGACGGACGGCGGACCGGTCATCTGAACATGAGGACGGATACTGGACCGGTCATCTGAACATGCGGACGAATGGTGGATTCGTCATCCGCATTTGTGGATGCATGCCAAAACCTGTGGGCGGAGGTGGGCTGTGTCGTCGGAAAACCACATTGCCTGGCTGCACGTCTGGGGTGATAAAGTTAATTTGTACCGGCCAGCGGGCGTCGGGTAACAAAACAGAGCTCCGCTGGCCCGCGTGTCTCGGGTGACAGCGCAACACTGGGCGCCAGCACCGGCCAGAAATCTCAACTGCACCGGTGTAACGGCCAGCACGGGCGGTCAAAACAAAGCTGACTGTTTGGCAGGTGCCGGGTGGCTGAATGGAACTCGATCAGTCAGCATGCCACCGCGTGAGGGAGATGTGGCCGGGTGAGCGGGGTGGGAGGTGTGGCAGGGTGCGAGGTGGGAGATGAGGCAGTGTGCGGGGTGGGAGATGAGGCAGTGTGCGGGGTGGGAGATGTGGCAGTGTGCGGCGTGGGAGATGTGGCAGGGTGTGCAGGGTGGCAGATGTGGCAGTGTGCGGGGTGGGAGATGGGACAGTGTGCGGGGTGGGAGATGAGGCAGTGTGCGGGGTGGGAGGTGTGGCAGTGTGCGGGGTGGGAGATGTGACAGTGTGCGGAGTGGGAGATGTGGCAGGGTGTGCAGGGTGGCAGATGTGGCAGTGTGCGGGGTGGGAGATGTGGCAGGGTGTGCAGGGTGGGAGATGTGGCAGTGTGCGGCGTGGGAGATGAGGCAGTGTGCGGGGTGGCAGATGTGGCAGGGTGTGCAGGATGGAGTTGTGGCAGGGTGTTCAGGCTGAAGACGTGACAGGGTGTGCAGGGTGGGGGATGTGCCAGGGTGTGCAGGGTGGGGGGTGTGGCAGGGTGTTCAGGCTGAAGACGTGACAGGGTGTGCAGGGTGGGAGGTGTGGCAGGGTGTTCAGGCTGAAGACGTGACAGGGTGTGCAGGGTGGGAGGTGTGGCAGGGTGTTCAGGCTGAAGACGTGACAGGGTGTGCAGGGTGGGAGTTGTGCAGGGTGTGCAGGGTGGGAGGTGTGGCAGGGTGTTCAGGCTGAAGACGTGACAGTGTGCGGGTGAGTGTGACAGGGTGGGCAGGGTGGGGGTGTGCAGGGTGTTCAGGCTGAAGGATGGAGTTGTGCAGGGTGTCAGACGTGACAGGGTGTGCAGGGTGGGGGATGTGCCAGGGTGTGAAGGGTGGGGGGATGTGGCAGGGTGTTCAGCGGAAGGACGTGACAGGGTGTGCAGGGTGGGAGGTGTGGCAGGGTGTCAGGCTGAAGACGTGACAGGGTGTGCAGGGTGGGAGGTGTGGCAGGGTGTTCAGGCTGAAGACGTGACACGGTGTGCAGGGTGGGGGATGTGACAGGGTGTGCAGGATGGAGGTGTGGCAGGGTGTTCAGGCTGAAGACGTGACAGGGTGTGCAGGGTGCAAGTGTGCCGCCGCTTTGCAGAGGTACAGACTCTGGATCCATTAGCAGGTGTGGCTATGTTCAGAGGCGTGCAGGATCGTGTTCGTGCTCGTGTTCGTCTCCGGGATCGCGTGAGACCAAACCCGCAAACTCGCCGTTCAGCCCTCTCCGTTGAAAAGATGTCCCCAACTTTCAGCATCACACCCCTCAAAATCCAAGCGACGCGGCTTAAATGAAGAATAAAAATACAAGCGCTAACTTATTCTCTTAATTGGAGACTAGAGGTGCCCAAACCCAATGCCAAGTCACACTTCTCAGTACCTGAAGTTGATCGATCCAGGAAAGATCAAACAATTTTTTGATGAAACTACACTCCTGGCTGGCTCTGAACGGAAAGGAAGGCAGAGCACGAGCAGTCCGCGTTGTGCACTTCGGTCATGCTTGGTTAGAACGGGAGGCGAAGCTTCTGGGTCTATGTCGTGCGGCAAACACGTAATCCATAAGCGATAACAACCAAACCACGACAACACCCGCGAGGTATGCAGTCATAAACACGATTGTCCAACTTCCTTGGCTGAACAGGAATATATGCCATTTCAAGAAGTTACAGGAAAAGAGAGCAGTAACTGACAAAAGATCAGAACAAGCTGCAAAGTTGCTAGAGCCGGTTGCAGTCAGAACTGACCGGTCGGTCAGACGTGGAACGTGAATTATGCTAACGGCGTTTTGCTATCGCGCAAGGCAGGCAAATTGGTCGGAAGTTTCGTACTTCGCACTACTTCGTACTACCCCGTAATGCTTTGTGATACTTCGTACGCATTAGGATCTCGCATAACTGAGCTCTTCAAGCCGATTCGCTAACGCAGCGTAATTAAGACAAAGGCAGCAAGGTGCAGTTCCGCCCTCCGAAACAAGGTGCAGCTGGCTAGGTAGCCAGCCGGTGCGGTCGGCCGGGCCTGGCGGGCAGGGAACCGAGCCGCCCCGGTTCCCACGCGCGCCGGTCGGACCGGGCCCGGCGGCCACGTGCGGCACCTGGGTCCACCAGCGGTCCACCGTCTATGGTCACGAGTGGTCCTGAACCAGAGGTCCGAGCGGCGCTGACGCCGGGACCAGGTGTGGTCCGGAGCCGAGGACCAGGAGCGGTCCCGAGCCAGGGATCGAGTGAGGTCCCAAGCCTGGGACCATGCGTGGTCCCGCACGCGCGGTCCCGAGCCTGAAGCTTCGAGCGATCCCAAGCCCAGGTCCGCGGGCGTGCGGTCCAGAGCCCGGGGCCATGAACTCTGGCCGGGCCGATCTCACGTCCGCCGTGCTCGGTCAGGAGCGGGCCCGGCTCACCGGTGGCCACGACCGCCGCTCTCAGCCGCCATCGATCCGGTCCGATCAGCAGCTGCAGCGGCCGACCGCACGGCGCGGCGGACCCCGGGGTCAGCGAGGTTCCTCGGCCCGCCGGCGCGGCGCGGCCCGGTACCCCCGCCCGGCCACCGCCGCCGCCGCCGATCGCCGCACGTGGCGGGACGCGGCAGAGGCGGACCAAGGCGTTCGTGGCGGGGGTGACAGCACGGGCGGCACACGAGAGCTTGCTCGTGTGTGTAGCTCGACGGCGACAAAGTCTTCCGAATGGGGTGGTTTGAGGGAATGACGGCTCAGGTGACCCTACCACGCGTGTGTCTCACTGCCCCTGGGTTTGAACTAGTGCAGACCAAAGTACGAAGACGGCGGTGCAGAGAATGAGCCAGCCGGCGGTTCCGCCTAGTGCTATCTGCGGTTGCAGAGCCGCGCGGACGCATCCGCGGCTGAGTATTGAGGATGTGGCCAATGACGCCAATGATGTCGAGTGGGAGGCTATCGGACGTGAGCGCCGAGTCGAAACGAAATAACACTCGGGGTCGAGCGATTCGCGCTCCGCACATTGTGAGCCTAATGTGTGGCCTGGCAGGCTGCAATTGCAACCCAAGCCCCATCATAAGTCATCGTACAGTCGCAACATTAAGTGGCACAGCGCGATGCCGTTGCATGCAACACAAATTTACGGATTACACAAACAGAGCGGCCGGGACAACTGAGCAGTGAGGCTCCATCAAAGCTCCTTTCATCATGGTCGTTTTCGTGTCCACGTGTCGTTTCTGGGAAAACAGGGGCTTCTCTAGCCATCGCTAACGGGGCAGACGCCACCTCGATCTTCGCAGCCTGCGCCGTTAACCTCTTAAGCATGCCCACGGGCGACCACTGCGGGAGCGCCCGGGGCGGCGGCGGGCCATATCCAGTCCAGCCACGTCCCGCCCGGCCAGACGGACAGATTCCGCAGCAGCCGACGGCCGGTGTAAATGTGCCATACAGTCTGCAGCCGTCCGGCGGCGGAGCGCCAGCAGCCTCTGCAGGAGGCCGGGGAGCCGGCGCCGACGCTTCGTCGAATTGAGCGCACCCCCAGGCGTCGATTAAAGGTCATTGGCGCGGCCGGCGAAGATGGGCCGGCGGCAGCTCTGGCGGCGCCGGCGCCCTCCCTCCGCACGCCAGCCGTGAGTTGTTGCTGGGCCCTCCACGAGAGACGCCGGCTGAGCAGGCCCTCCGTGGCCCGCTTCGTCGGGCGCTATTTTCACGGTTGATCATGAGTCTGACGCGCAACGGTCGAATCTGACCGAAGCCCGTCTGCAAGCAGCCAACAAACACACCGGCACCGAGATCGCTGGCGCCGCAGCGGCGCCTCTCGGGCCCGTACCACTCCTCACTCCTCTCCCCACTCATGCCTGCTCCGGCTCACCACTTACTGTGCGCGCGGGGCGGACCGAGCCGGCGCGGGCGGCCGGTGCCGGCGGGCGGCGGCCGGGCGCCCGGGGGCGGCCGACCGGGCGGCGCCAGGGCGCGTCGGGTGACCCCGGCCGAGGTCGGTGACCTGGCGGGCGTGGGCGAGTCGAGGCTGACACCTGCGCCACGGCCATCGGTCGATACGTCCGCGACGTGCGGCGGCGAGCGGGCGGCGCCGTCCTGTCTGACCCTGGCGGCGGCGCGGGGGCCGCCGCGCCGGGTCAGCCGGCCGGGGGGGTTGGGGTCGGGTCCGCGGGCCGCGAGCAGTGGCGTCTGGCGGACGGGTGGCGTTCGGTTGGGAGAAGGCGCCGGAGCGCCTGGTCTCTGGCGCCGGGCGCCGGACGCCGGCAGGGTATCGTGAGGGACCGCCGCGGGTGCGGGGGAGGCGGAGCTGCGCCTCTTGATGCCATACGAGTTCCGGGGCTCTCGCACACCCCCTGGTGACACTGCCGGCGCCTGACGGCGCAGTTTCTGCTCCGGCGTGTCTCCGAGCGTCGTGCGGCGCGCCTTGACCCCGACGGCCGGCGGCGAGGTCACCGACACCGTGCGCCGCTTGGGGGGCGAGCCGCCGACGCCGACGGACGACGACAGCGACGCGGCGCGGCGCGGCGCCGGCCCGGCGCGCGGCGCCCCCGCCGTCGCGTCGCTCGCGACGCCCGCCGCCGCGCCGTTCACGACCGCAGCCTCCAGCGGCCGGCGGCGCCCGAGCGCAGCTCGCTCCATCGTCGCCGACGACCGAATACGGAGCGTCGGCGCCGACGCCCGATCGATGACGTCGACTGCACCGGCTGACACCGCACTGGCCACGGTCTCCACTGCGAGGCGGCTCGCGCGCGACTGTTGCGCCGCTATCGCCGCTTCCTGGGCGGCGCGCGGCGGCGCGAAGCCTGCTGACCGCACCGGCGCGCACAGGTGGCGCTAGCGTCGTGGTTCGGCCGCCACCGCCGCCACCGCCGCAGTCAAAACAGTGCCGACGATGATGGGAACTGTGGCTAGGCACATATCAGCACGTGATTCAGGCGACCGCGGCCCTGATTGGCTTGATAGCGAGCCAGGTTCCGTGGAGTGTTTGTTCGAGATATTCCCGGGCCAGATCAATGTCTGACCCGTGGGGCACGGGTGAACGGAAGGAAATTACGACGGAGAAAACGTGGCGACGCCCTTGCGCCGACAAAGAGAACCAGTAGCTACACAATAATCATCGTTACCGTTTTCGATACAAGAACCGGTCCGAAAGGCCAGATCGCACGGTAACAACAAGGTGTAAAATACTGCGGTGTAAAGGAAGAGCAGGCCGATACGGGGCCTTCCGGAGGTGGCCCATGGTTGAACGTTTTTTGGGGAGTTGATGAAGGCAGGACACAGCTACAGAGACGTTAAAGCCCAGCGTAGTCAAGTGGAAAATAACGGATGACCTAATCGGTCTTATCGCTGTATTGCAGACATCGTCCGTGAGGCGCGGATCAGTCTCAGGTTGGTGTAACCGGATCAGTCTCAGGTTGGTGTACCCGGATCAGTCTCAGGTTGGTGTACCCGGATCAGTCTCAGATCGGTCTCAGCGCCCCAGCCCCGAATGTTTGACCAGTCTCGTCAAAGTATACAGCCCTGGCATACGGCGTGAGAGCGTGAATCCGTTCTGTGGACTGCGTGTTGCACATGCCTAGTTGTCTATGGTTTGCCGATCCTCAGACTCTGGATGAACAACGCCATTTCTGTTCTAACTTTATGGCAGGAGCAGCCGCATTTCGTGCTTTTTGTGCTTGTACTTTTGCGCTTTTTGTGTTTTGTACTCATGCTCTTTGAGAAAAGGCACATTATTATCGCCAGATTTCAGGAAGCGCTATCTTCAAAGCGATTGATAAACCAAGGCATGCGCTGGTTAAACGACGTTATTTAGCAAACACCGCTCATCGTGTTAAAATTAGATACTTCAAGCCGTGGACACCGTCCAGTGAACACAGTTTAATAAGTCGGGTATTGACAATAGAACGAATGCCCGCGCCTTCCACGCACTGAAACAGAGACACTTTTCTCATTACCTGAATGCCTTGCAATGTTCTTGTCATTCCAAAAACAAAACATGACCTCCGTCCCATTTCACGGACCATGCGCGCGCCATCGGCGGAAAATCCGCGCCATTTCAGCTTCGCGCGGCAAACGCCGCTGCACCACGTGACTGCGGGCCGCGCACCACCGCGCCCATCTCGGCGCCAACCACGAGCAGCCCGGCTCTGCCCCCCCCCCCCCCCCCCCTCCTGCTGCCATCGGACGATGCGCCGGCACGAGCGCTGTGCACTGGTGCGCCGGCACGAGCGCTGTGCTCTGGTGCGCCGGCACGAGCGTTGTGCTCTGGTGCGCCGGCAGGAGCGCTGTGCACTGGTGCCCCGGTGCGCCGGCGCGCGGCGCGCGACGGAGTGGCCGCGCGTCACACTCGTCGCACGCACGCGGTTCGCGTTGTCCGTTGTGGTTTGGTGGCGCCCAGCGCCGACCGAGTAAGAAAGGCTGAGTTTGGGAAGCCCTGAAATGTTCGAAATGCTCTGGAATATCCCAGCTCTGAGGCCGGCCCGTCCTCATTGGGTGTGAGCCAAGCCGGCGCCGAGTCTGAAGCAGAAGTACTAGAAGCAGGGAGCACCTAAAAGTGTCCTCCAGCCATCCGACATGGTTTTGCTCTGCCTTGTAAGTGCATATGTAGATGGCGAAAAAATGTCTCAGACAGGTCGTCCAATAGCAGCTCGGATACTGCACGTGCACAGTGACAACGCGAGAAGCGGGGGCACTGATTCAGCCAAAACGCTGCGGTCACGAACGCCACAGCCGCAGGCTGGGAAGCGGCAGGCGGTGCCTACATGTGGTGTCGGCAGTTACCATAGAAACCACAGCGTACGCCTAAATGCCCACTTAATTACCTACGTCCGATTCGGGTGACTTCGTGCGCCGACAGGCATAAAGGCTTTATTATTGATAGGCGCCGTTCTTCGCGTACTTTTTGTTCGCGGTACCTAAGCACCCTCGCATCACACGGCTCGAAGGCCCACAAAAACACCAATCAACACCGGACACGTCACATAGAATCGAATGGCTGGACTTTGGACCCGGGTAAAAAGGCGTTTCCGATCGACACCGCGTGAGAGCCTTTCCGCACCGAGAGAGGTTTCGCGTGGATTAATCAGATTCGTCTTTGTGACCGTATGGGCATCGGTCGTGGGCAGCCGCCTGATGTGGCAGCATCGACTCGTCCCTTTGTCCAGGCTCGTGCAAACAGCCTGGCCGAATTCGTGCAAACTCATCGCGAAAGATCACGTCTGGCGGAGCCGCGTTCGTTGACACTGGCGTTGGACCCCCGGCGCTGGGCCGGCAGACGCTGGATGCGACGGGCACTGGGGCAGCGTGCAAACGGGCCCACCGGGTCAGGTCGCTGGCTTCTGCGGAAGTCATTATCGTCACGATCTCATGTGGAAGCGCGCCTCGGGACGTACTGAGCTCACCGAGGTGTGAAACCCTGCTCCGACGATTATCCAGTCCGGTCAAATACGCATGTAAATATCAAATGTAATAATTATCTATGTGAGTTACACTTTCAAGTCACCAAGAATGAGGACACATGCTGCGGGGTAGAAGCCCCTCGGGACAGTTCTGACGAGCTTTTCTCAGTGCTAGCACGGCCCGCCCCCCAAACCGTCAAGCGATACCTGGCTGGGCCGAACTGACGAGAACTTTGCGTCTGTACAGTGAGGAGACGATAGGTACGTAAAAGGTGCCGCTGATGGGGGGGGGGGGGGGGGGGGGCCGGCGCCCTGTCGACTGCGACGAATTTTTCAGAGGTCTTGTCGCACACACAATTTGTTTGGTCTTTCAAGCCATAAGATTGTCTCGCCCCCTCCATCCCACCCCCACCCCTACTCCATGGCAATGGGCTGGCGCTGCAGACGCCTCGCTTTGAAGACAACACCGGACCATAGCTGTAAGGACTATCGACATATCGGCCAGCTAGTACCCAGCCCGGTACAGGATCCACCGCACATGTGTTGCCTATATTGTTCGCCAGCGCCACGTGCCCCGTCGAAGGTTCGAGCCTCGAAGCAGGGCGAATGTTTCGCTACACCTTGCTCCGTAGAACGTCCGAAAAACAATGCCCAAATTCGCCAGCCAGTTGCAGCTTAAGAGAGTCATATCTTTGATGGCCGCGATGGAGATCGCCCAACACACCCTTTACCTAGATCTTTTCTATCGCGCGTAACTTTTTGAAACCATAAATGCTTGCCAACGACGTACATCACTGTATTGCGACGACGGGAGGAGCCTTCCAGTCAGTCTCTTTGCGTAGCAACGGCGGCGCCAAGGAACTCTGCCTTATCCGCGTGACCATTTTTTTTTTGTACGAGCCATGACCGGCGAAGGAGCGCCCTTCGCACCCCTGACACTGCGTTCGGGACCGACAGGCCAAGCCTGGCCGAGGACTTTAGTGCCATCTTTCGGCAAATATAGAAACTATTAGATCCCGGTGGCGACCAGCCGGTGGCACTGGGTTGGACCAACTAAACAGCTGTTTATGCCCCGGATGCAAAGAAAACCTGGTTTGGGAAGGTCCCTGGAACAAATATCCTTCATTACAAAGAGGGAAAATTACGTTTATTTCGATGAAAGTTTGTGTGGTCAGTGCCTGCCCGCCAGACGGCGTTCTGCACCCAAATGGGCTTGTTTGCGGCGGAATATGCGTTTGCTTTGATGAAGCACGTCAGCCGAGAAGGGGTTGTCCGCCCGTCTTCCATTATTTTCGTTCCGTGCTGCACGCTCACGGCGCCCCGCTTCTCCGGGGCAAACTACATACAGTAATACACCGGCCATGATTCCTATCTACGAAACTGGAAATTGGGTACGTTAGAACGTTGGAGATTGAAAATTGGAACGATGGAAATGAAAGTTGGAATTTGGGAACAAGAGTTCGTCCCCCTATTGAAACCCCATCATTGCTGGCCGAAAGGGCTCTGATCCCAACCAAACCAACCGAGGAGAGCTTCATGCGGACTAAAAGTGAGGCAGAAAGTTTAAGTTTAAGCTTAAGAAAGTTCGAGTTTCAGCTTTACCGCAAAGGAAAGAAGCCGATGGGGACTTCGGGCCAGTAATGGCGCAGACAGAAAGCAGGTGTTACCCGAAGGCAGCTCGCTGGTTCGGCACAAATCTGCATCGTTAGGGGGTAACGCTCACGACGACAAACTGCCAGCAGCACAGATAATACCGTAACAGTGTATTTGGCTCGGTCATGCGGCTATCACAGGAACGGTAAGTCGAGCACCAACACACAGGGAATGTTAGTGCTTAAATTGGCATGGCAAAATGGCTAGCACATTTCCTTAAATACGACGAATGCTCCAGCAAAACCCACACACACTGGCTGACAAAATCACACTAACAAGTACAACGCAACAGCCATAGCGGGGCTGGCATGCATGGCAAAACAATTCTTCGGCACACGAACGCGAAAGCTCGTCGTATCGTTTAACCCAGCCTGCAGTGTCTAACACGCTTGCTGGCAACCGGCAGACGTCTACTATCGTAACCATCTACATCCAGCAATCGACGGCAAGTCCATAAGATACGAAGCGTATATATCTATAACTTCTAGCACATCTGTACGCCGATACCAAAATAGGCGCATTTCGTCTCCGCTCCCAAGCCAAAGTCGCCCGACCACGGCCACCGCGAACGCGCGACGGTGCGGTCGACACACAACTAGCAGTGTTCATGCCAGTCACAAGATGGCACTAGCATCGGCGGGTAACAGCAACACGGCCGGTCGTCTGTTGCTGATGACGGCGGCGGGTGTGGTCCTGCGCTGAGGGTCCCGCGGGCTAGGGACACCTTCATCGCACCCGGAGAGGAGGCAATGCGGCACTACCTAGGAAGAGCAACAGGCGAGAACATGGTACAGATGCGACGAGTCGTTAGTAGATGGCCTACGGGGGACTAACGAGACGTTAGTGGATGGCCTACGAGGGACGGAGAGAGAGAGAGAGAGTCAGAGAGATAAAGAGAGAAAGGGTGATGATGGGGTCCGTACACGAGGAAAGCAGGAAGCTTGATGACGCTTCACGCTGCAGCGACCAAGTCCCCATGGAACGCACTGAGAAGAACTGGTCTAACACACTGGTCTCCCGTAAGGTGATTCCTCGTTCATTTCGGCCAAAAGCAAAGTAACGAGGTACGCGTATAAGAGTGACGTCACATATGAAATCATGACGTCAGTGTGAAGTCTAAAGCAAGTTGCACTAGGGCTGACGCTCTACCAGATTAGAAGCCAGCGTAAAGCAGATAATTTTTGTGTGTACGAGCCCCAGGTCATCAGAGAATTTAGCACAGAAGAAAACGATGGACCGAGAAATCATATTATCCACAAAAGTTGGTTGCATATGATATACAGTCAGTACGAGGTCTTTGATACATTTGATAATGAAGTGACGCATGTAAACCACAAGCTTACCCGGAGACATGCTCAAAGGAAGACAATGAACATAGGAAGCATGCTGAAAAGGCGCAGTAGCTCACGAATGAGCTACGGTCATGAAGGCCATATGTCAACGACCTGTACCGCAACGGCATCAGGGCATCATTTTCGTTAATCAGGATCAAATGAATAGGACATCTGGCTCTGCCTCCCTGCAGAGACCTGCACGAGCTCTGAATGAGCTGCGACCGGCTCTGATGGATGGGCAACCAGCCAGTCCACGAACATGCAGCAACCAGCCTCCAACGAGCGTACACCAGCCAGCACCGGACGGCAAGAGCACAAAGACGGAAGCACCCAAAGCCAATCCCCAAGAAAGGCACGAGTGGAGAACTAGCAATAAGCTCAGTCAGGGGAACAGCCAACACCAACGGATCGAGCCCCCGCCAGAAGCCAGCACCGCAGGCCGCCGGCCAGCAGCAGGCCAGCAGGACGGGCCAGCAGGTCACAGCACGAGGGCGGCCAGCACGAGCAGCACGGCCAGCAGGGCGCACACGGCCGGCAGCGCGCCCAGCCCCAGCAGCTGCAGCATGCAGACCAGCAGCGAGCCGGTCAACCAGAGGTCGGAGGTCAGCTCACCTTTACGGCCCGGCTCGGCGGCCGGATCAGGCTCGGCGGCGGCGGCTCGCGATCGCCGCTGCTCCTCGCCAGAGGCCGGCGGTCGAGGCGCCGGTGAAGGCGGTCTGGCTGGCGAACACAGCCCAGCTGGCGGCGGCGTTCCGGACGGCGGCGACGGTCCAGTCGGCGCAGGGCGGGCGGGCGGCGCCGCGCAGGTGGCGCTGGCGTCGCCGGACGGACGGCGCGCGGCCAGGCTGTCGAGTGCGGCGATGGCGCGCGGAATGCGCTCCGAGTCGAGCTCGGCCAGCGCCGCCAGCGTCTCGGTGAGCCGCGGCGGCCGGTGCTGCCGCCTCTCGGACGACACGGGCGGCTGCTCCTCCACGCGCAGCGTCTCGAGCAGCTCGTTCAGCTGAGCGTCGGAGGCCGAGCGCGGCGTGGCCGGCGGCGAGGCGGCCGGCGTGAAGCTCGGCGTGGAGGGCGGCTCGGTGGCGGCGCGGCCACCTCCCGTCGGCGTCGCCGCCTCGCCGTCACCGGGCGCCGACGCCACGCGCGAGAAGGGGCGCACCCGGACGGCGAACTCGCCGCCTCCACCGCTGGCCGGCCGCCGCTGGCCGAGCTCCGTCAGCGTCTCGGTGCTGGTGGTCACTGATGCTGAGCACGCCGCGCCGGCGCCGGTGCCAGCGTCGGCACCGCGCCCCGTCTCCGGCTCGCTCAGGTTACCCACGTACAGGCTGTAGAGGCCGAAGGTGCGCTGCGAGTCGGGCCGCTGGTGCAACGGGTGGGGACGCCGCGCCGCCACGGCTGCCGCCGCCGCCGCCGCCTCTGTCTCCAGCTCACAGTCAGAGACTGAGTGGCCGCCGCAGACGCAGAGCGAGAGCGGCCGCGCGTCCGGCTGGCGCGACTGCCGCTGCACGAGCAGCGACAGGTCGTCGGAGAGCGTGCGCGTGGCACGCCGCTTGCCGATGCGGTCCGTCTCGCGGATGAGCGCGTCCAGCGCGTCCGTGTTGATCGTCTCCGGCGACGACTCCTTGGCGTCCTTGCGCAGCGCGCGGAACGCCAGGTCGTCCGCCACGAGGTCGGGGTTGCGCCGCGGCCGGAACGTGGCGCGCGTCTTGCCCTGCGGCGGCGCCACGTGCAGGTAGTCGGACGCCGCCGCCGGGCACGTGGGCCCCAGCGGAATGCCAAACGGCGGCTGCGGGTCGATGACCTTCAGCGCGTTGGCGTGGCGGTTGTTGCGGAAGGTGACGTCGTCATAGGTGACGTCCGGCTCGCGCTCGCCCGGCACGGTCGGCTCCTGACGCACGTTGTCCAGGCTGACGGTGGGCGAGAGCACGGGCGACACGAGCAGGTAGCTGCCGCCACGCGACAGCACGTTGTCCAGCACGGGGTTCTTCTCGTTCTGGCGCAGCCGGCGCGTGTACACGTCGTCCTCCTTCTTGTCGGGCACGGCCGAGCGGCGCAGCGCCGGCGCCCGCTGGCGGCTCAACTCAGAGCCCAGCGAGCTCACGCTCTGCCAGCGGTCGACGGGCAGCTCTTCCGAGGAGAGCGTGCGGTTCAGGTCGGGCTCGTCGTCGTCGGCGGCGGCGGTGCCGTCGCCGGGCGGCGCGCGCCACATCTCCTGGTGCGGGGTGGGCAGGTCGCGCCGCTCGGCGCGGTCGAGCAGGTCCTCGTCGTCGAGCTTCAGGCTCTTGTAGATGGCCTCCAGCTCGTCGAGCGCCTCCTCGAAGTTCTCGGAGCGTCGCGGCGCCTGCGCAGAGACGGGCCGGCGCGGCTGCGGCGGTTGCGCGGAGGCCGACCGCGGCGCCGCGTCGCGCTCGACGCTGCGACGCGCCGCGGCCGGCTCGGCGCGCTGCTCGGTCACCATCGACAGAGGGCGCCGCTCGGCCGCGCCCGGCCGGCCCGGGCGCGCTGACTCGCTCGCGCGCGACCGGCCCAGCACAGAGTCCGAGTCGTGGCAGGAGAAGCTCGTGTTCTGGCTGCGCGGCGCCGAGATCTCGGAGAGGCTGGAGTTGAGCGAGTCAGGCGGAGGCGAGAGATGCGGCTTGGGCGGCCGCGGCGGCGGGGGACTCTCCGCGGCCGGCGCGCGCTGCTCCCGCACGCGCCAAAACTCGCCTGCGCTCTTGGGCGCGCCGTTGGCGACCGCTGGCGGCGCCGTTTGCGAGTCGCTCATGAACGCACTGTCCTGGCTAATGCAGCGAGTGCGACCGCGCACCGGCGCCTGGTCTGTGTAGCTGCGCACCTCCGCCGGCACGGCGCGCGCCGGCGCCGTGTCCGTGTAGCTGTACACCTGCTCGGCGGAGCGGTGCGCCGCGGCGCGCGGGTACAGCTGCTGCTTGTACATCGCAATCGACTGGTCCGAGCCCGACAGGTGCGCGCCGAGTTTGCCGCGCGGCGTCGCCGAAACGTGGCCGGGCACGGAGCGCGCGCTGAGACTGCCGCCAGGGGGCCGTCCGTCCGTCACCGTCACCAGGTGGCAGCGATTGGGCGCCGCCAGCTGCTCGAACGAGTAGGACACCGGGCGCGGCTCGGGGAACATGGTGATCCTGATGCGCGGGTCGCGCGGCGGCGGCGGCGGTGGCCGGTGTGAGCGCCGCGCCGGCGACGCCGCCTGCGGGCTCAGCGGCTGCGCCAGTCGCGGCGCGCCGGCCGCCGGCGCCGGCAGCGGGTAGCGCTCGTCGCACGGGTGCAGGAGCGACGGCGAGGCGGCGCGCGCAGTCCACACCGTTCGCCACGCCGAACGCGGCGCCGTCTCGCCTCGCTGGCGGAGAGGCGACACACTGCGGCCGCGGCCGCGGCGGGAAGGCGCCGGCCGTCGGCGGCGGCGGCGGCGGCCGCGTGCCGTCCGCCTGCTGACAGAACACCGTCGCCGCCCACTTCTGCGCCGGCTCGTCGCGCCGTCGCTCGTTCGCCTCCTGCTGCAGGCTCGCCTCGTCGCGCGAGCGCCGGCGGATGTAGCGCTCGGTGCGCGCCGCGCGCGAGCGCCGACTGAGCGAGCCGTCGCGCGAGATGCTCAGCTCGCTGGGCGCGCGCTGCAGTGGCGGCTCGTCCTCCTCCGAGCTGGCCGTGTGCGAGCGGCGCGCCTCGACCCGGGCCTTGACGGCGCTGCGGCGCGAGCGGCGCCCGCCGCCGGCCGTCGCCTCCGAGCCGCTGCTCATGCCGGCGCGCGGCCCGTCCAGGCTCTCGGCGCTGCCCGCCGGCCGCTGGCGGCCGTAGCAGGAGAGCGGCGACGGCGGCGCGGCCGGGCGCAGCAGTGCCGTCTCCTGGCGGCGCGCCTCGGCCGCCTCGTCGCTGCTGCTGTCGCTGCTCGCCTTGCGCCGGCGGAAGAGCGTGTTCCAGCCCCAGCGGCCCTTCTTCTTGGCCGGGCTGGCGGCGGCGGTGGTGGCAGTGGCGGCCGACGCCGGCGCCGGCTCGTGTGCCGTCGGAGGCGTGAAGAAGGAGGCCGGCCGGTAGCCGGAGAGGCTGGCCGGCGGCGCTCCAGCGCCCCTCACCCGCTCACCATTCTGCATGGCCGGAGCGCGCTCCACCGGCCTGCCGCGCGTCCCATTCGTCACAGTCTGGAAAGAGAGGAGAGACTCGGTCAGCGCTGACTAACGCGGAACACACCGCCGCGCCCGACCCACGAGCGACACGACGCCGCGAATCAACACTCAAACGCGACCCGCCTCACAGTACGCGGCCTCGCCCGGGCGGCCCACGCCGGCGCCGCCTCACACGTCAAACACGCCGAGCCGTCAACACACCCGGCCGGCCGCCGCCGCCGCCACCGCCGGAGGTCGCGCCGCTCGCCGCTGCCGCCCACCCGACCCGAAATAGAGCCGGCCGGCCGGGTCAGGCCGCGTCGGCGCCCGAGGCCCGCGGCGGGAACAATGCCCGCCCGACGAGAACGTCCGCGCGGCGCGCCCGGTCCGGCCCGGCCCGGCCCCGGCCCCGCACCGGGACGAGGTCAGACGCGCGGCCTTTGCGTGTCACTCCGGCGCCGGCTCAAACAGCCGCACCGCGGCGCCGGCGCTGGCAGACCGCCCGCCCGGCGGACCGGGCACCGGCCCGAGCTCCGATCGGGGCGCTGCGGCCGGGCCGCGCCGGGCTCCGACCGAGCCTATCAATCGGCACGGACGTGCTTTGAGCTCAGCGTAGCTGTGGCCGCTGATCGGCCCGTGGTTCAGCTCGCGCTCGGGTGATAGAGCTGTGGCTGTCGGGTCGCAGCCTGGCACCGACGGCAGCGCCAGCCACGGCAGTGGCGCGGTATTGGGGTTTATGGCCTCATCGGCCGCATGGTAACGTGAAAGCGATGGCGAAACGGCGCCGGCCGCCTCGCTGGACAGCGGTCTGGCGATGGCGCAGACAGGTAACAATAATGGCGCAGCATTCGAATAATGAATGCCGCACGAATAAGTCATGCAAAATAATGGTAAAAAGATACGGCACTCGAATACGATGGACGGACAGCGCTTAACCATCATCCGGTTCTATCCCGATAGTAGGCGGGTTGATAGCTTTCTGAGCTGGTCACGACTTCATGTTCATGACCTTCCCGGCTCCCCTCGGTCCCAGAACACACATGTCAGCAAGGGTTGAGGCTTAGCGCAAACCCCTGCATTACCTGCCGCGTGGCTGAATGACTAACGACCCGGCACGGGTGTTTGTCGACCGGGGCAGGTCCGCCTGGTCGGGACGGCGGGGGGGGGGGGGGGGTAACGGGCCAGGGTGACCGGCGGTGATATTTCGGGCCGCTCGGCTATATCGGGCGTCCCGCCGCGCCCCGGAACACCGACTGACACAGCGCGGAGCGACTCAGGGCCGGCAGAGCGGCGTCAGGGGTCAGAGGCCCCGCCGAAAGACCCCAGACATGGCCGACTCCCGCGCCGGGGATACAGACAGGGCCATGGCTGCTGCCGCCTGCCGGCTACGGTGGCAGCACATGGCTGCTGGGGATCTATGTATACAGTGCGATGAGTCTTTTACGCTAAAAATAACCGGCCTTCAAAATACCAGAAGGTCCTGGTAGGATGAAGACATCAAACAACCATTAGGATACATTAGGGGAACGTAATATTACCTCATGACAGTTTAATATCTTCCCTAAACAAGTACCGGACTATGAAATGAAGACCGGTTATTTGCAGCACGGAACTTATGATGTCGAAAACCCAGGAGCTCAGGGCTAATCTTGCTCACATCACAACAGAAGCTGAGGTTCCGCCCAGCTGCCAAGTCCGGCCCAGCAGGACGTAGCTCCTGGAGTTGGGTACCATGGCGGAACGTAACTGGTGAGGGTGTGACTGATGATGATGCACAGTGCCAAGGCAGAGCTGCTGAGCATGGACGGCGCATGCAGCGGCAAGACGTCCCTTCTCGAGACACGGAACAATTCGACACCGTAGCACCGAGCAGACCACACAGGCGACAACATTGGAAAAGATACAGTGATGACAGCGATGACAGGCACCGAACGCGCCACTTCATGTCATGCGTTGTCAGCGGCAGCGACAGCGACAACACGGCGGCGAGACGCCCGCGGGGAGCAGCCAGCCAAGCAGGCGGCCGGCGGCAGGGCGCCCGGCACGCCGGCGGGACTGAGCCACCGCGGCCGCCGCCTGCGTAGCCGACGGAGACGGATGCATCGCAGCGGCGGATGGACTCACGCCTGCGGCGGTCCAGGCAGAGACAAATGCGCCGACTTCGCCGCGCTGTCCGCCGCGCGCGTCGGCCGGCGACAGGTGCGGAACATCCCAGGCTCACTGCAGCGAGCGGTGCGCAGCGTGCACGGCGCACAGCTGTCGGTGGCGCGGCGGCCGGCGCCGAGTCAAAACAGCGCCCTCACCACTGCTCCGGGGCGCGCGGACGCCACGCACGGCGGCGGGCAGGGCCGATCTCCGCAGCAGGCACAGCACGCGTGGCTGAGCCGCGCTCGAGACGGCGGCAGTGACACGGTCGGTCTGGCGACGAGCCGCGCCCGCGTGGACGCTGCGAGGAGCATCGCGCGGGTGACCTTCGACTGTCGCGGCGCCACAGATGGTGGACGGCAATTATCTGACAGTGGGGCACAGCTGTACGGCGTCATCATCACGGCCAGCTCGAGTCTGATGGCCATCAGCTGTGGCGCCACTGTCCCGGCCGGGGACGGCCTTCACGACGGGCTGGACGACGAAATCCGATATTAGAAAAGCCCACCAAAACCGGACACCGAAAAGTCTCCTGGGGCGACAAGATCAATCTCTCCGTGACGCAAGGGTGTGTGACTCACTGGGTACGTGCCGGCGGCCCGGTCCTGCTCCGGCCACATCGGACAGCACGGCTGGGGGCTCCGAGAGTAAACACCGACCTCCGCCGCTGCTCTCCAATCTCACCGGCGGTGAGCACGCGACCACGCTCACTTTCGACTGCTCACTGGCGGCTGGGCGGCCGGGCGGTCCGCCGGACCAGCGTCCCCTGTCGGGACCGGGGGCGGCGCGTCCCCTCCCCCCGCCGTCTCCCCTCAGCCTGCGGTTTTTACCCGGCTTCGGCTAACCACCGGTGCGTCGAGCCGCCCGGCTTCCCAGGCGGCCGGCGGCTGCCGCGCCGCCCGGGGCGCGCCGGCGCGAGTACGCACGTCGTGCCGCCCGGCTACCGTACCCACGCGCACAAACACGCCGGCCCTGACACTTGCGCTCGCCCTTCGCAGGTCCGGGCGACCTCACACGGCGCGGCGCAGGACAGAGCGTGGAGGACGCGGGAGGACAGAGCGGCACGGAGACCACCGTCTCTCGAGCGCGAGGGACGGCCGTAAAAACACGGGGCGCGACCTCCGGCGGCGCGGAGCCGACGCAGGTCGGCGGCGGCGCGCGCCCTGATCAGCCGGGCCGGCCCAGACGCAAAGGTCCGTCCAGAAAGCAAAAACGGCCGGACGTCGCCGGGCCTTCACACATACAAAAGAGCCGACGGCCGGCGGTGGGAGCGACGCACGGCAGACGGGCGGCAAAACAGGCCGTCCCGCCGCCGCCGGCGGCGATCGTGACTTACCGACCATGACGCCGTGTCCGTCAGCATGCTCCCCGCGTGGCGCCGTCGCGAAACACGCGCCGCACGCGGCGCGACCCCCGTCACGGGTCACTCGGCGCATCAAAAGTGCCGCCAACAATTGAGGACAGCTCGCAGCGCGCGGCCGCCCCGCTCGCCGGAGAAAGTAACCTGGCGGGCGGCGGCGGCGGCCCGCGAGCCGTCGCCGCTGCGCGCGTGACGTCACAGCCGGACGCCAGCTGACCGGTGCAGGTTGCCAGATGCCGCCGCCGCCGGATGTCGGGCTACGCTTCCCGTTCGTGTTGGGCGGACGGCAGCAGATGCGACCGGCAGGGATGAGTGGCAGGTGAGGAGGTGCGCCGCCCGGCTTAGCTGCTGGGACGGCTGCCGAGACTGCTGCTGGGACAGCTGCTGAGACTGCTGCTCGGACGACTGATCAGACCGCTGCTCATACGGGTGCTCAGCCGGCTGCTGAGACAGCTGCTGAGACAGCTGCTGAAACAACAGCTGCTGAGACAGCTGCCGAGGCTGCTGCTGAGACGGGTCCAGGGACGGCTGGACCGGTGGAGGTGCCAGTGTAGGAGAGGGAGGCGCAAGGGACGAGCGGGCAGCCGCTATTCCGTGCATCCCACTCGTCTTCAGCTTGACAGACACGGCATTACCGGAGCTGCATTCTTCATACAGCGCCAAGGACACGGTCACGCACCACACGACTAGTCACAGGATCAGGGATCAGATGTGGTGCTGAGCAGGTACCTACATTCAGCATGCGTTCAATGGTCCGGTCAAAACGGAACGGTCTCTGACAGGCCGAGAAAGCCAAATTACACGTGTTCCTTTGGCATGCCCAGATAACAGCAGAGATCGTTCGAGGCACTTCTGTTCCATTTAAGTCAAAAGAGCTTATGCGGCAGTTTCCCTCCGGCAGCATCTCAACGCGCTGTACCCGACATCGAGGGCATAATGCGTCTTTCTCTACTTTTGTATTCAGGTCAGAACCACCGCGCAGTCACCCCCGGTTTCATCAGTTGACCTCGTGCGGTCGGTCTGATGGAGCCTGCGCGACGGCGCAGGCCACCGGTCCGTCCCTCACGGATCGGCAGCAGCATTCTTCCGAAGCCTCCACCGACGTCGGCTCTGTGTTACTGCCCATTGTGTGTGCTGATGAGGTTTGGGCTCCGCGGTGCGCGCACTTCGTGGTGTCCGGCCTGGCCGCGCAGCGCCCTCGTGCGTCCTAACGGTCGCCTGTTCCTGCCTGGCCCGGTCGCATACACCGTTGGTGCGCTTTTTGAAGTCATGAATAAAAACATCGATACAGTTGTCCGGGTAAGGGAGAGTCCGCTGGCTGAGTCGCCTTGGTCACGCGACCAATTTCTTTGCCATGGCGACAACGCTACCATGAGAGGCTACTTGGCGTCACTGAAGGACGAGGCAAGCCGGAAATTATGGCACGCTGGCAAGGCTGCTTCAAGTCGGAATTCGGTCAAGCAGAGGTTTTGCCCTATGCTTCCTTTTAAGGGAATGCTTCACATTTGGAGACATTGAAACAAGCGTCAGACATGACGAAATAAGCTCATTTCATTACCACTGCTACACTTTTAAGTGGTAATGACTGCTCAGACAGCTCGATTTCTTTGTTTAGAGAATATGCTCCTCACCGCGTCATTTTTTGATCACGTGATCGTGCGCCGCACAACACTGATTGAGAGCCAATTGACGTCCGTTTTCAGAGCCAATTGACGCCCGTTATATTTGAAAATCGTGCTCACGAACGCCAGATATGAACGACTCGACAATTATATTTTGATTGGTCTTGATCGCCGCATGGTTTATGGAATGACAATTTGCATGACGTTATTGTGGCGTCACGGATGTCTGGGTGACCTTGAAATAGTCTCCCCGAAAAACGCTGCACATCTTGGCGGGTATGTAGTCAAGAAACTAGAGGGGTTTAAGTCTTCAGAACAGCAGGGCTGTGAAGTACACCGAATAGCCTTCAAGATGGCTACTCCTTCAAGAGGCTTCAAGTTCAAAGCCTCTTGCAAATGTGGAGCACTTTCTCTGATCCGACGCCGGCGCCTCACATGGACTGCGTTGAAGTTCCGGCAACTTTACGTTGACTTGACTTGACGCTAAACCAGGCGCTGTAATAAATTTCATTAAGATGACAGACACGGGTCACCCTCAGACCTCAGCGTAAGTGAGGTGCGCCGCTCGAAGAGAGCGTTCGTGACACCACAACCCGCCACCGCCGAACCTGTAGTGAACCACCCACACACCAAACCGCCACGCGGGCCACTCTCCCATGGCGAACAAAAGCAAAATTACGCGGAGCGGAGGAACAACAGGAAGCACCGAGCCCTCCCGGTCGTCCCGAACCACACCGCCGTCCCGGGCCGCGCTCCGCCGGCGCGGGCTTTCCACGTGGTCGCTGCCGTCCGGGGCTGGGCAGCACCGTCGCGTGATGGAGCTCCTTCCGTGCAAACCGCCGTCACTAACCGCCCCGTCGTTTTCACTTCACCCAGCCGTCTGCACGGTCTCGGCGCTGCCACCTCGCCGCTGGGCTCGTGGCCACGTGCTGATGCCGGCGATAGTTGGGCCGCTTCCGGAGAAATGCTCGCGCGAGGTCGGACCGAGAGGTCCAGGATGACAGCCTCACAGACAGCGACGCAAAAGAGCCACTGCGCTTTGGTGGGGCCCTGCGCGTCATCCGTAAAACATTATCATGTAATGTCCCGCCACACGAAGCCTCGTTTCATCTAGGTAGAGTACATCAACATTGTAAACACACACGCATCTAGCGAATCTTGCTATTACGAACATTACGTGTTGTGCTAATCACCCGCGCGCACGCCCGCCCCGCCCCTGTCGGCCCGGACGGGCCGCACCAGGCGGGTGAGTGTCGGGCGGCAGGGGGCTCGTGACCCACATAACGCCAGACCCACACCACGACGCCGAGCGCTGCGCAGAAAATACTGCGGGTTGGGGTGGGGGTCGGTATGCGACACCTTCCCCCCGCTCAGCGGTCAGTGACCCCGATAACCCAATCAGAGTGCCCGCAACGCCATTGTCAGCGCCGTAATTACAGTTCGCGCGGCTGGGGCGCTCTGGCCGGACGCGGGCTTCTGCAAATTGACAACTGAAAGGGGAGCGAGCGGATAGTGACCGACGGAGATTTTCGCCAAAATGCCGCAAGCTGCATATAAGACACCTGGCACGCTGAATAAGCCTGGTTAGTTCAGAGTACACTGGATAAGACCGGAAGTTTCGGCTTGTCGATTCACCCTGAAGCAGCGGTTTAGCCAAAAAGCACTTCCATAAAGTAATGCCATTCAGTAATTCCACCAATTCCCTTCAAGATGGCATCACCTTTACGTGCACCGGTAGCTAAGGGCGGCTGCCATTGCCAGCGGCTTTTATAAGCATTGGTGTCGCAACCCCGGGGCTGGTTTTCAGGAAGAGCTCTACGACGCTGGCCGCCACGTTGCCAAGCAACGCGCCACCTCTCACACACATGTACATCAAATCGTCCCCCGGGCATCCCCTTCCTACAACCAGGGTCACGACCCCGCGCAGACGGCGACCCCACGCCTGCTTCGCACGCGCAGGCCGCGTATGTTTCACAGTCCCGTTTCCGACCGGCCGCCTCCTTATGCGCCGCCACGACCGCCCGGCGGCAGTCCGGTGCCGGCCCCGGCCAGAGGCCGGCCGAGCCGCCGGACGAAATTGCATGCCGAAAGTCGAGCCGCGTCGGCGACGCGGCGGAGTGCGATATCAGGCCGATGTCGTCACTGGGCGACAGGAGCTGCCACGTGCGACAGAGGTGACGGTCGACGGGGATCGGGTGCGGGTGGGGTGACGGCCGGCAGGGTCAGGTGAAGACGGGGGTGACGGGGTACGGCCGGGTGCAGACTGAGTGACGGGATATGACCGGGTGCAGACGAGGGGGACGGGTACGGCCGGGTGCAGACGAGGAGGACGGGATACGGCCGGGAGCAGACGGGGGTGACGGGTACGGCCGGGTGCAGGCTGGGTTGACGGATATGGCCGGGTGCAGACGGGGGTGACGGGATATGACCGGGTGCAGACGAGGGTGACGGGATATGGCCGGGTGCAGACGAGGGTGACGGGGTACGGCCGGGCGCTGAGACGGCCGGGTCGACCTCGGGCTGGGATGGAGATACCAAGTGGAGGGCTGGTTCGCTTGGCACGACCACTGACGGATCGAGGTTAAGTTCAGCGTAGCCGGCGCTCAGAGGTATTGGGGTGTCGTTTACTGCAACGCATAACACCCACGAACCAGGAGCTTGAAAACTGTGCGTTCAAGATCGGGGAACGGTGTTGCTAACTCAGCTATACCCGTTTATGAGTGGGATAGGCACGTAGGATTAAAAGCATTCTTTCTCCGTCCGCTACGTCAATGAGCCCCACACAAACTTCTCGTGCGTGGCACTATTCTCACCCTACCTTTGTGAACAGCGTGTGAACCGCCCACTGAGGTGCGGCTTCATTTCCGGCGCCGAAGCGTGCGGCGCCAGGCACGCGACCTTTCGCTGGCCGGCGTGGACTCCGCCCGTGACACCCGCAGGTGTAGATCGTCGGCCGGCTGCGCGGCAGCGGACGCAGCAGGTCACCGCAGCTTGCTAGTCGGGCCGCTGCGCTCGACGCGGCGCACCGACAGGCCATTGTAATGACCCTGATTGAGGTCGCGGCGGCCGCTGATCGCATCGGCTCGCTTCGACGCGCAGCTGTCAGGACCGGGCGGACTCTCGCCCACAAAAACACGCGGTTCGGTGTCAGCTGTTGCAAGCCGGCGCCGCTGACGTCGGCTGGGGCTGTCTCATTTGGACACGGCGGGGCTATCGGTCATCAGACGCCGGCTATTAGCCACGCATTGTGTCGCGTTGGCTTCGATCAGCGACAGCCACGCCTCGGCCGAAGCTGTCGGGATGTCGCGGGTATCTACTCACACAGTATCACCCGCCATCCTCGCTTTTCTCCGTCCGGTTATGCGATTTCCCTTGCCGCCACGGGGCTGTTTTGCTGCCGAGGGCATGCTTCTTTGCGACCGCGTCTTTTCGCTGAGATCATCTGTTTATGGAGGACTGAGCGTGTATAATGTCCAGTGTCTGGTCTAAATGCTACTGGGACATTAGCCCCGCTGCAGACCAGCTGTGTTTGTGCTCGCTCCATTCATGTCGCCATGAAGATGAATGTCATCAATTCTGTCGTCATGTTCTGTTTGTGATACCAGTCTGCCGTCAATAACACAACTACACATAGGTAAGAACTTTGTAATTGAATGTTAAGGCTTCGCTTGTTTAAGTTTGCTTAGGTTAGCCAGTCGAGAAAGAGCGTTGCCTGACAAAGGACATCAATTCAGGTGTACGGGGCATCAGAGCGAGTTCATCATCAAAAGGAGCGGATTCACAAACAACTCGCTCAATGCCTAAACATTTAGGCAAGCCGTGCAACATAACGGTATTTAGCAAGGGCGTCACTTTATGGACTTTCGGGGAGGGGGGGGGGGGGTTGAACCACCCCAGTGCTGACCTGAGCCCCCCCCCCCCCCCCAATGCTCCTTGAGTTCCCTCAATGCATATGAGCAGAGGGAATATTGGACCAAATAGGTACAAAATGGTAATCTTAACTATTGGTATACAGGTAATAGGAACCTTAACACACCTCCGTGGTTATTATGTTAGTTCTGTACCAACTAGTATCATATAAGCACCTGATGTTTTGTCATGCCAACTCCTCATATGTTAAGCCCGTCTGCAAATGTTTGACAATCTTTTTAAACGATAACGCCTGCAGTGAGATGAAGAACAATTGACTGCAACATATGGCAGCTTTTGAATGTAAAGGATGGCCCGCATAAAAGTTAACGCATGCTTTCCCCAGCAGTAGCAAGTGTATTTGTTGCATAACGGTGGCTGTGGTGGTCACACAACACGATCAGCGACAACGGTAGTCAGCAGTGATCTCTCACTAAGATTTACTAACATATTTGTTTCCTGCGGATTATACCATATTCTAAGCTTTTCATCAAGAGGCAGCGTACATTAACTTGAAACAGGAAGTTATTCCTCCGCAAGAGAACAGTTCTAAATATACCAAATGTTCGACATTTCTTGAAATTTAACATCGAGGACGCCAGTTCAAGCGGCCGAAATCCAGGGAGAACTCATGCTTTGGGGGGGGGGGAGGGGCAGCTCATCCTTTTCAGCTGAGCCAGCCCAATCGATCTAGAAAGTGAACCCCTGGCATTCAGACAAAAGTGGGCCGGTTGAAAATTTGATCTCGGTGCTAGTTTCCGCGGTCAGTCGATGAATCTCCAGGTAGACCACAATGCGACAGCATGACGGGTGGAATGTGTGACGTCAGCAGGGAGCTGACGTAAATCGTAAGCGTCGACATGCGACGCTGATAAGACACTACTGAAGACCAGAAGCCACTTTGAGCGCCGCCACAAGAACCGGATTTCCTGTTATGATGAAATAGTATGAAGGTCTCGAGGACACTGAGAAAGTGAGCCGGTGCCTGGTCCACATAACGAGCTGGGATGTGTCCCATTCCGCAGCCGCGGAATTCGAAACGATAAATGACGTCTTCGGCTTGGAACATGCACTCGTGGTATTCTAACGATTGGGGGCATTTTGTTGTTGTTGATAATCGCCCGCTGGTGGAATGTGAAATCATTACGCATCCTTCCATGAACAATTAAATCGACAGCCGTCACTGAAACTGATACTGATACTGAAACTGATACTGATACTGAAACTGACACTGATACTGATAATGGTACGGATGATACTGATACGTACGTTGACACGCTAGGCGGAACGCGAACCAGGGGAGGCCGTGAACTTAACGATTTAAGTTCATTATACCGGAGGCCGATAAAAGCGTGTTAGAATCAGTCATCTGACCATGACCCCTACGCGTAGCTCTACGTCATAAATCATTGAACCGGGCATACTGTCTTTCTTTAGAACGTACTGCAGCGCTTTTTCAGGGGCAACGAAGCACGCGAGACACAAATCACACGCAACGGGATTGAGGAAAGTGAGGGCAAGGCAACGTAAACACACGAACAGAATTTATTGCCGTAGCGGAGATTTTAATTGCCATCAAGGATTGAGATGGCTGTCAAGGTGGAAGCCACAAACAAGACAAATTACTGCTCTCCGAATGCATCTATTTTTGCATCGAACGGGGGGGGGGGGGGCACCGAACTCGCGGTAAACAAATCTTTGGCGCCCCAATGCATAGCAACACCAAACCCGCTTCTGGGTGCCGAGAACGGTTCGTTTCAATGCATGCATGCGACCTCCTCGGGCCCACACAAACTCACACGCCTGGCTACAGCACTGGGATGTCACACCGCAGCGAAGGCCAGCACGTGGCCGAAAAAATACTCCGCGACGTCTCAAGCGAGAGAAAACGGAGCCAGGCAGAGCCCGTGGCATCACCCGACCGACAGTGACCAGACCAGCGACGGGGCGGGGCGGGCTTTGTTCCTCTGCGCCGACTGTCGCCCGCCGCCAAGTGGCCGGCACGCCTCTGATGACGCCCCTTCAGTCGAGACGGATGACGCACGGCCAAATGAGCCCGCTCGCGCTCCCGGCGCGATAAGAGAAGTGGGAGTTGGCACCGGTGGTGACATCTACCGGCCGGCTGTGCCAGCTCCCAGCGGCGGCCCCACTGAGGCGGCATTTCCGGAGGGCTCGGATGCTCCCCGCTCGGAGGAGGGGGCGGGGGGCGGGGCAGGGTGACCCCGCTGACGGCCCTCACGACCGTCTGACTGCACGATAGCTGAGTCAGATACGGGCGTCAGGTCGAGCGTCAATGTCCTGCAGACGCTCAGGTTTGGTCGTTTCGAGAGACCGGGACAGCAGCCCACAGGGCGCGGCAGCTCCGGTTGGATACACACCACTGCTCTTTCAGCTCCGCATGAGCCACTCTCTGACCTGTATGCAGACATGAACCGCAAAACTACCCCAACACGCGGTAAATATGGCTGCAGGAGAAAGCAGCGATACAATCTGCTTGTGCAAGGATGTGAATTCATGAAGGCCACAAGTCCTCCAAATATCCCCTAAACGAGCACAACATGCATCGGCGCATCACGCCACCGACACCTTGCTTCCATAAAAAGACAAAGGTCACGCATCAGGACCAACGCTTTGCACTGGCCGAAGCACCAGTGGCAAAATGGTCCCGCGGCCCGACGTCTGGCAAACGTCGACTCGACCCAGACGCTTCTGCCCACAAAAGCGCCGCGACGTACGGCCACGGACTCGCAATCCTTCGAGCTTTATATCTGCCCGAGGAAGTTTCCTCCGCTCCACCCGGCATGCCGCCCATTCACGCGGAATTTGTGCGACTGCAGATCGCCGCGCACAAAGCGAGCCGATGCTATCAGCGAAGGGTTGGGGCTTTATCTGAGCGTTATCGTCGCGGGCGCACCATTCGTTTTCCGGTCTGCACCGCACCGCACCCGCCGGCGCCGGCAGACACGCCCGTGTTTGTTGTGCTCTGAGAGTCCTGGCGCATTGCTGCGCGGTGATGAGGCGGAGCGGGCGACGGGACTGAGCCAGCGGAGGTCTGTCTGGTGGGGCGGGCAGCCGAAGGAACTGAACCAGCGGTCTGTCTGATGAGGCGGGCAGCCGAAGGAACTGAGCCGGCGGAGGTCTGTCTGATGGGGCGGGCAGCCGAAGGAACTGAACCGGCGGTCTGTCTGATAAGGCGGGCAGCCGAAGGAACTGAGCCGGCGGAGGTCTGGCTGATGGGGCGGGCAGCCGAAGGAACTGAACCGGCGGTCTGTCTGATGAGGCGGGCAGCCGAAGGAACTGAGCCGGCGGAGGTCTGTCTGATGGGGCGGGCAGCCGAAGGAACTGAACCGGCGGTCTGTCTGATGAGGCGGGCAGCCGAAGGAACTGAGCCGGCGGTCTGTCTGATGAGGCGAGGCAGCCGAAGGAACTGAGCCGGCGGAGGTCTGTCTGATGGGGCGGGCAGCCGAAGGAACTGAACCGGCGGTCTGTCTGATGAGGCGGGCAGCCGAAGGCACTGAGCCGGCAGAGGCCTGTCTGATGAGGCGGGACGGGCGACGGAGCTGACCGAGAGGAGGTCTGGCCGGTGACTGAAAGGCGGGGGTCAGGCTGCTGGTCGTCAGGATCAGGCAGTGGCCATTGCTCTTCTGTGCATTTACAGCGTTCATTTACAGGTGAACAGCCTTGGGGCCAGCCTTCGAAGGCAAAGGCCTTGACCTGTCACGTCTACGCTAGAAAATACTGAATAATCCGAGCTTTGGCTCCTGGCACGGCGCCAGGTGGCGTTTCATCTTGATACGCTGTCCGCTGTCGAAGCTCTGACCCGGCCTTGCCATGACCTGTATGAGCCCGCTGTCTCAGAGCAATAACGCTGCCGTGGTACATCGGACAAACGGCGCCATCTACTACGCTTCCCATGCCGGTCGATTCAAGAGCTACATGATATATGTGCTGTCAGCCCAGCCAAACGATGTACCGGCCTCTGTTCCGAGACCAGCCTGACCTCAATGCCCTGGCATACGCTTTGAAGCACCCCATGCCGTCCCTAACACGCCGCCGCCGCCGGTGAAGCCATTCGATAATGACGCGCTCTGCATAACAAACCAGCTTTCGTCGCCAGGGCGCCTTTCCACGCCATTCACGTGCTTCCGCTCCTAAAACGCTAGCACCGCGCGGCTGCAAACGTGTTCAGCACGGATCGTAAACGAGCGGCCTCGTTCCTAGCGCGGCGCAACACCATGTTTGGACGGGCGGCTATTGGGCCGCGGCCGTTCCCGTCTCGGAGTCGCCTCTGCGCCGCTCCTCGAACGTGCGAGCGCACGATCCAGCTTTTCACTTACGCACCCGCTCTCGGCGGATCATCGGACGGGTCCTTAAAAGGCTAACACCGAGCGCCGGCGGCGGGATCTGCGCGACTCCCGCCTACAGCCTGCGCGGAGACGGCGCAGATGGCCCATACAGCCCGCGCAGAGACGGCACCATGCCTGCGCGCAGATGGCCCATACAGCCCGCGCAGAGACGGCGCAGACAGCCTGCGCGGAGACGACTCAGACAGCCCGCGTGGAGACGACGCAGACAGCCCGCGCGGAGACGGCCCATACAGCCCGCGCGGAGACGGCCCATACAGCCCGCGCGGAGATGGCGCCATGCCTGCGCGTAGACGGCGTAGACAGCCCGCGCGTAGACGGCCTACACAGCCCGCGCGGAGACGGCGCCATGCCTGCGCGTAGACGGCCCATACAGCCCGCGCGGAGATGGCGCCATGCTCGCGCGTAAACGGCGCAGACAGCCCCGGCGGAGACGACGCAGACAGCCCGCGCGGAGACGGTCCATACAGCCCGCGCGGAGACGGCCCGTGCAGCCTGCGCGAAGACAGCGGCGCCATGCCCGTGTCGGCGGGACAAGCCGCCATCTGCTGCAGCGGCGGCGGCGGCGCCGCTCGCACAAACGCCCCGACTATCCGCGCAATCAACGCCACCAACAGACGGCGGGCGGCGGCGCGGCGCAGCTGCTTTGACACGACACGTGCAGCCGTCGGACGGCCTCTGAGGTTTGATCGGGAGTGCGCCGCTCTGATGGACGGCGCCCTGAGAGTCGAGCTGCGCTCACGGTCGGCACACAAGCAGAGCGGAGCCGAGCTGTCCGATCAGAGGCGGACAGCGGCGAGGAGTTACCGGGCAGTGACTCCACTTCACCGGCGGACTGTATCCACAGAATTCGGACGATATTCCACTCCATGTGAGTGTGTTTTTCATTCACCCAGAGCGCCGTTCCACACGTGGGACGTTCAGAGCTGTCGCTGAGCGAACAGGTGATCTGTAACCGCGTCCAATCTGAGCTGCGGCGGATGGACGACACGATGTAAAACCGGCGATTTGCATCCACTCACGAGCCCGACGCAGCGTCTCGTTTCTCCGCCGTCAGGCACGCGCCCCCGACCAGAGCGGGCCGCTCTCGGGCCGCCGCGCCAAACGCCGATCACCCGATCGACGAGCGGTTCAGGAGCGACGCTCTCTCCGCACGCGGGCCGCTGCCAATCTCACCGCCCTTGGCCAAAGCGCGTGAAACCCGGCGCGACGCGGCGAACGCCTTTAGCGGCGGCGGAAGGCCGCGCCGGACTAGGTCAGCCACGACCCGGCGGCTCTGCACGCTGCTCGTGCACCGCTCGGCAGGCCGGGCACGTCCCTGCCGCCGATGAAAGCGGACGGCTCCGGAGCACGCCGCCGTGTCGCCGCGGGGACGTAGTCAAGGGGAGGGGAGGCACACGGAGTCGTCCCCCCCCGCCCCGAGCCAAGCGGTCTACGCCAGATATTGGACGGTTTCGCGGTAGCTCGGTTCATATTCGCAAGGATCCGGAGAAAATTTGACGATCGCTGCTTCCGATGAATATTTCGGCCACATCCCCGCGTCACCGGCGCGCCGCGCGCGTCATAGTATGCGGCGACTGCGGGCCGCTCGCGCAGCTGAGCAGACCCGCCTGCCGCCCGTCTGGCGGCAGCCACGGCAGCGGGAACACCTGTGCGGCGCCGCCGACGGCTGGGCGCGGGGAAAGGGTGCCGTCCGACGCGCCTCGCGCAGCATACAGCCATGCGGCGTCCGGCGGGCTAAGTCCGCGGCTGTGTCAAATGACGTATCACGCGGCTGAAGACGAGCCTGGAGCCCCTTCAATGGGACACGGCGCCGGACGCTGGCGCCGGAGCACGGAGACCCGGTCCGGCGTACCCACCAGCTGAGTCATGACGTGAGCTCAATGAAATCTGCCGCTGGTAACCACAGCAGCCTGCGGCGATGTTAATGGTCTGCAGTGGGTAATCACGTCGTGAAATAACAATTTTTCATCCACTCGCACTGAATGAATGAGGCCAGCACGTGTCAGCATATGCACGGTCCGAGGCCACATCAGTAGCGGCGCCAGCCCTTTCCCCGGCTCCAGCCGCAGTGCAGCAACCGTCCACCACCGGCCGTCGGAATCTGCCGCCAGATGGCGGGCGCAGAACAGGGGCAGGGACCGCCGAATTGAGCCCTATCAATAAACCTTAATTGCCGTACGCTCTCGGTGTCGGCCGCGTGAGCCGGCGGTAAGGCCTGGGTGAGGACGATTCATCAGCGCCTCGCCCGCCGCTCTGGAAGTCAGCTGGGCCGTCCCTCGCGTCACCCGAGAGGAGGCCCCGGGCGCGCGTGGAAGCGGGCCAAGCGGCCGGCCGCCGCAGCGGCAGGCACCTGGATGTCACTCGGGCCCGGCCGACCCGCTGGCACGTGCTTGGCTTGGCTTGGCGTGGCGCGCACGGTCCGACGTTGGAGCTGCTCTCAACGTTTTGTTGCAGCTATCAGTGACATGAGCGACGCAGTACACGGAGCACCAGTGCGTGGAGAAATTAACACAATCATTAACACGCCTATCGAACACACAATCAAACTGCCCGAGTGAAAAAGTTTGTGATACAAACTGCTTTCACTGAGCGGTGTGATAAGCAGGCCAACGCCAAGCACGCTACGTAGCCTGGTTTCTATGATGGTGTTCGACGTCAACCTGTCTTCGGGCAGCAGTTTACTCGAGGTTGTCACAACAGCCGGAGGCGACCAGCGCGCCTCATCCGGCGGAAGGCCAGCTCGCCGCCTACTCTCTGTCGCGGCGGCCAGCCGCACACTCCGGGCGCGCTCGCCGTTTGCTTGCGCGGTGTCTGTTCCAAAGTCAGCCACCAACTGACGACCGACCGAACATAATGGAGGCCAGCCTCGCCGGTAACGTTGGCCGTCGGTAACGTTGGGCATTGGTAACGTTGGCCATCGGTAACTTTCGCCGTTGATAACGTTGGCCATCGGTAACGGTAGGCATCGGCAACGTTGGCCGTCGGTAGCGTTGGGCACCGGGAACATTGGCCATCGGTAACTTTCGCCGTTGGTAACGTTGGCCATCGGTAGCGTTGGGCACCGGGAACGTTGGCCATCGGTAACTTTCGCCGTTGGTAACGTTGGCCATCGGTAACGTTGGCCGTCGATAGCGTTCGCCGTCGGTAACGTTGGCCATCGGTAACGTTGGCCGTCGGTAACGTTGACCGTCGGTAACGTTGACCGTCGGTAACGTTGCTCACCCCAAACCTCCGCGTCAGGGCGCCTCAACTCGTGCCTGCGTTCTCAGCGAGAGACCTTCGACCCAACCGGTGCATACGGCTGCAACTCAGATGCTCCGTTTCAAACACCACACTCATCCTTGACTCGAACCAGATTGACCCTTGAACCTGTGATCAGCATAGCCAGTGTTTTAGCACGCAGCCATTTCACGGGTTGGTCGAAGTCCCACCTGTCGACCAGGGCATCCTCGGAAGGCTCTCACGCGTATAATCACAGCCTCGGAAGGTCCACCAGTTGACCAGGGCATCCTCAGAAGGCTTTCACGCGTATAATCACAGCCTCGGAAGGCCCACTAGTTGACCCGGGCATCCTCGGAAGGTCCCAGCCGACCCGAACATGCTCGAAAGGCTCTTACGCGTATACTCACAACCTCGGAAGGTCCACCGGTTGAACAGGGCATCCTCAGAAGGGTATCACGCGTATAATCACAACCTCGGAAAGCCCACCAGTTGACCAGGGCATCCTCAGAAGGGTCTAACGCGTATAACCACAGCCTCAGAAGGCCCCCGCGAGCATAATCACGGCCTGAACAGGACTGTCGAGTGTCGACTCAGTCAGTCGATACGCGCCAGGCGTTGACACTCACCAAACGGCGGGTCTCTTCTGGCTTCATCCTCCCCGCACACCCCATCCTTTCATCACCCTGCCCTCTCAAAACGTTTATCTGGCACGAAGCAACCAGTCTCCATGGCTAATAAGTGATGGTACAGCCCCCTCGATAAATAAGGACAGTAAATCAACACAAGTACAGATTTGCTGTGATGTAAACAATGGATCTGAGAAAAGACAGTCCGACGAAAACAAATTACCCGCGGAGTTATTGCAGACAGCAGTGTCAAGTTGACGTTCGCCTCTGATTATAAAGCCTTGACGGCAGGAGACGACGCTATCAAGCGATGCGTCAGCCTCGACTGCCAGCGCAACTGCGCAAGGACTGAACTTGAGGATGTGAACACCACAAGAACCTAGACACTGCTTGGCCCCGACCCCCAGAGCCGCACCTCGGTATTCCGGAGACTCTGCCAGTGGCCGGCACGAGAACACGCGGTTGACCTCACCGACCTGGTGTCTGACGTCAGGTGTTCCTTTCGCGCCTACCGGCAGAACTCGGGACCGGAGGACGCCGCAGCGGAGACGGGAGCTGCAGACGAAATCCTGCAAAACACCAACCAACGCCCCTGCGCGACGGCTTCCGCTGCGGCGCTGCGGCGGGCCCGCCTGGGTGGGAGACCCCGGCAACTGTGACTCCGATGAGTCCCGACGAGGCTAGCCCACCGCCACAGGTGGTCAGACAAGTGCACCTTCAGCCTCCGCCCAGCTCCCCTCCCCACCGCGCACACTCGGGGACGGTTACTGAGCCCCCTCCCCTCCCCCGAATCGACGAGCATTGGTTGGTAGTCACCGGGCGGTCTGGTTTTGGTGCGACGCAACAAAAACAAAATACATGATTAACCCCTCATCCATCGGGATAAGGCCTTATCACATCACTTGAGCTACGACGAGCCGGACAACTTCCAGGATTTGTCGCGTGGAGGCCTCCCGATAAATCTTTATATTTTTGCATGTATTTTTCGGGCGTAAAACCAACACCTTACTTTTTTTTCGGAAAAAGCACCCGCTACGTGTTTTGCCTTTATAAAGACATTTAAAAAGTCTCGAACCTCTTCTCTAACAACTCCTAAACGTATGTGATAGAAGGTTTCGAGGGCCTCAATGCACAACGGGCATCTAAACCACTTACCCGTGGCGCTATTAGCATGCGTCAGCATGTCGCATTGGAATGCTCCCATTCTACCCCGACCAATCGGGCTTTTGAACAGCGCCATGTCCTTCACGGTTTTTGCGCGTGAGATTCAATCACTGCCCTTCAGCTCGATTCAGCGGAGGCGAAGCGGACCGATTGACCATCCAAACACGGGGCGTCTCGTTAGCACCAATCAGTCAGAACGTTCGAGCCAATCTACTTACTTGAAATGAAGCCTGCGGAAAAACAAGAGAGGACAACGCCCTTGGACTCATCACTGCTCTCCGATGGGATAAATTAGAATGTAATTGGGAACAAAAGGGGCCAAAAACAGATGATAACCTGAGCCGTATCGCCTGCCGCAATCCGACGTGACCGCGCTCTCGCCAGACAAAAGGGGTTTCACACAGGCATTCCATGACTCAGGCAAGCCTTTGACCTCGGGGTCGTTTCTCGTAAGAATCTGGACCACGTACTCGGTCACACCCTGGAGACGCTGGGGAACTCACGTCAGATGTGGGATGGCGGCCGTCAGCGTGTGCGAACCGCCGGCTCCAGCGGAGAGGGTCACCACCCGGCGGAGATCCAGCGGAGGGCGTCACCACCCGGCGGAGATCCAGCGGCGGGCCTCACCACCCGGCGGAGATCCAGCGGAGAGCGTCACGACCCGGCGGAGATGCAGTGGAGAGCGTCACCACCCGGCGGAGATGCAGTGGAGACCGTCACCACCCGGCGGAGATTCAGCGGTGGGCGTCACCACCCGGCGGAGATCCAGTGGAGAGCGTCACCACCCGGCGGAGATTCGGCGGAGAGCGTCACGACCCGGCGGAGATCCAGCGGAGAGCGTCACGACCCGACGGAGATCCGGCGGAGAGCGTCACGACCCGGCGGAGATTCAGCGGTGAGCGTCACGACCCGGCAGAGATCCAGCGATGAACGTCATGACCCGGTGGAGATCCAGCGGCGAGCGCCACGACCCGGCGGAGATTCAGCGGTGAGCGTCACGACCCGACGGAGATCCGGCGGAGAGCGTCACGACCCGGCGGAGATCCAACGCGGATACGCCGTCCACGGAGATCGAGTACACGGTCTCCGTCCGAGGAGACCGGGGGCATGGGCCGACTCCGCTCTGTGCGAGACCGAGCGAGCCCCGCGCCGATCTCACGCGAGACGCTCACCGCGCCAATCTCGATCAGACTGACACCGCCGGCGCCAGTTCCACTCCGGCAGCTGCTGCGGCGGCGGCGTCGCCGGAGCCGCCGCGTACGGCTCTGATCGGGCCACGACACCGGCACAGGGCTGGCCCCGTGAACCGTCAGCACCTCTCCCAGGCAATCAGAGCCGGGCCAGAGGTCACGCCGGGTCACGGCGGGGTCACGGGGAGCGCGCCGCTTCTGCCGCGCAGGCGTGGTGTCAACCGGAAGTCCGACAATGCTGCGGACTGATGGCCCCGGTCGGGGCCGCCTGGTCAGTTTGAGGGAGCACTGAGGTCACGAAGCCACTCGGACAAGTCAATGGCTCGCGTTAATCCGGTGGCGGGGCTGAAGGGCCTGTAGGTGTCTCCGTAGTAAGTATTTGATTGCTATCGACCGGAAGTTACAAGCTAGCTGGGACAGGTCAGCTGCGCGTCACGAGGACGGGAGCGGGCATTCCGAGTGTTTCACCAATTCGATGCTCGTCCTTCTAAGCACGCCGACACGCCCTTCGTAGCTCGCTTTTCGCGCCCTCTAGGAATACCGGGGTCTCACAGGCTTCTGAGCACGAGTTTGCTCCGGGTAGTGCCGTCACACCATAATGTGCAGCTGAGGCAGCAGCAGCCCGAAGTCTTTCAGAGCCACGTCGCCGTCGGTCGCGCAGTCGCTTCCCCAAGGCATTCGTACTATCGCGCCCATCGCAGTGGCGTGTTGCGACGCTTATAACATTTGCGTGTCTGTATTAACGCTTGAACAATCGTAAACAAGTTACGTTGTCGTGCTCAAATGCAAGCCAACACGCACGCCATCTCGGTGATTTCCTGATGTCAGCCACGGTAAAACTGCCATGCATCCACACAGAAAATCGCGTCATGCTAAAGTCACGTCACATCCGGCTTACCTCTAGACATCAAGGTGGTCCCACTACCGCCCTGAAGTTGAGTCTTGCAGCCCAGCCCAGCCCGGCGCCGCCCAGCCCAGCGGCCCGGCGCCTAAGCAGCGCCCAACGCGGTCCGGGGGCGAGCGACTTGGATACGACAACGGTGACATACGCCCGCGACTCGGACCGCCTCCGAGACAAGCCCCGGGCGTTTTTCATCGGTAACTGCCGATTCATCCTGCCGATCCATGTGAAAACGCGCGGTCCGACCGCCCGAGCAGCGTAATCTTCACAGCGTAAGAGGTGTGTCCGCGTCCAATTACGCGTGACCGTGGGAACCATCTCCCAGGGCGGTAGCGGATGAGGAGGGGAGGGGGGGGGGACACGGAGCAGCCGCCCCTGAGGAAGGTCTGACGTCAACAGAAGGGGCCAGGCCGCGCGGTTTGTCGTCGTTTTTATCGTGGGTGGTAGCGAGCGGCGACAGATTCGTCCATTGATTGTTTCTCTCTGGAGCAGGCGGACTGAATGTGAGACGTGGTCGGTGAAAGGGAACACCCTTCCCAGAGCTATCACGACGTTGTGGCGTCAGCGCACGGTGCGGACGTGTCTTGTCCGATCTGATCGCCGAGTGGTAAGCCTGGCGGGTTGACTCATGAGCAAGGCCAGAGAAGACAAGCCAAGCAAGACCGACTCAATGAGTTAAAAGGACAGTCACTTCAGACCACTGCGAGAGCAAAAGTACACTGCATATAGTTGTACCCATTGTTCAAAGGCATCTTCTGAATTATGCGCAACGTATTGTTTATTAATAGCACACGCAAACTTCCCTGTAAGAGTTGAAGTTTCGCGTTGTAAATTTGTTTTATGTCATATGGTACATCCATACCCATTCTGGAATGCGTGATACGTCGTTGGCGTCACGCCTTTTACATCATGAAGGTTTCGGAAATGCTTTTTGTCATACTGCCACCGTAACTTATCCTGCATAGTGGTAATCACAAACCGCTGCGAACAAATGCATGACATTTCCTTTACTTTGACAAAGGCACGTGAAACGATGTCGTGAAGTCCTAAGTGGAAACTTTTGGACCGATCACAGAATCAGCAAGTGCCATTCTCTAGAAGAACCATTCCCTAGACGAACAGGCAGAGTCGCTTCGGCACAGCTGCGAGGCGTACAGTAACCTGACTTACCGACCCGGAGGACCAATCGTTAGATTCCGAACTTATCTACATCTCCGGGCGTAGGGGCATGGAACAGGTTTTTACCAAATATAGCCAATCACGCTGAAGATCAGATGATGTGGCAGTTTGTCCCCGAGCTACCCTGATCTCAGGGATGATGAATTGCCCATGCAAATTAACATGGTCCAGCAAACTATCCTCGCCAATAATATTCAGTAAGATAGTAGTAGAAAGCATTACGATAAAACCGCGACATGTCCCGGACGTAAAAAGTTCAAAGCACCGCAAGATGTTGTTGCAATGACTGACAGCATAGTGTACTTGCCACTGGCAGACCGTATACTTGATGATTTGGGCTTTGGGGCGCACCGACTACGTTAGACATACGGCGCGCAAGAGGGCCGTATATTTCATTAAGCCACGTGACTTATGTTCACCAACACACATCACCAAGCGCAAAAGACCGCGCAATGTAAGGCACGACGCTGGAAAGGAAAATGTTGACGATGGCGAACAGGAAAGCAATAACGACGTCCCGGTAAACTGCCGAGCTTAATTTTCCGCGCTAACACAACGCGTACCATGCGCGGACAGGTTACTACCAAGAAGAATCCGTCCCAAACGAATTCCACTTTGAGTTGACTTAAGGAAAATAGTAGGGGGCACACAGGTAGACGTGTACTATACTTCCTTATCTACCAACGATCTACCAACGATATAATTATGGTGTTCGAGTCAATTTTATATGCATGGCGAGGACTAGCCACTGCCTAAAAGTCCACTGAAGTCGGAGTATCCCTGGGGTAAGCTAATTCGAAGAACTTCATCGCATAAAAATGCCCGATCCCTTAAAGGGAAGAAAATGCACCTACCAACACCCGCCGGAACAAATCAGAGACGGCCGGACACTGACCAATGCTCCTGGCTGGGTGCAAGTGAAAACCAGTCAACAGAACGGAAATGGCTCGGACCCGGACAACGAACATTTAGGCCAGACAAATGTTGCTCATGCGGTCACATCATTTCCCACAGCAAGGGCACCAAACTAGGGCAGGTGCCAGAAGTCAACTACAGGAACCACGCGCAGCGCCAGCCGTCCCCTGTGATTACCACGACCACCGTGACTGGGCCTTGAACTCCAAACCAGCACCATCTTCACTTCGGAAACAGCATCTTCCCGCTGGCTCCCGTGGCCTCCCGCCCCGCGGCCCACCCCGTCGCGAGGTTTGCTTATTCGCGGTCTGCGCACACCGCACGCGCCACACGGCAGCTGAATCCAGCGGCTGTTGACGCCCGAGCATTGGCAACATTCCATCCGAGGCGAGTCCCGGTCGCTGCCGCTGTTTTTCTCCAGTGGGCAGCGGTTTATGGCGGCGGCTAATGTCGGGCGGCTCCTCTGCCAGCGGCGGCTCGAAGACGGGGCGCAGCGCGTTACCTTCGCAATGTGCGCAGCCCCGGCACCGGGCAAGCCCAGCGCATCCCACCACGCATCCCGCTGCGCAGCGTTGGCGCCGTTACAATATCCGATTAGCGTAAGCTCCCTGACACCTGACTGTCACCGTTTTTCATCGCGGGGCCGTCAGCTGATCCAGGCCCACGTCCGCTGACCTTCGCCGCCCTGACCCGAGGCTGCGTGACGTCACACGACCGCGACGCTCATTCGTCCGCGGCGGTGACGTCGGAGGTGCGTGGCCCAGGTAACAGCCGCCGCCAGGCAGGGCGGGATGACGAGCATCAGGTGCCGTGTTTATTTGCGAACGCGCTGCACAGCACGCTCGAGGCTGTGTAACGCAGAACGCTGCAACAGCGCCGGACAAGGTTGTGACGGGCGCCAACACGATCCCGGCCTTGGCTGCTTAGCGATCGCTGACATGTAAGAGCTTCCCTGCCTCAATATAAGAGCAAATAAAGGCAAGGCTACCTGTCTCTTCAGATGTGGTTTGTACTGTTATTTGTTCGTCACGAAATGCAACTTTTTGGGTAGAATGATGGCTTTACGCTCATTGATGCGCATTGTGTTTAATCTAGCATGTCTGTGGAGTTGTTTGGTTGAAACTTTTGTCATTGCAGTTTCTAGAACAGGATGAGAAGGCACACCGTGCATGCTGCTAGTTAACCGTTGAACGCGCAAATATAGCAACGTTTCTACACAGCGTTTAATTTGTCAACCCCAGAAAACCCTGACGAGTTTTGAAAATCCAGAACATGTCGACACCACGTACAAAGCCAAGGAGCGCGCCCAGCCTCTTGTCCGTATAAGTGACGTACAGATGAGGTAAAAACACGAAAATGTCGCAATTCCCGATTCAGTCTCAGAGAAGCTTCAGCTCCGCACCTTGTCTGACTGCCTAGCATCTCGTCCACAAAAAATTAATCCTTCATTGACAGCACAAGTCTGGCTCTGAGACATTCACCACTACGCCAAATCGGTGCCCACAGAAACGTCACGGGGCGATGGCGCCGCTTCGACCCGCAGCTGCCGACGCGTCGCGTTTTCACAGCCACTCGGCGCCCTCCGAAGCCGTTTACACGGCGGTTTGCTCGTTACCGGCCGGACCGCGCGAGCGGCGAGGGATCCCACGCCGCCGGTACTCACACCAAAGATCGCTACGCCTCGCTTACCTGACCCGGGATCAATCGGTCACGCTTGAGGGAATACGTTTCACGCCGCGGTGGTCCGGCTTCCGCGCTTTCGGAGCGTCTCCGCCGTTCCGTTTCTCGGTCAAGAGCCTCGATTCACGAGACGTAGTCACACCGCAGCCGAAACTGCTGCCGCACTGGCGCCGTTCTGTTTATTTCGGGGCGGGTGCGCCGACAAAACAGTGCTAACGCACCGCGGCGTGGGGCCGAACGTAAACTGCCGGGGTTACTCCCGTTCGGGGTCGGAGTCCCCACCGTGCCACTTGAGGCTAATTGAACGAGTCTCCTTATGGAAGTTCAAGACGAATGTGGTCACACATCGCCGCCTCTGTAAGGAAACAATGACCGCATGCTGGCCTGGCAGATACGTTCGATACGAGAGATTCGCTGTGGGATTTGTGGGACATTAGCGGTAACTGCACAGCATGGGCGGTCATGGGAGCGAGCCGTTCGCATTCGCCACCGCCGCGTCACCGGTCCAAAACAGCCCCGGCTGCCCACAGCCCGGCACAACCCGCGCCGTGGAGCGCGTCCAAGCACCACAGCGCTCAGCTGACTCAGCCGCGCACGAACCCCACAGCCGCTCGTATTAGTCCGCATCAAACGCCGCCGACACGGCCGCTCGCATGAATAAATCATCCGGTGGCGGCAGTGGGGGGCGTCATGGCGCAGGTTCTGAGGCCGCGGACGGCGCGCCGTGCCCCGTCCTGCGGGCCGCGCTGCGCCGCGGGGCCACACTGCGCCGCGGTGCCACACGGCAGAGACGCCGCCACGCGCCACACTGCGCCACGGTGCTACACGGCAGAGACGCCGCCACGCGCCATACTGCGCCACGGTGCCGCACGGCAGAGGCGCCGCCACGCGCCAGCTTCTAGCAGGCTTGACAGCGGTGGAACCGGGAGAACAGTGCTCATGAGTTTTGGGGGAAATACTTGCAATTTTACGACATTTTTGAGCGGTTCAACATTCACAATGCCATCGGGTTACCGTACTGATGAGGACTGGCTCCAGATCGCAGCAGCGTACCACGCCAAGCTCCGTTGCATAGAAGTCCCAACTTCACATCAGCCGACCCGGGCTTAGTCCCAAGGGTAGCCAACTGACGCCGTCTGTGCTGTGTCCCCGTTTGTGCTGTGCCTCGGACGCGCGACCAACGCTGGAATGTTGACTGACAAACGCAAATTTCCTGGACACTCGGGAGAGCTATTTATTCTGAGTCTACGTTTTCAAACTGAAGCAAAACCCAACGGGCGAGCGTGAAGTACAGCGGCATGGGCAGGAGGCAGGGGAGGCAGTCTGGGGTGGTCCCCGACGCTGGCGAAATTCTAGGATCAGACGTGTGGAGGTCCATGGAAACGGACACATCAAAACGCCTCTGTGACTTCCAACGGCGGCCCAGTTTCCTCCTGCACCGGTTATGAGTCACCATTAAACCGTAAATGGTCGTTTGCATGTCATGTTTAGCGCACGCGCCCGTACCGCCACACATGCATTGCTCGGTCAGAGCGTGACATCAATCGACCATTACAGAACAGAACGTACTGGACGGCCGTGTCGGCTGTCCCTATCATTAACTGGAAAACCGTGCCAGCGCAAACATTTACGTGTCGGAGAAACCAGCGCGGCAAAAAAACAGCCAGTTATTGGCTAAAAAATCCAGCATTCCACGGCGTGCGACAGGTCACCATTAGAGTCGTTATACTGCTACGACGGAACTCACAACCGTTCTCAGCGTTGTCCCCCCCCCCCCTCAGGTAACCCATGTGTGACCCATTGCGAAGTGGCCGACTTTTTACAGTAGCGTATGGAGGCCGCACACGATATGCATCGCAGCTTGCACCGCAACCAGTTGCATGCAAAATATGATGCTATAATTTAGCACGTGCTTACCATACCCTAACTGATCCCAGCGTGTCCCCACGGGGACCCCCCTCAGCTGGGATTTTACAGAAACTGACATAGCCGTGTGCGTGCAAAACATGCACGCATTTGTGTGATTCCACAGACACACACGTGCGTTTGCTTCAGTCCACATCTCGACAATGTCCAGACGGCGGATTCTCTCCAGATAGAAACGCGACGTCCAGCGAAGTTCATAATAATATATGCCACTTGTTCAGCACATTAGTGAGGAACATTATTTACATAGATAGCCTTGTTCCTCGGAGAAAACCAGGAGAATGGAGATATAGCTAGGTTGATGTATGTCGGCAACATGCCTTCATCGAAACGACAGCAGAAGTGAATATAGCGATTAAGTGAATTTACTTCTGCCATTGTTTCGATGAAGGCATGTTGCCGAAATATCAACCTAACTTTATCTCCATTCCCCTGGTTTTCTCCGAAAAAAGGCTAATATTACTGTCTTATCTATAACGTAAGCCAGTATTCACATCTCGCTCCGAATCCACACCAACCTAGGACGTATCTGGATCCACACCAATCCACATGCTCTGCGGATCCACGTCAGTCCACAAATCTCTGTGCCTAGGCCAGTCGACACGTCTCCTTGTCCACGCCAGTCCACAATTAGCCTTTTCGCCGCCACCCCCCCCCCCCCCCCTCTCGAGTGGAAGGGATGGGCGACGGCCTTCTCTCAAAAGGAGAAACCTCATGAATCCAAAACCAGCCGTCTGTCTGGCTGCTGCGACACAGGCACGGGCACGGCCGCAGGCCCCGCGCGGCGCCCCAAGGCCGGGTCACAGGGTCAGCGGGGCCGCGGCAGACCGGCCGGCGCGCCGCGGAACCGCGCGGGGAGCCACTATTCACATGGAGATGGGACAGTATCGGGTGTGATGGCGCGACTCGTGCGGTCGCATAAGACTGCGCTCTCGGCGCCATTACGGCCGGCGCGGGGGGGGGGGAGGGGAGGGGGAGAACCGGGGCGGCTGCCGGCAGAGAACCACCCACGCGGTGTGGGGCGTTGTAAACCGTGAAACGAGAGTCTGGCCGGGCTGGGCTGGCCCAGAAACCGAGGGAAGCGTGGCGAGAGGTGGATGGAGCCGTGGTTTTTAGCGGCTGTTTTGCGAGCGGCGTTCGGCCCCGAGCCAGCTGCTGCTAAAAGGCGGAATGGAAGCGACGTGTGTAGAAATGGAACAATGGTTAACGCATTGTAACCTAATGATTGGAGTTGTAAAAGATCCTTTCAAACGGACGCGACTGTTAAAAGTCGAGGTGGTCCAAGACGCGACGGATGCGAACCGAAATAAAACGTCGAATATGGCTGCTGAGTCACGGAAAATATTTCAGATGTCCATTAATCAACATATCTCGAGATGAACGAGGCGCCATGTGGTAGATGATTTCCATCCATTAAGCTGTATAACGCCTAATCGCCCTTTATTGATGTTTCGCCCCCGTTTACGGGTTACTTACGTGTAACCGGGTGGAGCATTTTCACATCAGCATTTCAGAGATAACGAGTAAGCTGAACAGACCCATTCAAAATAGGCTAGAGCAGTCTGCCCTGCTTTCTCCGTTTCGTTTTCAGCTCAGAGCCAAATGTGGGCCCTGTGATTGTGATGAGCCGCTGTGAAGGAGCGCGGGGAATGGCCACCGCCTGCTGCAACGGCCAAAGCGTTCAGCGTTATGACACTCCCAGTCATATAATCTTTTTTAATATTCGTAACAATGAACTTTTATAAATTTGATCCGAACCCTTTGAATGGATGGAATGGAATGGAATCTTGAACCGCGGATGGTCGATGGGCTCCACGGGTATACCGATAGACTGCGCTTACGAAAGTATCTGCGATGTGAGACCAAACTAGAACACAGCTGTTTCTCCAACCCCCTTTACCCTTTCTCACAGCCATAAACCGAAGCCAACAGCAAGCATCAGCCGACCGCTGACGTACAGCCGCGCTCCGCCAACATGCGGGAGCCACGTCTGTGGTCCCTTCCACAACCGCGCTCCGCCAACATCCAGGGGCCACGTTTGTGGTCCCGTCCACAGTCGCGCTCCGCCAACATGCGGGGCCACGTCTGTGGTCCCTTCCACAGCTGCACTCCGCCAACATGCGGGGGTCACGTCTGTGGTCCCTTCCACAGCCGCGCTCCACCAACATGCTGGGGTCACGTCTATGGTCCCGTCCACTGCGACCGCAGGGCGCATCACCGCCTCGCCACCGCGAGCCAGCGGCCGGCCGGCTACACGCCGGTCTGATCGCGCGCCGGTGAGCCTCGGACCCCCCCCCCCTCCCCCGCCAGATTCCACAGCCGGACAGGTCAGCGGGGCAGCGGACTGGGCGGGCCCGCTCCCACGCCGACCAATCAGCGGCGTTTATACGCTCCTGTTGGCCCGAACCTCGCAACGCTCGCCATCGATCTTTATAACGTAATTAAATGTTCAAGGCTCACATCCGATTCGGCTGATCGGGCCTGAGAAAATGGGGCAGGCGCTCGCTGGCCGCGCGTTTTAGCGTTTACGAAAGTCTGAGAAGTTTCTGTGTGCGTGATGATGTGCTAGAAAGTGGCTCAGACGGATGAAACAGGAGAGGGATGCGAAGTTACATTCGCAGAAAATGTTGTTAAAAAGCATTTTACTGTGGACGATTGAAATAGACTAACTCCTAGAATGCACCGGTCATATCATAACATTCCCGAAATAATGCTCCAAAAAATCCAGTCTGTGGCACCACGCGTTCCTGTCCGCCTATCACTAACCATCTCCATTACATTGCATATATCGCATAACGCAAACATCCAGGACGTCTGGAATTTTAAATGGAAGCGGACGATCTGTAAAGTTAGTGCCCACAGATAACTCATGTGAAGAGTCGCAGACACAACCTCAGCCAATGTGATTGGAGGCGTCAGAGTTCTCATAATTCATCTACAGCGAACCACTCAGCGTTAGGAAGTTAACGCGCTGGTTGCTCGGTGTAATTGCTGCCAGGCCGGTATCAACACGCGTCTTAATTAACCATGTAGCCCAGAACGAGCTGGCTCCATCTGGACTCCACGCCATGGCAACTCAAGCAAATCCGTCCGAAAATACGACTCAGCCAAGAGGCGGTGATTAGGCAGGCAAATGGAGCGAAAACACGCACAGAAGCCGGTAGCTGAAGATTAACGGCACAGTAACAGAACCAGGCGTGCTCTTTGTGCTGTAAGGTGCCCATCATACGCGCTTACGCATTAGTTGTTACTTGCTTAGTTGCAAATACAGATGGGACCTTCTGTACATTGCTGTCGGCGCGTCTGGATTTTAGGCAAACAAGTACCTTTCAAAACACCGAGGGCATTGCGGAATTCAAAGCCGTTGAAGATCGGCGCACGCCCGTTTCAAGGCATAAAAAGTTTCATTGAGTGATCCATTGTACAGGCGCATCGTGAGCGCCGTGGCTAGGCCTCAAATCGGGCATGACTTTTCGGCGTGCTTTGTTGAACACCCTGCCAATCCAAATGCTGAACCGGCAGTGCCGCAAGAGTGGGAGCGATATTTTTCGGCAGCCTTCGCTGGCCTATGATCAGCGTTTGCAGCATACCAAGCCGTGGCATCCAGCGCCCTAACCGCCACATTCCAGCGCACGGGTCTCACGCGCTTGCCGACGACTGGTCCCCCTGCTCGGTCACGTCCGGACTCGTCCCAGTACGTCCGGGCACGTGCGGGCACGTCCGGGCGCGTGCACACGTTGGTCGGCGAACAAGGTCCCTGACAAGCGGACGTGTCTTCTTCAGGTGAGTGGACTCGTCCTATGTGTCCGCCCGGAGGAGGGGGGGGGGGGGGGAGGGGGAGGGCGAGCGGGTATACGGGGACATTCAGCTAGGGAATTCGTTGGATGATGAAAGAGAAATTCGTGGTTATGTGAAGACAGGCATCTCGCCTGTGTTCAGTGGAACATGCCCGCAATGGGTTAATTCTGCCTCGTAGTGGTTGTAACTTGTCATGGTTGTCAACTTCATCTGTTTATTGGCTGATTCTCTCGCCGGACGCTCCTGTTCCCTCCCCGCGTCTGCTTAGCGAGCATCCCTTTTCCGACATCAGCAGTGTTCCTTCACTGTCAGCCCGACCCACACTGCCCAGCGCTCGTCGGGAGCCCTCCGACCGCCCGCGCCCGATACCCCCACACCTCCGTCTCCGCCGCCCCCGCCTGACACCACGCCACACCGCTGCCTCCGCCGCCCCCGCCCGACACCACGCCCACACCCCTGTCCCCGCCGCCCCCGCCCACACCTCTGTCCCCGCCGCCGCGCCCTGCCCTCCTCACCGCACCAGCGGTTCCGCGCCTGCCGTCTCCGCCGGCCGCGTCCGGAAGGGCGTGCCCGGTCCTCGCGCCGGAAGCGGCCGCGCCACGCCGCGCCGCGCCGCGCCGGCGGTGTCGGGTGTGCCGCGACACCGCCGCGCCGGCGTCGCGCCCCGCGTCGCCTATGGTAATTTTGAGAAAGCGGCGCCGCCGCGACCGGCGAGGCGCGCCGACCGCGCGCGGCGGAGAAAAGCAAACAGGCGCGCGCGGTGCGCCGCTGAGACCGGAGCGGGCGCCGAGACGGCGCTGGCGACGGAGGCCGGCCGCCGCCGCGCTCACGAAGATTGGAAACGGCCGGGTCACGGAGCTAGGAGGCGGTTACGGAGATTGGAGAACGGAGAGGGCTACGCAGCTGGAGACGGCCGACTGGGGCGCCGAGGTGGGGGTCGGGCGCCCCGAGCGGCGGCCACGCGGCGGACGTGGCGCACCTTACACGTCCGCCACATGAGAGCCGACCCAGCTGTAACAGACCCGGCGCGGCGGGATCTGGTGTGATGCTGCACACCGTCTGTAGCGGTGACCCACAGTTGACCTTTGTAACGGAGCGGGGTCCGAGATAGCATCTTGAATTCCTTACGCTTCCCCACCGGATGTGAGTATCATTGAAATCACCTACTTTGCATACGGTTAATGTTGTGGGTGTTGGCTGCAAGCACTAAACGAACCCCGAGACGCTCTCTTTGATGTATAGCCTAAGTGAAATACGACAGAGAGGTCGCACTACACGATTATAATTAATGGATAGTAGCAGCGTGATGTTCCCACATGAATCCTCGCCCATTTCTAGCCCGATGTAGGCTCTCGACACGTCTCCACATGTCTAGAGTTAGGAAGACAAATAAGCTCATCCCTGCACATCGTCCGAATGCATGACAACCCTTGGGCGAGCGGAGGACGGCGCTGTCACCGACACGCAGCTGAGAGACCAGCACCGTACCCCGGAGCAAAGCGGCCTCATGTACCACCAGCGGGTATCACCGACGTGGCACCGTGTGCCATGGCATGGTACGACATAGCGTGGCATGGCGTGGCATGGCGTGGCGTGACATGTTATGGCATGGCGTGACATGGCGTGATATGGTATACCATGGCGTGCGCGATCGCAGAATTGAGGGGCATGCACGCGACCTAACTCAATCGCTCGCACGCTTGAGCCCAGGGGGCCATGCGCCCTAACCCACAACAACAATCAATCGCTTGTAATGGTGGTCAATCGCAGACCGATGTTGAACGGGCTGCTGTGGCAGCATCGGTAATGTGATATAGTGGTATTATTTATGGCATATGGTGGTGTCATGCCGTGCCTTTCCCACGGCCAGATACTGACGCGGTGTTTAGAAATTCTGTGCTTCGGTTTCTGTGCCACGCCGGGCAAAGAACTCGAGGCCAGAACCACCTACTAAACCAGGCCAGGTGAGGCCAGAACCACCTACTAAACCAGACCAGGTGAGGCCAGAACCACCTACTAAACCAGACCAGGTGAGGCCAGAACCACCTACTAAACCAGACCAGGTGAGGCCAGAACCACCTACTGAACCAGGCGAGGTGAGGCCAGAACCATCTACTAAACCAGGCCAGGTGAGGCGAGAACCACCTACTAAACCATGCAAAGTGAGGCCAGAACCACCTACTAAACCATGCCAGGTGGGGCCAGAGCCACCTACACAGACCACTGAAGGGTGACAGCCACAAACAACTGCCACCGGCAGAAGACTGGACAGATGCGAAGACCAGACACGGAGAGTGGCACCGAATACGGCGCCAACGCCGGCAAAAAACGACCAACAAAGGTGTGAGAGCGACACTAACAAACAGCTGAACACGGCGGTGTGAGACCAGAGTGAAAATGACTGGAGACATCAGGGAAGTGGAGGCGGTCAACAAAAGACTAGGAGAGCAATACCTAACACTCCGGCCCAGCCAAGTTAGGTAACTCAGGTAACGTTTGCCAAAGTGCAGCTCGGGAGAAAAATTTGGATGCAAAATGAAAAACGTCTTTATAAAATGTCTAATCACTTGTTATTTCGTTAATCAGCACAGGGAACTGCTAACATCAATACGGTTTAGAACACGCTGAACGATTCTGAGTTCGCTGCAGTTTCAAGGCCCCTGTGTCGTGGTTGTCTCGTGCGACCCAATGCAACATCAAGCCACAGGTCAAAGCAAGCACGGACAATTTCCATGTCCAGATCAAGGCACACGTTGCTATACAACTCACGATCTCATGCCAGGTTCCGAACGCTCCACTGACACGTCAGCAGCGTTGAGCCAACGCGCCTCTCCGTGGACAATCAGCACACACCCCGGCGTGTTCCCCCAGCCAGGGAAAAGCTAACTAACTAGTCGTTTGATCTGCGTCCGATCCCCCTCAGCCTGCGCGGGCTGGACCACGGAGTTGGCCGACACTGCTGATCTCCCTCAGCCTGCGCGGGCTGGACCACAGAACTGGCCGACACTGCTGATCTAGCGCGCTGAGGAGGTAACGGCCCCTGAAGAGACGCACGCTGATGAGAGGATCACTTCAAATAAGGACCCCGTTAAATAAAAGAACGCGTGGTTCTCTTTTGACGTGTTCTTGCTGTACCTTTGCTGCTTATAAAACATCACAGGCAGCTGTATCCGGTTAGTTGTGACATGACGACAACGCACTGCGCAACAAGGATAAAAAACATGGTGACAATGTTGCTCACACAAGATTCAACATCATTTCGCAGCTCAAACACGTCGCGCACGTTTCCCGTCTTTCAAAGCGTGCTAATTTAATTATCTACACGTTGCCACTTCAGCACGCCGACACGACATAGATACTCAGCTGTCGCCGCTGGGCTGGTCCTGTCCTTTGCACGATCCCTGTTAAATGTTGAACCTGGCCGGCTGCCACCAACAACTGACGAGCCGTCTCACACAGGAACCAGGGCAACAACCGTGAAGCGATGCCCAGATGCACCCGAACCAAACGCCAAAAAAGCCTGGCTCAGATCCGCCAAGGCTGTCAACTGTAACTGTCAAAACTGTCGACTGCAGCGGTGACCTCGACGACACACGCGAACCCCCGCGGACGTCACCCGGACCGGCGGCGGTCTTCTCCGCCGCAAACTGATGTCGGCGTCCAGCGCTGAGCCAAACGAGCGGCGTCATCCTGACACGGGGACAGGGCGGCGACAAAAACACGGCGGCGGCGGCCGTCGCTGCGCCGGCGCCCGCTGGGAGCGCGACAGACGCCGGCGGTCCCGGGGCCCCGCCGTGGTGACCCCGGGCTCGCGGGGCTCCAGGGCCGCTTGAGGTCGCCAAGCGTCGTGGCGGTGCCGCCAGGGTCGGCCGAATTCGCACCGTGTCCGGATACGGCGTGAGCTGAAGGCCGATGCGAGGCGGCACAGCAAGCTCAATGCGTGACGTGGGAGATGGCACAGCAAGCTCAATGTGTGACATGGGAGATTGCACAGCAAACTCAATGCTTGAAATGGGAGATTGCACAGCAAGCTCAATGTTTGAAATGGGAGATGGCACAGCAAGCTCAATGTATGACGTAGGAGATGGCACAGCAAGCTCAATGTGTGGCATGGGAGATTGCACAGCAACCTCAATGTGTGACGTGGGAGATGGCATTCGCTCGTTATTGCCTTTAGTAGCGCTGATTCATTTGCACGAAAGTTGAAATATGCCATTTTCCACACGCACGCAGCAAGGAGCTTTACTGTTGTGATCTGGGCAGTGATTTATTTCGGAAAAAAGCTAAAAGCACCTTTGTTAAAATCGCCATTCTTGCAATACACCGAGGCTTTTCATACAAATTAAAACACTTACTGGTCCAACTAAAACACCTACTAAAACACCTACCTTATAAAAAGTGTCGTATAGTTTACGGTTAAGGGCGATTCCAGAAAATCTGCTTTCCCAACCGATGCCTTGTAGTGACAGTTGAGCAAACATGGACTAAACAGAGAAACAAACAAACAAACAACGGCGCAACGTTGACGTGGAGAGGCCCGCCAGCCGGAGGCACAGGGAGGCGTGTGACTGCCGCGGCGCTCTGACTCGGAGTCCGAGTCACGGTCGTCCGCGCGCAGGCTCCAGGCCCGAGCCACGGCCGTCCGACAGCGCCGCCGCCAGGTGAGCTCCGACACAGCTCCCGGCCCAGCTCCGACACAGCTCCCGGCCCGCCAGGGTAGTACCAGCTCCGACACAGCTCCCGGCCCAGCTCCGACACAGCTCCCGGCCCGCCAGAGGCAATACCCGACTCCGACACAGCCCGCCAGAGCAGTACCGACTCCGACACAGCCCCCGGCCCAGCTCCGACACAGCTCCCGGCCCGCCAGAGCAGTACCGACTCCGACACAGCTCCCGAGCTCACGAGCTCCGACACAGCTCCCAGGTCCGCCAGAGCGGCACCGGCTCCCCGGCCCCGAGGCCCCGGCATCTCCCCGCGTCCGATAGCGTCGTGTGAAGCCTGTGCCGCACGTGCGTCCCGCGCCATAAACGTGCCAATCACGGACGGGCTAAGGTCAAGGAGACGCACCGGCGCGCCATTGGGACCAGTAGGTCATTGCGAGAGTCCCCGCCGGCCAGACTCAGCACCAGACAAATTGTAATTGAAAGTGACGGGGAAGAGGGCCGGTGCATTGTGCACCAGTCATAACCAATTACTCCGCGGCTGGCGGCCGGCCGTCTGCGGCCAGGAGCCCGGCGGAGGAGGCTGGTCTGGACGGTGAAGGCCGGCCACGTCTATTGAAGCAGATTATCCCACGACCAGCTGGCCGAGAGGGTACATCGTGAACGCTGAGCGTCTTTATCGCTCACGGCTTTCGACGGTAAAAACAAAGCGCGCTGTCCGCCCGGGCCGACCGGCGCTTCGTCATGTCGTAGGCCAAGTCAGCGCGTCCCGCGATATTAATGGGGTGTCTCCCACGATAATTTGGGAAGACCGACGGCGAGCTCGCCCTCATGTACAGCGGCCGGGCGAGGGACCGGGACAGCGCGACGAATCGACTCGTGTGGAGCTGATCGTGCCGTCGGAGAAAATGACAGGTCAGAGCGACTGAAGACGATAATTGCGGCAATTGAGGTCGCGTGTGGCGGTCGCAAATGGTTATTTCCATTTGTCTCGCGTAAACACGGTGAATGGCGGAGACGTGGAGAAAACGTGGGTTGGGAAGGCAATAAATATGCCGCATGATAAGCACCAGGGGTGGTTCAAGTGACACAAAAAACTTAGTGGAGAAATGCTTACATAATGTCGCTCCTGGAGCGAATAATAAGTGGGACTGCCCACAACGACAGAGATCCATACGGCGATTTGTGAGCGGAACAGCTGACTCTGTCCGTCCATGACAGACGTATCCCGAACGTATCCCGGACACATCCAATTAGTCAAAAGCGCACGATTGTGCCAGGGTCTCTGCTCAAGGCGTTCATGATCTTTGCCTCGCTCCCTGCCCACAATAAGCAAGTCTCTTCTTAGTCCCCTCGCCCAGTCGTATACCCGGCCTGCACCCTTCGTCGAATCCTCGAGAAGACAGGGCGAGTGCCGCCACTGACCGCTTGCTAAGCAGCCGAAAGCATCCGCGTTCCGGGGGCGTTCCACACAACTGGGCGGGGCTATGATCGGCTCCCTATCAGCGCTGATGCAACAGCCGCCGAGCGCAGGCCACACCACAGCGTCAGGAGCAGTGTCGGTTGGACTGGACACCCCGCCGCTATCCGAACTAAGATCAGGCGCTGGAGCGGTGGGCATCCCACTGTGATGATAAACAGGGCCATCACAGCCATGTGTCATTGCCGAGTCCTGTGCAAGTAGTGAAAGGGGATGTAGAAAGAGAGCGGGAGATAAGGATGAAGGAGCGTGTAGAGCGGGTGAAAGGGCGATCGAGACAAAAAAAAAAATAACAAAACGGACAAGGACGTGCGAGGTCCGTTGCTATAGAAACAAAAACTCATGCACAGCTCTCACATTCTCTTCTTAAGGTGGCATACAATGGGCAATTTCGCTTGACTGTTTTTAACAAGCAAACGTGCTGGAACAACGCACAGAGATAGGGGTGGTCAACAGCGATTAATTACATAGGAAACAACAGACAAACACCGAAGCACAAACTAGGTTGGCAAACCACCCATCTGCTACAACGAGCTGTCAGAACGAGCTTTCCTTTTCCCTGGGAGCCTGATAAATCCGGCCATCACCGAAACTCGCTGATTACTAGCTTTCCATCGGATGAGCAGAACAGTCATCGATGAGAATTGGGCTCAACCATAACCAGCCAACTACGGTGACGATAACCATACTATAGGCCAAATAAAACGCAGCGTTCCAACAGCATCTCTTCAAATCACGATAATTAGAAAGTAGGCGACATAGTGTATTACAAGAGGTATTACAAGTGTATTACACAAGTGTATTACAAGAGGCAATAACGGTAGACTCCTTGCAGCCAGTAAAGGGCAGTAGCGTACTTGCAACGAGAGTGTACGGGCAGAGCAGAGGGTGGTAGACGAATGCATAATGCATCATTTTTAGATAGCCATTTCCACCAGCTTCAAGGCCACTCCAGCCATGCGAACATGGTGTCACCATTGCAAGGTGGTATAACATCCCCACAGCCCTTCTTAGCTTGTATATCGATACAGAGAACTTGTCACGGATCTGAACCAGCGGTGTTCCCATTGTTAACGCTTCTACCGCAAAAAGAATCACCAAGAACCGCACGAAACGAGCATTCCGCGCAAACCACAAATGCAACGTGCAGCTCACCCAAACGCACCTGCACGCACTGATGCGCTCGCAGCGTCTAATCACCAGCGACACTAAATGACCCCGACCTGACTCCAGCCGCGCTTAAGTGCGTCATCTTGGACTAAGCCGTGACCTACTTTCGGGGACGTTCCGTTGCCACGCGATCAGAAGCCGAACGGGTGCCTCACAGCGCGAGGCCGCCCCCTAAGCGCTGACCTCTGAAGATCAGGGGGTGAAACGATGTAAGACGACAATAGTGGGCACGGCTGGCCTGGTTTGATCGATGACAAGATTAAAGAGCGCGAAAGGAGGAGGGAAGACTCTGATGACCGATTCAGCGTGACATTGCTCCCAGGCGTGGCCGCAAGTTAAGACTCGCGGGAAGACACGAGGCCCCGAGAGCCGCTGTAAGAGCAAAGCGGCAAGCTTTGATTTTATGTTTCGGAATTCCGTAATGCTCTCAATTGAGGCAAACATTTATCTCAACTTTCAGTTCAGTTTCAGTTATCAAGTGGCGCAAGGAACAAAAAAGGTGCTCCGCTGTGGCTCTAACGCAGCGGCGTAGGCGTGTGTGACAGTTATTCTCCGCTAAAATTATGGAGACATGTCGTGACATACGTTTGTTTATCTATGCAACGGTGTGTTTATGACAAGAAATGCATCATAAGAGCAGGGTCTTTACGTAGCCTCCCTGTGCGTATTCTTCCCTTCCAGTTTCCACCCACCCACAATGCAGTGGGTCAGAGCTCTTGATACAGCGTGCACGCACGCTCACCAAAAAACTGTTCCGAGAATTCCCATAACCTACAGTATTCTCAGAAGCGTTCGTCGCGACACAAGCTAACAAAACTTTTGTTTCGCCTTCGTGGGCTTAATGTGAACAGGAGCTTCAAGGCTAGTGAGTGCTGGGCCATCTGGCAAGGTCTCAAAGCATTTTTGGGGGCACCGGCGCTTTCAAGAGTTCGTGCTACAGAGCGAAAGAAGTGCTGGCGATTGGCGGGTTTCTATGCTCAGCCATGGATAGGCTTCATTTTGAAGAAACAGTAATGATGCATCGCAAACTTGTGTATTCAGCTAGGACCACAAGCTGCGCAGCCAGTATATGGTTCAATGTAAACCCCGTCAGCTGATCGGTGTACAGTGAGCATCTTGAAAAGGCCTCGTAAAAGCAGACCACGCACAAGCTTCGTAAACATGACTTGTAGACGCATCCGGCTGTGGCTTAGGATGCAGTATCGTGTGTGCTCGTAATGGCCGTCAATTAATTGCATTATGCACGGTGGGGAGGGGGCATGGAGCGTAACGGAAGGGTAACAATGGAGGACGGCCAGGTTTTGGCCAGCGTAACATGAAGTTTAGGTGTGGCTGCTTATCATGCTTAACTCGCAACACAAAATAAAAACTTGACGACGAGCCAGACTCACATCACAGCCAAGTGCAAGAGACCGTCAGCCCGTCGCAAGACCGGAGATCGGTCTCGCGTGCAGCTCCGCGGCTGCACACGGCGGCTCTGGCTCCCATGCGTGACATGCGCCCATGGACGGGCGCGTCCGCCTCCACCCGCAGCGACCGCAGCCGACGCGCCGAAGGCCTGGCTTCCGAGAGGGCATTACGGAACCCGAGCCACCGCACGTGGTCACGTTGGAGCACCGAGCACACGTCGTGCCCGCCGGAGGCGCGCTCCTCGCCCACGAGGCGCCTCCGCTCCCCATCCGTGAGACCCACTCGTCTCGGTCGCCCGCTCCAAGACGCGGTCTCGGTTACCGTGAGCCGAGCGCCACGTAAACACCACAAACCTTGTTGTGCATCGCGGCGTGCTGCGATAAATTGGAGCCAGCGATCCCGGCGAGGAGCGGCACACGTGAGCGCCAGGACGTGCCGCCGCTCGCGGGGCGACGCAGGGTCACTGAGTCAAGGTCACCGAGCCGATTTACCGCGACAAACAACAGTTGGTCCTCTCCGCTCTCCCTGGATGTGCATACGACGCACGTCAACGAAGCGAAGAAAACAAACACACTCGCGTGTTTATCTTTGATTCACCTGCTCCCGTCTCCCCAATCACGGCTTCCGGGATCCACGGCGGCTGGCACCGAACTTCATTACAGTTGAAACAAAAACAAGAACGCTAACTCCAGCGCAAACAAATTGATTTCGGCCTTCGCTTCCAAGACACAAGCCAGCCGGTCCTGAGGTCGCCGGTTGTACGACTCGCTGTTTTGCATGCTTCGGAGAACAAACACGTGCCTTATGCAGCTCGGCTCATTTCCTTCTGCAGCGTACCTACATGGCCTTGACCTTTCATTGATACGCAACGCTACGTGACAGCCACTGCGATGTGTTTCGAGCTCTACATGGGCTATCTGCATCCACTGCTTGTGCATTACCATTGAAACGTATTTGACACTCAAAACAAGACTTAGTTCAAGGAAGACGATCTCGGATGTCGGCATTTTGCGAGCGGTGGCGTAAGCTCTGCAAAACGCTACGCACAGTCCCGGCCCTAGCACCGGCCCACTCACCGTCGTCCGCGTGGAGCTGCCACCCGAGCCCGACCAGCGCCACCGGCTCCAGCTGCCGTCCCGCCCCACCTGTCACATGCGCGCCCCCACTCACCCCACACCCCGCACAGCACCACCCAGCGGGCCCGCAGGCGCACTGCCGCCCGCCGCCCACGACGTGGGTCGACGCCGCGGCCCGTCGGCGGCGACGGCCAACGAAAACGGCGGAGGCAGCGGCGCCAGAGCGGCGGCGCGTGCGGAGACCGCGGGGACGCCGAGAGGACACCGGGGCGGGGCAGAGCTGGCGGGGACAGACACGCTCCGGAGCGCGCCGGGAGGACGCTGGGAGTGGAGCCAGCGGCTGGCGAGGACGGACGCGCTCCAGTTGAGGCTGAAGACCGGTGACAGCCAGAGCCATGAAGGCGTCTACAGCCCGTGTGATAGATGCACTGCAGGCGTGCTCTGGGCGATTAACTTGCGGCTGTGGTCGGGCGTTCAGCTGTGGCCGCTGGGCGATGTGAAAGCCGCGGCTGCCGACACGCCGCGGCAGAAAACGATCATCCGTTCAAAATAAAACGAATTGGTGGCTATATATATATATATATATATATACGTAGGACTTCCCCAGCAACATTCGTGCTATCCACAAACATCACCTTTCTTGATACATATCACCGCCCAGTGAAAGGGCCTTTCCGAAAAGCATCATGGACATAGTTTCGCTGGCCGCCGTAACATTGGTAGTATCTCAATATCTCCATAAACCCACTCACATATCGTATCACGGTCCTGCTCACTGCCAGCCTTTGGCTGAAATAAACATGTGTGCCACCAACCTTATCGTTTGAACAATATCCAAGACGATTTAATCAAGCAAACCCAACGTCGGGGATCTGTGTCTGTGACAAGAAAGACAAACTCTTCGGAGTGGTGGTTCATTCTACATTCTCATACTCTAAATGCAGCCGGTATAGCCGCCCCGTGCGTAACATCTAACCCGTTCTCCGTCTTTTCGACGCCAGTCACGTCAGCCGTGCCAGCTCAAATCTGCGCCCGGTCCTGAGCACGACACGTGATGACGTAACACCTCGCTGACGACCCAGTTCGCCTGGCAGTCCGCACAGAGAGCCCGCGTGGTTGAGGTAACGACGATGACCTAACGCGGTCGGCGCAGCGGCCCGCACCGGCTATAAACGTCACGGCTTCCATCACCCCCCATCGGAGCCGACGGCGGCCAGAATTGGCCTCCGGCGCTTGGTCAGCGCCCAGCTATGACGGCGAGCATGCGTCACCGCCGAGCCGGCCCACCGCAGGGGGCGAGAGGACCAGCCTCGTTCGACGCAGGGAGGGAGCGGAGCACCCTCGCCCACCGCACAGGGCGAGAGGACCAGCCTCGTCCACCGCAGGGGGTGAGCGGAGCACCTTCGCCCACCGCACAGGGCAAGCGGAACGATGCCGAACAAGCGCACAAGCATCGGCGCCATGTTTGACAGCAGCTCAGCAATCCTCAGTAACGCTAGTTATCAGCTGGTTGCAATATCAGCGCCGCACATCTGACATGTATTCCAAACAGCTATTTCCGAAGAAACACCCCCGGAAATTTGGTCATGTAGCAGCATGATTTCTTTAGTGGAAAAAATTCGGCCACCGCAGGTAGAAAAGGCGGAGAGGTAAAGAAGTCATTGGAAAAGGAGAACGAGTCAATGGGAGGGGATTGCTCATTACGTAGCGAAATGATGGCAATTATTCCTTGCTTGACAAACATGTCACTATTTGGCCGTCGTCCCGTCAAGATCCAATGCATACAGCAACGGAGGGATTGGCGAATATTGAGCACGTTTATTCGTATGAACAATATTCGCAGACATCAATGTCCCCATGGTTAAGTGCGACGACATAAGGCTTAATCTAGAGGAAGCTCGTCAGAGCGCTGGATCATCCACTGGACATAAAAACCTTCTGCTAACGCTCGATTTTGTATTCGCCCTCTTTTTTAACTTTTCTTTATTGAAATTCCTAGCACCCTTGGCAGGATGAAAGCGTTACGTGTCGCCAAGTCGAAGCACGTTGGCCACACGGGTAAGCGCCGTGACCCTCCCTCACGTCATGACCACCCACGGGCCAATACCCCCCCCCCCCCGAGCACACACCACAGATTAGGTCAAATTTCCACAAAAAACATCGGAAATAGACACCTTTCGAAGCCAAACCAGAACGTCGTCATCGCTGACGATTCCGTTTCACTGGAATGTGAGTGATTGCTCGGACGCATAAACCGAAAAGTCTTCTGTTAACACCGCGACTGATAGTCAACAGCCTCCATAGCTGTTTCTCACCAGGTCACATTCGTAGTCGATGCTTGAGCGATCTGGCGAACTACCAGACATGACGCCTTCCAGAAGCCCGCATCTCTCCGAACGCGGCTACCTCCCACTCCCCAGGGGTGGCCCATCCCGGCTCTTTAAAGGCCAGCATAAATCATACTCCCATCCGGGGGTCAAGTATCACCGCGCGGAACTAGCCCCCCGCTGTCCCTCTCCTCCGGTGCCCGATTTGGGCAGGGCGGGCCGGCCTCCTGCGCCAGCTAATTACACAGCTCGACGAGAAGCTAATTAAAAAGGCTGCCGCGGTGCGCTCCGCGCCCTGTTTATCTAGCAACGCCAGCTGACGCCCACTGCACGCTCGGCGTCACCGCGCAACATTTGTCGCAGCCGCGCCAGACGGGCCGGCGCCTGTGTCGGAACGTTCTAGGTCGGCGAAACGCAGTTTGAGCGCCGAGTTAGACGCAATGGGATGTGGAGCGACGCAGCCAGAGCAGCAGCACGCTAATGATGTAGGAGGAAGTGTCTCGGTCGGCATTTGCACGAGAAAATCGTTCACAGAAACGCGCCGCGAAATTAGAAAAACTCTTTCTTGAAACTCCTTGTTGAGCATGGTTAACTGCATTTTGATGAGGACCCACGAAATGCGACAAGTTTTCAGCGAACGTCACTACTGCGGCAGAGCAGCGCTCTCATTGGCTTCGCAGGGTTTGTTTTGGGGTCACTGAAGAGTCTGACACAGAAACATTGCAACAGCATTGGCACGTGGCAGTGGCGAAATTGGGGAGATCTCGCATTTGTAATGGTACCAAGTGCGGCTTTCTTGAGCTTTTTAAATACACAACAACGCTCCAACCGCAGTGGAAATCTGAAGAGCAGGATTTGAGCTTCTCCAGTAGCCAGCACATCACACCCGGTTTCCATCAGACATCCCGACAGCTGGAGTTCGGGTCGGACAGGGAATACCATGAATGGTGCTGAATGCATCCCGGAATAACGCAAACGCAAATCATCCATCGAAGTTCCGTTGCTCAGCGAAGAAAGTCCGCAAGCACCGGTATATTTTTTCTCCCACCGTCACAGCTTCGGAGCCCATACAGCCAGCTCCTTGCGCCACGTCATTCCCTGTCTTTGATATGACTCCGAGCCAGGCGGCCGGAGCCGGCTCCCGAGCGCGCCGCGTGCCCGCCGCATCTCACGCACGCGGCTCCCATTGGGCTGTCACGCCCGGCCGACGCGCCATTTCGCCTTCCACTCGCGTATTCAGAGAGCGGCGGCGCGGGCGCGTCGCCGGCCGGCCGAGCCGACGCCTGGCTGACCCGAGCCGACTGAATTAGCCCGCGGCGCCGCGGCCGAGCGCACGCGACGTCACCCGGCTTCCGACAGCGGCGGGCCCAGCCGAGGGGGACCGCGCCTCCCAGGCGCCGATCGAAGGGGGCGTGCCTGTGACCCGGGCCCAGTCCCACGGAACAAAAGTACGAATCTACGTGCTCTCGATTGGCGTCGTTTGGAATAAAATATGAAAAACACTCGGACTGACACGCAACCAGATACTTCAGAACCGAGAGATCTGGCCAATTCAGCTCATTAGTGGCTCGTATGCTAACACGACACAATTTCGAATGCGTAGGTTAGTACTTTCGCTTCATGAGACTAGGTCCCGGACGGCGGTGCTCCCACACGCGGCAGGACGGGTGTGGGTGGCGGGGCCGGCTCGGCAAGGTATGGGCGGGGCGTGGGAGCTATCCAGACGTCAGGGTGTGACTGGTAAGACATGTAATGTAATGATAATGCATGGACGCATCAGGTGTTATTTATTTATGATTAGGATAGTCAGCGATTCTAACGTAGGTGTAGGTAGAGTGGCATCGCTAGGTCCCACAATCACCTGAAGGGAACGTTTGGCATCAATGCCTTTATTGTAACGTACGGGATGAACTGACTTTAAAATGGCTATCGAATAGAATGAACTATACATGGTTTGCCCACACGGATATTTTGGGGTGGTTTGTGTCCGTGGTTTCAAGGCGAAACGGTTTTGGTGGATTGTGTGGAGTCCGCATAAATGAAGAAACTCCTCATGTGGGGACATTGGTGGCTCCATTTAAAAATGAGCACAGATGAGGTTCATCACGGAGCCGCATCAGCACCACTGCCAAACATCCACAGCCCAGCTCTGTGGTCGTACACGGCGGCCTGGCCGAGGCGTACCAGCCGGCGGTCGGCCCGGGGGCCAGCATACTGCGTCGCGCGTGGTTCGCGTGCTACAACTGACGTCACTGAGACGTTATATCTACTCTGTTCCAAACTGGGAGTGACGACAGAATACTAAGGAGATGTTCGCTGACTGATTGTCGTGACGAATCCCTCTGGTGACGCACTGCTTCTGACGAAAGCACGTGGATAATTATATGCTAAATACATGCTAATGAGGCCCAAATGTGGTCATTTATGTACTCAGGCGTGGACAGCATCGCTACACTAGGGGGCCGAGGGGAGGGAGGGGGGGGGGGAAGGCACAGAAGCTAAGGGGTTTGTATTGCACCAAGTCAGGGGCGGTTAAATAAGGAAGACTAGGGCGCACTCCCATCTCCGGTAATGTTTAGCATAAGCCTTGCGCGCGCTGCGTGAAGAGAAACCGGGCAGACTGAGCCCAACCCTCACCAATTCTTGAATCCCAAGGGACTTGCCGCGGCTCAGTCAGTCTTTACAATCTGACAAAAAGCGTGACTATGCTCAGAATGTACTCCCAGTAAAATTTCAGGCACTGCGTCTACAGAATAATCAATTTTTGGCTGAACAGGTGGAAACATACATGCCTCCACCTCTGATTCTCTGGTTCTGTTTCATCAGGAATTTCTCCTTAACAATGAGAAAATCCTGCAAAATTGAAGGCTCAATATGGGCCTAGCGCAAGTCTCGTATGTGGTAGTTATATCTTTACGACAGGAAAGTGCGGTTCTGGAAATATGTCGGCTTTTCTGAATCAGTCGAAGAGGCGGTTTTATCGAGCACTTCCTTTCTGAATCACAATCCTCTGCTCGTCTATGCAAAATAAGAATATTAAGCGAGTTTGGTGATCCCTATTTATTTCGACATTTGTGCATGTTCATCTGAAAACCACAGTGACGGTCATTTCACTTATAATCCGGCGCACTGGTGGATTAAACGCCATTGGGTGGCAGGTGTGCTTTACCCTCGACATCCACTGCACCGCGTGCGAGTTAAGGCAAGCGTCCCACCGTAGGTGCACCCGTACCGTATCTGTCGACCGTTGGCGACGCCTCGAGAAGAGCGCTCCCAATCCGTGCATGGCTGCGTCCGTTACTTGGTGCTCCCACTAAGCACTGCGCCCCAGCTGCCGCGGCACTATCCCACGTCCACCGGCTGCGGCCGCCCTGTCACACCGCGTGCAGCCTCGGATCGCTGCACCAGCGGTCACTGCGAAAGGTCACACGGTCCCTCGGCGGTGACATCTGCGGTCACGTGGTCACCTCACAGTGACCCCAAGGTCACACCGCGTTGCCGAACAGCCCGCAAGACACCACAGCTGTCGCTAGGGCTACGTCGTCACAGCTCGAGCAGTCTCCGACAGACGCCCCTCCGGTGACCTCTAGAGGTCACGCCGTCTCGTAACAATCACCACAGCTGTGACCCCGAGGTCACATCTCTCTCCGCATCCACGTGCGCGCCTGCCACGCAACACACCGCAGCGGCCCCGCCGCCGACACTGCGTGCGTGCCTTGCTCGAACCGGGCACCTCCGCCGCCGGAGACGCTGTATAGCCGGGGGCACCGGCGTCCGCTGTACTGAAGGAAGGCGGGGAAGCCGCCCTTGGAGCGCCCCCAGAGTCAACAGAGCCGGCCGAATGGCGCCGCGCCGGCCGTCGGTGTCAAAACAGGCCATGCATCCCGCCATCAAACGCCCCCGCCCCCCCGACCCGCCCCAATCGGCGCCTGGGGGAGGGAGGGGGGAGGATGGAGGTGAGGTGCTCAAAAAGGCGGGTGCGGGGAGGGGTGGTTACATTTCTCAGTACTAGCCGCACGCTGGGTGGGGCGGGCTGCTCAAAGGTCTCATATCGGCACGAAAACAGGAGCCGTTGATGGGCTCGGATTTGCAAGTGCACGAAACGGCCGGTGACCAGGCAGCCGTGGCAACTACGGTTTCATTATTGACGCATGTTACCGCCGAGAGCAAAAGGACCGCAGGGCCTCACGTCAGGTGTCGCGGTGAGGTCAATGACTCGAGATCAACCGCGCCGGTTCGAGCCCGCCGCTCTTATGACCTTGGACAGGTCATGTGACGATGTGCCACCTGCAGGGCGGGCGAGGAACACCGCCAGATCTCAGATAACGATTCCGTGAACAAACATGCCTAGGTACCGGGTTTTGAACGGAAGTGGCCGGATTAGGGTGCACAGACGAATCCATGTCGATTATCTTACTGAGGCTCAAAGTGCTCCCTGATCTCGGATGCGACTGGCCCACCGGACAGTGCTACGCTGGAACACGTTGACAGAAAAAAGCCTCAAGCAGTCAGATATGATGGCACCAACTGCCAACAGCCTGGCCGCCGACCGCCGCTGCCCGTCGGTGATTGGTTCGATGTGACGCCATGGGGCAGCGCGGCGCAGTGGGTCGGAATGTTGTCGTTCGCAAAACTATGATGCTTGCAGCACAAATGCGAACAAACAGCACGATCCCGCCCAGCGGCCGTCCAGTGCAGCCCAGGCTGGTGATTCAAATCGCGCTGTTTGATCATGATGAGTCGTTTTCGGACGGCTGTTAATGATGAAGCATTCCCTTCTAGCATACACAATACGATGAGGTGTACATGAGACGCCAGCGTCATTACGCATTCACTTATGGGTGATTTGGTGGCTCCCACCGCTTAAAATTCGCACGCTTCATTACACCGAAGCCGACAGGTACGTTCGACAGACCTTCTCGAGACGAGACGAATCCAGCGTCTGGAACACTAAAACCTGCTTATGAAGCGATAGAGGCGCGCTGATGCAAACGTGACACTCCTGATGTAACTCAATGACGGAAAGTAAGCTATTTTCGTTTCAAGCGTTTCGTGATATCCACTCCGTGCGGTAGGAGAAGGTACAAACAAGTGTGTAAGCTTCTAGTAGCCCATTCGATGGGGTCATGCATGTCCACTGCGAGCGTTTGACCTGCTCGCTGTGATCCAGCGCTCATAGGTCACTTCCCTATAAACAATTCCACTGAGGGCCTAGGCCGGCCAGGAGATGGCTTGGAGTTAAAAGCCCCTTTAGGATGCCATAAATTTCATAAACATCACGAACGCAATGCCATAATGATAAAGCTTCTGGAACTCAGGGAGGATGCATGTTCCTCCCCACTCCTCCTTTCCCAGGTTTCCCACCCCCCGACCTTGGCCGCCGGTCGGCCCCAGCAAATATCGGCACGACTCGCACCGCCGCCGTCAGATGTCCCCGCCCCCGCGCGACCTCTGACCTCCGGCATCGCCGCGAAAACACGCTTGCGCGGCGCCGACGTGAGGGAAGAGTTCGAGACAAGCTGAACGAAAGAGGGCGAATGTCAATTATTTAAAAATCGACGGCGGAGTTTTCGGTGGCTGAAAACATGCCTGTCCGCGCTGAATGCGTCATCATATTGACACGGGAATCCACCCAGGTGGTTATGACGGCCATCCAGCCTGTCAGCTGTTAGGCTGACAAGAAATTTATTTCACCTTGAAGAACTCAGCCAGGGCCATCCACTAAGGGTCTGTTGTGAACGAGTCACCATCCCCGGAGCTGGAGGAGCCCATTTTGTTTGTCAGTTATATGTTAAGCGACTATGAATACAGCATGTTCCAGCAGATAACGACGAAACCAGCTATGCATAAACATGTTGATCACGTGATGTATTGCTCAGCATTTTTCCTTTGCAACAGCTCGGCTGCAATAACATCAAGATGAATTATGCCGTGAAAACGTTTATGCAGATGAGGCAACGCTGTAAATTTGGTGCATGCGGCAGTTTTTGCGGATCCGTTCACAGTGACAGAGAGAGCGACAAATAACGTCAATTTCTTGCTCTGAACAGTCACGGAAGCGGCGTGCATGACATACTTCTGCGTGCGGCCACAATCACAAATTCCGCTCCAAACAATCACCAGGGCAAATTCCACCGACGCCCGCAAAAGCCGCTGAGGCATGTTGCATGTAGCACGAGCGCCGAGCCTGATCAAGTGCCGATCGCTCCGGCGTTGGCCCCTGTCGGCCGGCACAAAGGCCGCGGATCAAAGGGTCGCCGACTGCGGTGGCGCTCCCTCCAACAAGCCGGCGGATCGGTAGTCATCAGTGCCGCCTCTTCAGGCAGCGTCGCCGCCCCACTGCTGCCCTGATGATTGTGCGTCTCAAGCCCCGCCCGCCTGCGTACAAGATGCCGAGATGCAGCCGGACCTGGTCCGCCGGAGACTGAAGCCGGTCTCTTGAGAATGCTGAGATGCTGCCCGTCCTGGCCAGACGGAGACAGAAGCCGGTCTCTGGTCCGTGCTGAGATGCTGCCCGTCCTGGCCAGACGGAGACCGAAGCCGGTCTCCGGTCCGTGCTGAGATGCTCCCGTCCTGGTCAGACGGAGACTGAAGCTGGTCTCTGGTCCGTGCTGAGATGCTGCCCGTCCTGGACAGACGGAGAACGAAGCCGGTCTCTGGTCCGTGCTGAGATGCTGCCCGTCCTGGCCAGACGGAGAACGAAGCCGGTCTCCGGTCCGTGCTGAGATGCTGCCCGTCCTGGTCAGACGGAGACTGAAGCTGGTCTCTGGTCCGTGCTGAGATGCTGCCCGTCCTGGCCAGACGGAGAACGAAGCCGGTATCTGGTCCGTGCTGAGATGCTGCCTGTCCTGGTCAGACGGAGACTGAAGCTGGTCTCTGGCCCGTGCTGAGATGCAGTTCGTCCTGGCCAGACGGAGAACGAAGCCGGTCTTTGATCCGCGCTGAGATGCAGTCCGTCCTGGCCAGACGGAGAACGAAGCCGGTCTTTGATCCGCGCTGAGATGCAGTCCGTCCTGGCCAGACGGAGAGCGAAGCCGGTCTTTGATCCGCGCTGAGATGCAGTCCGTCCTGGCCAGACGGAGACTGAAGCTGGTCTCTGACCCGCTCCCGCCCGGACAGCGCATCGCCGCTGATCGCGATAATCGGCGAGGGAAGCGGCATGCGGCGGGCATCGTTTTAGGTCGCGGAAATGCAAATACAGCTGGAAGTGATTAATTAGAGAAAACGAGGAAAGCTCGCAGCATAAACGTTGGCCGCTCCTAATTAGCGATTACGTCACTGCTGTTACTGGAGGCAACATATTACCTTCGGCGATTCGGTTCGGTTCGGAACGTAAACGCCAGCGTTTACGTTCCTCCGAAAGCCACGCTGGCCATGGATTCCAAGTTGCGTGCGCACCCATACACTCCTTCCAAGTCCAAAGCTCTAATGAATCGCTGACCAAAGGTCATCTGTGAGACCATTTTCCTTCCCGCATGTCTTCTGTTCCGACCGCAATGTCGTCGCCTGCAAGCAAACGCCCCAAAACGGTAGAGTTTGTTGTTTTTGTTCGAATGAAGGGACCCGGCGCCCTCCACACTCAACCTCGCCGCAAACCATCCCCCCTCGGTCAGCTCTAAGTGCGGCGCACCTGCTCCGGCCTGGAGCGGACGGGCAGGCCTGTCCACGCTCTCCCTGGCAGCAGTGTCGCCGCCGGTGTTTCGTCTGATCACCCAGAGATGCTCCGCTGCTGCGGCCGACGGAGGACGCGGACGCAGAAGAACGCCGGGAGGAGCGAGGCGGAGGGCGGAGAACCGGCGTGAGGACGGCACTAGTGCTGCCACTCTGAGACCGCTGCTCCGCAAGGCACGGGCTTACGAGCTCACAGGGCTTCTGGCGGGTATCGTTGACCGCTTTGTAGGCATTGGGAAGCATTCCACACCTAAAATTATCCCATTCACGTCAACTTAACCACCAATTTATAGCTTACATACTTGCAAGTCTTCGTAATAAATGCTGACAGAAAAAGCTGTTTGCAAAACATGATAAATGAGGGGATCTACATTTCATTATCAAATTTTTCGTCTGCATAATGCATTCATTTAATGAACAGATAATGCATGACATGCTGTAGCTTTAAGAGTAGCCCACCATATCTCAATAACTCCAAACTACACTCAGGCACGATTACTTAACTTTAAACACATTCTGAGAGGATGAAATCTCAACACAAGCGTAGAACCATTCTGAAACAATCCCACATTAGTGACAGCTTCTGCCAGGGGTGCAGTTTCCTATTCAGTTTATGGTGCCCAACTCCAGCCCCCGACAACAAAATGAGTTTGGCCATCTATCCCTGCGCGGCCCAACCAAAGTATGCTTTGCAAAACTACGCTCGAATTTTGCGCACAATTTTTCAGATTAATGACAGGCCACAAGGAACACAGTTCACGAACACATCTAATGCATATATATATATATATATATATATATATATATATATATATATATATATATATATATATATATAAATCGTTTGAAGGCATGCTTGATGCTTGTAACCACACAAAACACGCTCAAACAACAAGCACCACCCAACGCCAGGTTATCATTGAAAGCATGATCCTACAATGAAATTCCGATGCGTACCTGTGAAACCCATAAAAGCCAACCAATCCAGTTACCTGCACCTCAGGCATTATCTGAAACTATGTAACTTTATAGACCAATGCTGTTTGCTTTATGCATACACTAATTTGGTATTAAGCCAAGAGGGAAACTACAGGAAAATATCGATTACCCACCTATCCCTCCGATCTCAGCAAAATTACAAAATAAGCACACCAAGGGACGAAATCGGCGCACGGAGGCTGGCAAAGGTTGGTCTATGTCGTCAGCTTTTCAAGGACCTTGGATGCACCGTTACATGGCATATGAACGAACTCGTATTTGCTAGTCACGTTTGAGTGGATCATCAGCTGTCCAGGGGTAAGACGTGAGGTCATTTATGGTGCACTCGTCTTCCACCAAATATTAACACGCGCCCGGGTGGCCGGCTAGATACCCTTCGCTCGGGTGGGGGACGGGGTCAATTTGAACCCCCCCCCCCCTGAGATCTCGGGAACTAAGAAAGCTAAAGACATAAAACTTACAGTGTCTTGACCTGTACGTGAAGTCACTTAGATCAAAGTTTGAGCTTCCTAGGTCATGACCTTCAGGTCAAGTAAGGTCAAACGGGGTCAAATTCCAGGTTGGTCTCCAGCGTGTCCCCAGAACCTAGGCAACTGTTTCTAAGCAAAACGTCACGAGCCCATTTGAGGTAAGTGACCTTGTTTGACCTTTCCAAGATCATGGTGACCAAAATCATACAAGACTGCTCTAGGTTTTGCATTTGAATAAGCGACAAAGATTACGCTAGGCAGTATGTTCCTAAAACAAAATGTCGACCCGGGTCATCTTTGGTCAATGACCTGTTCCGACCTCTAAGAAGTCAATGAAAGAGGTTAATGCGGTTCCTGCCGTCAATAGATTCGAAATGAGCACCAGAATCTATCCCATGCAGCAAGCCCTAGAGTTATAATCAGGTTGGTTTTGACCTTGATCTAACTTTCATACCTGACCTTAGGTCAACGTAATCTTCTCATTGAATATTTGTGGTGCCTACGAAAGCATCTCAGAGATGTATAGCCTCGTGAAACATTCCGTTATCGTATCAGATTGGACAATTCCTTAGAAATTACCTTCGCTGAAACCATGGCCTGACTTTGACCTGCCATAGGTCAGCGACCATACAAGGTGCATCTAAATTTCTTATGGCAAACGATCCGCTATTCAGCTATGCAAAGTTTGGCGCGGCCACGCCGCGCCGTTCGGAAACCGTTCTGGAAAAACCTTCGGGGAAGATCAATTTGACACCCCCCACCCGAGTGCGTATTAAGTTTGCCCCCTGTTACAATGTGGCATGACGATCCCAAGGCTGGTCGGTTTCTGTATACACCCGTATTGAAGGCATTTGGTGTGTAAATCCAGCAAAACAGTTTTTTATTTTCAAAATAAATTTATTCCCAATGGTTTGCGCGGGTGACTGGGTTCACAGTAAACATAGCCTGTTGCGTACACCGTGAACCCACCACCCAAGTTGCACCGTCCAGTTCAACGGATAATTTTGCCCCCGCCCTTGCGCCAGACAGGAATGCGGAGGGTTTTACGTGCCGCACAATGCTGCGACACGGCCGCCCCGGGCCAGGGTTGACCCTCGTTGGCCAATTGCCAGCTGACCTTTCCACTTCAGCCTTGCCAAACGATGCGCCCGTTCTGGGACTCGTACCCAGTGCCGCTAGATTGCGCCTCCAGCATCTTTCCCCTAGACCACGGAGGCGGCTAACGACATAACTTTAGTAGCAGAGTTAAGTAGAGTATAACTATAAGCTTATATTATAACTATAACAGAGTTTAGTAGCAGTAAAACCATAAGTTTTTTTTTTTACTGGACCCAGACAAGTAAACTGAGTCATCATTTAGATACCGACTGCTGTCTACGGAACCAGAAGTAGTGTTATTATGCTACTGTATGGCCATGGACAATGTTCTGAACATTCTTTCCACGACATGTGTTGATGTGTGAGGTTATCCATCTCCCGATGTAGGCGCCAGCATTTATTTGCCAAATAGGCAACTTGGCTAATTTGAAATACCCACTGCCTTTAGGATTTGGGTGCCAAATTTGTGTGTACAAAAAGCATGCCTACGCACATATACGACTGAAAAGTAATCATATGAATCTAGGTAAATGTATTTTGCACTTTGATACTGATTAAAATTGTTTAATTTCTTGCCTTTCAACGCACAGGTTGTGTGCTCCTTTTGAAAATCTTTCTGAGGGACCAAGAGGATTTTGTCTTGAACACAGAGGATTTGTGCCTGGAACAAGAGGATTGCATGTATTGATTCTTCAGCAGTCTCTTCAAAATGAATCATAGCTCCAGATCTTGAAATGAATCAGATTCAACAAGACCACTCAGAGTTAGCTAAGTGCAAAAAAGTGTGGGAATAACTGTATATACATTTGTAGATTCTCCCGATGTCTCTTATATTATGGTGAGCCTAAAATATAAAAGCCTGGAAATAAAATCAAACACCATATACCTAATGCTAGATTCCAAACTTCCTGAAGGCACCCGTCGCCCCCACCCCCATCCCCGGCTGCACCGCCCCCTCTCCCCCCTCCCCCCCGAATGTCTGGCCGTGCGCCTGCGTGTGACCTGGTATGCCCGCGGGCGCCGGGCGTCGAGCCGTCGCGCGATTGGCCCGGTTGGCAGCGTCGTCAGCGGGCGCCGGACACGACCGGCGGACAGCTGGCGGCCGGCCCGCCGGCCCGGAACCGTAATTGGGTCCGCGGAGGCCCGCCGCTCGTTTCCGTGACGCTATTCCGAGAGCGGAGACAGGAGACGGGTCAGGCGACACCGCACCGGCCGGCGCCGGAGGGGACAGGTCACCGGCCGGCCGGCGCCGGAGGGGACAGGTCACCCACCGGCCGGCGCCGGAGGAGACAGGTCACCCACCGGCCGGCGCCGGAGGGGTCAGTCAGGTCGGCCACCGGCCGGCGCCGGAGGGGACAGGTCACCGGCCGGCGCCGGAGGGGACGGGTCACCGGCCGGCGCCGGAGGGGACAGGTCACCGGCCGGCGCCGGAGGGGACAGGTCACCGGCCGGCCCGGAGGGGACAGGTCACCGGCCGGCGCCGGAGGGGACAGGTCACCGGCCGGCGCCGGAGGGGACAGGTCACCGGCCGGCGCCGGAGGGGACAGGTCACCGGCCGGCGCCGGAGGGGACAGGTCACCGGCCGGCGCCGGAGGGGACAGGTCACCGGCCGGCCCGGAGGGGACAGGTCACCGGCCGGCCGGCGCCGGAGGGGACAGGTCACCGGCCGGCCGGCGCCGGAGGGGACAGGTCACCCATCGGCCGGCGCCGGAGGAGACAGGTCACCCACCGGCCGGCCCTCCACCCACCGGCCGGCGCCGGAGGGGTCAGGTCACTCACCGGCCGGCGCCGGAGGAGACGGGTCACCCACCGGCCGGCGCCGGAGGAGACGGGTCATCCACCGGCCGGCGCCGGAGGGGGCAGGTCACCCACCGGCCGGCGCAGGAGGGGGCAGGTCACCCACCGGCCGGCGCCGGAGGAGACAGGTCACCCACCGGCCGGCCCCCCACCCACCGGCCGGCGCCGGAGGGGTCAGGTCACTCACCGGCCGGCGCCGGAGGAGACGGGTCACCCACCGGCCGGCGCCGGAGGAGACGGGTCATCCACCGGCCGGCGTCGGAGGGGGCAGGTCACCCACCGGCCGGCGCCGGAGGAGACAGGTCACCCACCGGCCGGCGCCGGAGGGGGCAGGTCACCCACCGGCCGGTGCCGGAGGAGGCAGGTCACCGGCCGGCGCCGGAGGGGACAGGTCACCCACCGGCCGGCCGGCGCCGGAGGGGTCAGGTCGGCCACCGGCCGGCGCGGAGGGGACAGGTCACCCACTGGCCGGCGCCGGAGGGGACAGGTCACCCACCGGCCGGCGCCGCAGGAGACGGGTCACCCACCGGCCGGCGCCGGAGGGGGCAGGTCACCCACCGGCCGGCGCCGGAGGAGGCAGGTCACCCACCGGCCGGCACCGGAGGGGTCAGTCAGGTCGGCCACCGGCCGGCGCGGAGGGGACAGGTCACCCACTGGCCGGCGCCGGAGGAAACAGGTCACCCAGCGGTCGGCGCCAGAGGGCCAAGTCACCCACCGGCCGGTACCGGAGAGGACAGGTCACCCACCGGCAGGCGCCGGAGGAGTCAGGTCACCCACTGGCCGGCGCCAGAGGGGTCAGGGTGCCCACCGGCCGGCGCTGGTAAAAGACAATGAGGGAGGGGGGGGGGGGGGGGTGAGAACATCAGCTCTGCACAGTGCTGGCGTAAGCTCTGGAGACACGTGTGGGCGCGGTCTACGCTTATGTCTGAGTAGGTAGCGACATGGCCGAATGTTACAGCTTACCTAATTTTGAGCATCCGTTTTGCAGACAAGAAGATCATAAATTACATCTTAGGGGCATATAGGGTAAACATAATTTTAATTGTAACGGCAGATTCACACAAACCGAACTTTCCACAGTCACAACCAGGTTTATATGGCCGAGCGTGTGATCGAGACTTCTGGAAAACGACAGCAAAAAATATGTTGTATCTCGGCTTAGGCTCTTTAAAGTGTTGTGACCTCCCTAAATGAAACTGTCAGTTAAGTTTTAATAGACATTTTTATATAAATGTGCTGAGACTAACATCTGCCTCATATCTACGCGTCTACGACATAATTGACTGCTCGACGCTTCACACGTGTGACCGATGGCATCACAGAGCGATGCCATTCCAAATCGGGACTTCGATTACAGAGGCAGCAAGTGATATGCTGGTGACAGGTGGCACCCCACATGATAAACGATGGTTCAGGAGACTCCCGTCAGCTTGGCGACCTCCAGAACGACGCCGATGACGCTGATGGGCCAAAAATACCTCACATAATTGTTAGATGAATGCATTAACGCTTCAAAACGGGTTTTTGGTTCAAAACGCCGTCGGCTTCCTGACGAAGCACATGGTTCGGACCTCTGACGCTCTGACGCGACGGAGGTTAGCAAAACGCTTGCTGACGCTGAGATGCACTGGTCTGGACGCGGTCTGAGGCAGTTCACCATGAGACGGGCACGAAGTTCTTGGTTTACCCCGCCTGGCAGGAAAAATTCGAGTACTTCATGGCATGCAGAAGAGTACGCCACTCAGACACCCAGGTCCCGCTCGACACCGAAATCTCGTGATAAAATGCTATTCACGCCAGCGCTGGCTATGCCACTTGGTCCACTGAACCACCGTTTGTAAGTGCGGGGATGAGTGCGAGTAGAGCATGAGTACGAGGTGCGTGTAGGAATGTTCCATTAACAGCTGTGGCTTAGATGGTGCTTAAGTGTGACATAGTTTTGTGCACTGACAAGAGAGCTTAATCTAAAAAAAGACCCGGCGCTCACTCGAATTCGCCAGCGCCGTTTTTGCATGGCTCAGTTGTACAAATCCATCGAATTTCATCTTATAAATGGACCAAACTGCAACTTATGCGAAAAGACAAGATTTAAACCACCCAGTTACACTGAACAGGAGCTTTTGGGATGATTGCTATCTTTTCTTCAGCCTGGATCAAACAATGCTTAAAAACAGACTCAGGCAGGCATAAGGAAAGGCCTCAAAAAGCCTGGAACGTTACATGAAATTCAACACGACAATCCTTCTGAGGCAAGGAACCTAGAATAGATGACCGGTTTTACATTTCAGCCGCAGACAAATGATGCAAACTGTCGAGAAAAAACGCATGCAATGCATATACAATTCGATACGATTACAATGCAATTCTTCTGACTTTCACCACGTCACACGGCTTCTATTTGCTATCGCATATACCTACTTGCAATCGCTTTTCTGTTCCAGTCCTCTCATTTCGAAATTGGATATACACTCGTTATCTGAAAGCGAGTATATACCACCTAAAGCTTAAGCTGACAGCTTAAGCTTTAGCTGATATACACCGATATAAAACCAGCTGATGTATATAAGCTAGTTGATTTATTACCCTTTTACATTTGCTATGTGTCAGCCCAATAATATTTGCAAACAAAATTTAATTTAGACTATAAACACACGCAGAATTGCAATACAAAACGAGCCGGTGTTGTCCACACAAGTCTAACAGAAACGTTACCCCCATTCAATAAACGTTGGGCAGCTTGTACCCTGCCGACTTTTTATAGTTATTTAAGTGGGTTTTCATCCAAAAATGTCCCTATGGAGAAAGTTATTGCAACAACGTTACACCGTCCCACCAGCCAATCGTTTTTGGTGGCTCAGTCTTGCTACGGCCCAGTCCGGTGCCAGTGCGCTTAGTAATGTGAGAAGTGCCGTCCCATTCTGAACGGAAATTGGCGGACTGGTGAACCAGAAATATTGGCGCATGAAATAATATATTATTATATTTTTATACTAAATGATATATTGTTATGCTATAACATAACTCTAAATATTACTTAATAGATATTCGACAAGCAATATCAGAGTGTCATCTCCATTCACATAAGCTGAACCGCATTTACTGCGCGCGAGTACTCCTGTTTTGCCTGCCGTTGGTCACCGCAGTGATTCTTTGTCGGTTTCGACGCGCAGTTGACTAGTTAAATCGCTCAGGTTACGCTTTGTGGTGTTTGATATGAAGTGGTCTACGTTGGATAGCAAATCCAATTCAGGTTTGCAGTCACCTCTCCAAGTAATCACAACCCGCTTCATCGTCATCAACACGCGTTGAAAGCTATCTCGTTTTATTCATTTCTGAATGAAGGGGCTGCTACTTGAGCAGTCAAAGGCGCTCAGCCAGATAAATACCAATGCCATTTCAGCCAGTGCTTTATCTTGATCGTTCTTAAATGGTTGAGTTCCATTCCTAGACATGTGGAGTTCCTCATGCCGTGAATGCTTTTTGATAGGCGTATGATAGATGATCTGTAGATGTGGTAAGAAGCTTTGTCTTGTGAATAACGGCATTCTTTTCAGCGTTCAGTCTTCAACTCCTTTTCTTCCTATTTTTCGGTCATTCTGAGCGATGTGTTCAAGTGTTGTTCAAATAATGAGCTTTTATGCTTAGCACTTACGCAGTAAAAAATGTCTGGCAGTCGGAGCGTTCTGCAGCAGCGATCATCCTCAGCAACGCAGAGCACGCGGACGTGATTCGCTACGACCATAGATCAACGAGGTGATCACATACCCAGCTAAAGCAGCCCTGGGCCCACACTGCCAGGAGCATGCCGCCTCAGACCCCCGGCTATTGCAGACGCCGCCCCCATCCTAGCCAATATGCAGTGGGCAGCTAGTGTGACAGTGTGGGTAATCAGTCACGATTCGGAACATCAGGCGCGAGCAAAAACCAACGGAACGCCGTCTCGCGGTGCGACAGACCGGATCGTTTATGGCGGGCCACGCTGGACGCGACGGGCACTGAAGGTCGCCGACGGCCGCCGATGGTCGCCGATGGTCGCCCTATGGTCGTCCGTCTCAGACGAACGGCGCAAAAGCAGGGGCCTCGCTCACGGCCGGCCAGGTCAGGCCGTTGTCGCGGACAGCCGCTCAAGAGGGGGCAGTCGCGTGAAGCGGGAGCGCTGCTCTGCCAAACGGCCGCTCTCCGGTTCAGTGGCTGTTGAGCGCGCGCGTGCGCGGCAGACCGGGAGGTTCTGTGACCCGGCGGCTCGGTCCTTCAGGGGCCACGCGCGCTCGTTCCGTTTGGTTGGCGACTCACTAACCCGTGCAGGCGATGTGACAGCGGAACCGACGCCGAGATTCTGCCTCATCACATCACGGAATCCTCAATTTTTATGGATGAATTGCTAGTCATACTTCAGCACGTCTCGGTTTTTTGTGTGCTATTTTTTATCGGCGCTCTTAGCAGACTCCATGGGAAATGTGCCTGAGCTTCGATCACTGTCGGCGTCCAACGGCGCCGTCGAAGGAGTCGTTTCCAGTCGCGTTGACACCATCTCACAACGATTGCGAAGTGTTCGTTTCCAATCACGACGGGTCGCGACACACATCCGACCTCTGATGGAGCCGGTCCACTTACCGCGCCATCGCACGAAACACGGCCAATACAGCCGTGTAATCTGGCTGACGACACGGCGCCGACAGGCACGAGTCCATTACCCGACTAGTTCGCCTCCGCCTGGCCCGGTTACCGGCCATTACCCGACCAGTTCGCCTCCGCCTGGCCCGGTTACCGACCATTACCCGCCGCCGCCGCGACCGGCGTGGCGACGGCGCTTACCAGGCTCACGGAACGAGAACGGCCGACGTGTCGACCCAGAGTCGCGATGTTATCCTCGGACCCGCGGACCGGAGCTGAGCTTTGCCGGTGAACACTGCGCCTGGCGCTGGGGCTACCCGGGCCGTGCACTGTAGCGGCGGTAAATGTTTACAGCGGACATAGCTGCACCCCATGCGGCAGCCCGTGGACCCGCTCTGCTGACGCCGGCACCCAAACAAACGGGCGCGGGGCCTGTGCGCCCCTCCCGGCCCGAGGCGACGTGCGGCTCTGAGAGCGGCGTGGTCAGCGCGTGGCTGGCCGCGCCGCTGACCAATACGGCGGACACTTGGTGATGATGATGATGATGATGATGATGATGGTGACTTCAATCACCAGCATGGTGGTTAAAAGGGCTGAGCCGCATATAAAAGCACTTGAGTAACTTTGTGGATGGTTTAGGCATGCTCTTCTGATTCACACGGTGTCTCTCGTTTTGTCGTGAGTTTCACCTTTAAGGCGAGTAGCCCCTGGTGATGCTTTTATACTAGCCATGTTCTGGGAGACAGCATAGCCGCAAAAGACAAAGCGCAAAACCTTTGATAACCCAGGTGTTCAAGGTTTGAAGGGGAGGGTAAAGAGTTTTTTAAATTTTGTCCGCTCTTTTGAGGATCACAAACATTTTTAGTCAACGTGATCCGTTTAAACTCGCCGAACGCATCAAGCGAGCGATTTCAACCAACGACGAGCGTGCCCGTAAAACGGAGGTGGCAGGCGAACGAGCCCTCGACGGGCCTCCTCGAGCGAACGATCGTATCGACGCCCGGTTCGCGCGAGATTATTAGCTGGCCCGGTCTCCTCACTGACAAGGCAATCCATACGAGGGCGGACAGGTTTGAAAAAGAGCGGCCCACGAGAGCGGATGAGATTCTGGGCTCTGTGTGGTACCCACTTTTACCGTGACAGTCCCGCTTCAGCACGTGAACGCACATTTCCATGACGGACAAGATATATGAATAAGGCCGTTAGAGACTTTCTATGCGTCAGCACGCAAAAAAGCACCTCTACGTCAGCGATCTCGGAGCTAGACCGGAGTGAGGTGCTATTTTCACCTGCATGTGTTGCTTTTGCCAACTGAAAAGCCCACGCCAGAACGTTGCCAACAAATCGCGTCTGAACAGCCAGGTGGCGAGGTTAAGTGCCTATCATGGGTCACGCCATGTTCCCTAGCGGCAGAGCATTGTTTGCAAACACCATTTTCCCCATACTCGTACAGTATTCACGTTCCAAAATATCCGCACGTCATGCACGAACGTCTCCTCACGATAGGAATGTGGGCTAAGTTTTTCCGAGTGAGACAATGGCCTGTAATAAGAGAAAACAAGTGCTGTCTTCGCGTCGGCCAGCAGCACTAGAGCATTGGGTAATTGGGGGAACTGCGAGAAGAGTGCTGTAAGGAGACGGAGTGTTTGCACACACGCTCCGCCGGTAACGTTAGGAAATATGCTACTATTTCTGAAAAAAACAAGCGCCGACGAAGCGTGGAATTGGCGTGTAGCACATACGTCATCTTCAACTAACAATGCGAATAATATTGTATCCATATTTAGAACCAGTCGTTTCGTTTCTGTGCCCCCCCCCCCCCCCCCAACCCCCGTCCTACCGACTAACCGTAACGACGCGCTATTCAAACCATTGTAAATGCGAGCCACTACGCCATTTCCCATGCAGACACCTCATTTACGCTCAGCCCGGGCTGGAAACGAGTCAGTTCCGGCACCGTTTCCGGACGAACAAAGTGACCGAGGCGAATCGAGGGGCCAAGCCCCGCCGTTGTTCCGTACTGGAACCGATCTCATGGATCCATGCGAACGAGATTCGCACGTGAGCCTCGGACGTATAAATCAAACCCCGTTCTCAGTTTCTTCACTGACCGACTCCAAGTGCAAGCCAGTGCCTGACGAGCATACGTGTAGGGATGTCGTTCTGTTGTGATTTTCGTTTTCTTCCCACCAAACATAAAAACCATTCCTCTATCCCGGAAGTGTTCTTCCTCGATGTCGGTTTGCCGCCATCAGGCGCGCAGCTTGCGGCTTTGAGAGCTGCAAGCGCTTCATTCCAACGGCTACAACAACGTCAAGGCGAAGTACCTCGACCTGCGCGTCGCATGCTTACCTGAACAACGTACATCCCGGTGCAGACCGCCCGCGCCGCCCCGTCCGCCCGCCGCGCCCGGTCGTTGCCACCGTCACTGTCACTCACTGTCACTCACTGCTAGTCACCGTCACTCACTGTCAGTCACTGCTGGTCACCGTCACCCGCGGTCACTCTCGGTCACACGCCACCACGCGCCCGGTCACACGCGCTCGCAGCGACGGCACTCGTCGCGCGCGGGTTCGCGCCGTCACTGTCGCCGCGGCGGACGCGGCGCGGCGCGCGCAGAAATGTAGCACGCTGCCCGCACGCGTCTGCCCTGCGTCTGCCGCCGTCGGCCTCTCACCGAGCGGCCCTCCCACGGCACTGGCGCGGTCCGGCCCTCTCGCCGCGTCTCTCCCGCGGGAACGCTCGGCGCCACGCCCGGCCTACAAACCACGGGCGCCGCGCCGCCCGCGCCGCTCCGCGGTTCGCACGAGGTCATAACAAGCGCACGCTGCGCCCCATGTCGTGATGCTGTTGTGTTATGCACGCTGGGTGCTGGCAGTGCGGTTCGTGGTAACCTCGTCGGATCTCGGCGAGGGCTGTATGGATATGTGTGCCACTGCTTACTGCTATACAATGGCGTGGGTAACGCAGGCTCACACAGGCTTGGTGCGACCCATGGTTGGGGTATAAACCAGTCGTAAGCGCCGTTGGCCACAGATTTTTGGACGCATTTAAAATCGACGGGCTTAGTGGCCTTAGTACACGCAGTTTGATTAATTAGCCGTGTGCGTGGTAGTTTCGACGGGTCCCGACCTCTTGGTTTGCGTATGGATATTTTCAAATGTATGCTGGTGGCACTTCTGTCATAAATTGTCGAGCAGGGCCAGGACACGGCTGGATTTTGTGTGTACAGGGGGTAAAAGGTACATAGTATGCATGGATCGTGAGTCGTGAACCTGCAGAAAGTGTAAAAGCTTCATTGTTCCGAATGGTTTCGTCGGAGCGGGGTCATCATCAGTTCATCAGTGCTTTCATACGAACACCAAAGTGTTCGTGTGTGTGTGTACCAAACACGAGTGTACCAAACACGAGTGTACCAAACAATGTTTTGAAGGACTTTTCCATGCCACGTCTGGTGGTAGCTTTCGTTTCCTTCCAAAAGTGAATTCGCCTACGGCCAACCCAGGCATTGTACCTATGCATGTGGAATATCACTGATTTCCATTATTTCAGCTTTTTCTATTATTATAGTTAAGGTTACAGGCGGCTTTGTGGCAGTGGCAGCTACCCCTGACTGCACCAATTGTTTACAGTGGAGTACCAGATGCGCCCAGCGGAACATGTCAGTGTGCAAGCTGACGACCATAATCTGCTAAAAATAATGCAACACATTTTGAACAGATCAGATCAGGGCGAACATCGTGTGAACGAACTCACGAACCGTGACAACTGTGAACTACTGTCTGGAGTTAGCTGGACTGACGGCAGAGTCACATCGAGTGCGGTGTGCGGCTGACTCAGCGGATCAGCACCAGTGCTTGGCCCCAGACAGGGGGCGCGCCAATGCTCAGGTTGGGAAGGGGGAGGGGCGAGGAAGAAAACTGCCGCTCAGAGGACAAGGTCGTTGACTTCGGAAGCCGAACCACCGGCTCGATGGGATGATCGCTGACGACAGGGAAAAGGAGCAACGCAAGGCTTCAGCAGAGGGGCAGGGGGCGCTTAGACCTTGTTCCTCACTGGCGACACCTCCTCCAGCGGTAGAGTGTGGGGGGGGGGGAGGGGAGTTACAGGCACTGATCCTTACTACTGACACCTCCTGCCAGTTGCACCGGCTGTCAGTGTGAATAACATTTCAGCTTTAGGACAGTAGGCCTGTGCTGTTCATATTTAGCCTTCTCTTCGTGCCTGAACGACATCCCTACTTTCCATTCAGAACATGCAGCGGATGGACCGATGACCACAACCACAGCCATCCAGCGGATGGACCGCGGCTGCGGCACCGAGCCAGAGTCTCAGCTTTGCGGGTGGTTGTCAACTGAAGCGGCTTTCTCTCACGGGATCTATTAAACTCGAAATGTTTTGATGCGCGGCTGGGAATATCGGTATGGCGTGGGAACTGCCGTCCAGGCGTTTTTCTGTCAGGAGGAGAGCGTTATCACTGGATATGTGATGGGCAGGGGCTGCTCTTGCCGATGCCACAACTGATGCGTCAGAATCGAAAGTCGCTTAAGTTACGTCTTAAGATTGAGCTGTCAGGTCAAGTCACGTCAGGCCAAATAGCGTTTTTGTCGTCTCCACGTGGTGTTTAACATGTGTCAAATGCAAATTAGATTGGCTCAATGCGTAACACCATTTACTTCCAAGAAGTAACATGGGACACATGGAGTTATCCCATGGCCTATGGCATGGACAACCGATGAGTTTGAATTTCGCCTGCGTGCAGGACGATAATATTACAATTACTTTCGATATTCTTACGATACTGTTTTGAAATATTTCTGACTTTTAATCTGACTTTAAATCTACTTTGAATAGTGATTACAGCGCCACTGCTGATACATAAAGGCAGCTCCGTTTCAAGGATATAGCCGTCGCAAAGGCTAAGGTGACGTGGGGTTCATAATTTGATATCCAGTGACTTTAGGTGATAACTAAAGTGGACTGGCAATTTTCCAATATATACGTAGCTAACCTCTTTCTAAAAATCACCGTTTTCAGTGATCACCACATGGATGTTTTTAAATTTCAGGGGTGTTTTAAATTTCACAAACATTGGGTGCGGCATTCTCCTTAACCCTATGTAACAAGTTTAAGCGTTAGGAACACCACGCATCAGAACAAACGCCCGTCTTTAACCACCGACCCACAGCTCGGTGGCGTAGTCTGTCCGAGCAGCACAGAGTCAGACTTAGCAGGCGTCGGTGCAAAGAAACAATCACAGGTACTGCATAAATTTGCCTTAACACGCGCTCGGATGGCCAATTAAATACCCTTCGCTCAGGTGTTGGTGGAGGGTGGGGGTGGGGTGGGGTGGGGGATTTAACCCAATGAGACATCTAGACAATTAAGACATCTGGAGACACCAAATTCACAAGGTGAGTTGGTTTGTATTTAAACTAATTTGCGTCAAAATTTAAGGTCCATAGATCCGGATCTACGGGTCATATAGGGTCAAACACGGTCAAACTCAAGATTGCTGCACAAGTGACCTCAGACCTTTTCATGAAACCACCTTTTAGCTAGATGCCTGTCTTAGCAAAAGGTCACTGGATTCAGTTTAGGTCAGTAACCTTGTTTGACCTTTAGAGGTCATGATGACCAGCAACTTACGAGATTGTTTTAAGTTTTGAATTTGAATAAGCGTTAAGGATCACGGTAGGCGGTACGTTCCTAAAAGCAAGATGTTGATGTGGGTCCCTTTAGGTCAATGACCTGCTCTGACCTCTCAGAGGCACATGGAATATGTCTTTGGCTCTCCATGTTTTCAAGAAATTGGAAAGGAATATCGTAAAATACCCAAAGCAATCCCTCGAATAAAAAAGCAGGTCACCTTGACTTCGGTCTGACCTTCATGCCTGGCCCTAGGTCAGTGCATTTTTGAAATGTTAAATATAATTGCTTTATTGCCTAAGGAACTAAATGTGTAGTTTTGTCTAACACTCCGTTGTCGTATCAGATTGAACCATCCCCCACAAATTGCCTTCGCTGACAGCCACAGCCTTACTTTGACCTGCGATAGGTCAACGACCTTGCAAGATAAGTCTAGTTTGTTTACACCAAACGATTTGCTATTCAATGACATACAACTGTGCAAAATTCGGCGCGGCTGCGCTACTCCGTTAGAAATTTATGGTGCACGAGCCTTATGGGGATCAGATTGACCCCCACACGATCGCGTCTTAGGAGGAGGGTGCTCATCAGGAAACAAGGAGCTCAAAGGGATACGGGGCCGCATGGGTTATTCACATGGCATGAACACAAATTGGACATGGGTACTTAAGCAAATGCGTATTAAAGCCAATTCAACATTTCATCTAAGCTAATCGTAATTCGAACAGACTTGACATTAGTACTTAAATTCATCCATATCAAGACACATAAGAAGTCAGGACGGAACCCAATCCATAGGTCGGCACTGCTGCGCAGCTTTCGTATTGGCACTTTTAAATAAAAGTGTCAAAGATGTATATAAAATTCCTGAAATATCTCATTTCCATCAGCTGTTAGAATGATTTGTATCAAACGATGTGTTTAAAAGCTCGTTTCACCACCCATCGGAAACGGTTTAAAACACTCGAACTTTGGTTCAAGTGCCAGGGGTTGTTGCCTACTTTGTTTAAAATCCTGAGTCCATGGAATCTGGACATCTGCTCTATCCCTTCCACATGGGTTTCATTAAATATCTATATGTTTCAAAACCTCTGCAAGTTGTAATTTGTAGCAATGGACTACACACATAACCACTTTTTGATTCTTCTATCGGCCACTAGAAAACAACAATGATGTGAAAGTAGTCTAAAAGAGCCCTTAAGCCCTCCACAAGAGAACTGCTAACTCGCAATGCGTCATTCAGCGCTGTCGAGTCGCCTGGGCGCGTGATTGCCCGGATACTCAGAACAATACAGCAGATCACGGTGTGTGTGAAAAACAGTCGGCCGTTTCGCACCCAAAGATGCCGACAATGGCCAATCGAGCCGCGTTCAGGGCCGGTTTGGAGAGCAAACGGCAGACTGGTCGACAAAGGCGCGGAGACAACAACATAGCAAGCCGAGAGGCGGCCCGTGATGTCTGAATGATGCGTTATAATCGAAGTGCTGCCCGAAATGTCCGACAAGAAAGTATGCTGAGAAATGACAGCAACAGAAGGAGAGCAATAAACTATTCAGATTGATGCACAGAAAAGGCAGGAAATGGCAATAGCAAGCTGTGCATAAATAAGCAAATAGGTACCTAACAACGCATCAAGCTGTATGGAAGACTTCTCGATAACACCATTGCGTTTCATCTGGAAAGTTGGGCCCAGACATGTAATGGAGGGGAGGTCAGATAGCAAGACGTACATTTGGGGAAAAGACTTTCGAAGGGCTGAGACATCATAAGACATACATGATATCATATTAATGTGTGCTACGTTTTCCGGCAGTTGTGGTGTCGACGCCCTTGCATTCCTGAGCAATGAATATGATTAGTTGCAATTTAAAGAAGCATTTTCCTTTGCTGGATAACATTGAACGCCCTCCATTGACATGTTCAGAGGATAGATGCCCTGCTTGATAACACACATACCCTGACTCCCACTGAATCAGTGCCATCTCAGCGCATTTCTTGGAAGTGAAAACTGCTCGTTGACAGCTGCCAGGAGGTGGATATTTAAGGCTGGGTCTGTGAAAAGGTCGATAAGACTATGGCCATTTCTGAGATTGTGGAAAGCACTTCAGCTCGCACTGCTTTTGCTTGATTTTAGGGCAATCTGCAGCACACTTGTCCAAAAAATGTCCACAAACGGAATGTGACCCATCACAAGAACCCGTGCTGTACATGTGGATTCTTAAAGGTAGTGCTTCACATTTATATGGGGTTTTGAACTGAAATAGCTGTCTTGGAAACCTTTCGGAGATGTTCACAATCACGCCCTGCTTAAAACCCAAGCCCCCCTAATTTCCAAGCTTCACACCCGCGAAAATGAGAAAGCCTATCGGGGAGAGTACTTCAAAGTCAACTTTGCATTCATGACGTCATAATAATTCCATTCAAATTATGTCATTTCAAAACCTATGCGGCGATCAAGGCCGATAAAAATTACATTGTCGAGGCGTTCATATCTGGGGCTGATAAGCGGATTTCCAGATACGGCCGTTAATTGGCTCTCAATCTATGTTGTACTTGGTACGATGACGTTATCAAAACAAGACGCATTAAGGAGCACATTTGCCATACAGAGAATTGTGCTGCCTAGAGCATTTTCCCCCTTAAAAAGCATACTAATAGTTCAAGTGAACTTGTTTCATCCTTATCTGATGCTTGCTTCAACATCTTCAAATGACAAATATTTCCTTTCCAAAGCCAAGTAGACGTTTTCCTACAAATTCAATTTAGGGTAAGTGTGCACTCAAATTTATTTTAAATTACTGGTAAGGCGCCATCCGTTCTAAATTGCCATTTAATGTACCATCAGTCTAAATTACCAGCTTACCGGCGTGATATGGATAAATTTTGCATGGCTGTGCACAGTTGAATAACGGATCGTTTGGTCTAAAAAATTTAGATATACCTTATCGGGTCGTTGACCTACGGCAGGTCAAAGTCAGGTCATGGATTTAGCGAAGTCAATTTCTAGAAAATCGTTCAATCTGATGCAGCAACGGAGTGTTAGACGAGACCATACATCTCTGAGATGTTTGTTTAGGCCACACAACAATTGAATTACCCAATTCCATTGCCCTAAGGTCAGTTTTGAAGGTCAGACCAAGGTCAAAGCCTATCTGTTTTAGTACTCTAGGGCTTGCTGTATGGGGTAGTTTCCGCCGCTTATTTCGAATTTATTGATAACAGGAGCCGCATTACACATCTTTCATGCACTTCTCAAATGTCAAAATAGGTCACTGGCCTAAAATGCCCCTGGTCATTATTTAGCTTTTGGGAACATACTGCCTAGCGTAATCTTCGTCGCTTATTCAAATGTAAAACTCAAAGCAGTCTTGTATGATTTTGGTCACCATGACCTCAGAAAGGTAAAAAAGGTCACTGGCTTTAAGTAATCATGTGGACTTTTGTTAAGAACAGGTATCTAGGTTCTGAGAACACCTTGGAGACCAACCTGGAGATTGACCTTGTTTGACGTTATTTGATCAAAAGCTCATGATCTAGGAACCTTAAACTTTGACCTGGGTGAACTCAGGTACATGCCAATGCATCCTGCGAATTTGGTGGCTCTAGCTCTCATAGTTCCTGAGATCTCTGTGGGCAGGTCGAATTAGCCCCCCACCCGAGCGAAGGGTATCCGACCGGCCACCCGAGCGCGTGTCAACGGAGAAAGCTTGTGAATCGTCTTGCTTTGGACTCGGCAAGAACCGGAAACTTAGGTAAAAAGTAGATGTGAAGGTAGTAATAGCCTTATTACTCAAAGGAAAACCAGGAGAATCAGTGATGTCAGGAAAACGAAACGGAACGTCAGGAAATGACTGTAGCAGGATGCATATATATATATATATATATATATATATATATATATATATATATATAGGGATGGAATACTAAGTGCCATAATGATATAAATGAATGATTGTGTTCATGCTATAATTATCTAATTAATAAACATATCCTTATAATATCGCAGGAAATCCCTACCTGGTTGATCAGATCTGTCATTACTTTTATTACATTACTCATTCATTACTCATCACTCATTACTCATTTTGTCCGTCCCGGTCGCTCAGTTGATTAGAGCGCCCGCCTTCCGATCCACCCACCTGTGGCAGGGTGGGTTCGAGTCGATTTAAGGCACTCGCTATTTGCCCTTGACATGTATGGCCTGCGGTCGGTGACAGCGGTCGCGCTAAACGTCAGTTGACGTCAGAGGGCAGGACGAACCGTGCCGAGCATTGCGGCACGTTAAGCTTTCACCACCAAATTCTGCCGTTGCCTGGAATTGCGCGATCAGATGGTGGGCATCAGGGCTCACACAACAAGCACTGCTTAGGGTGAGCGCTGATTCCAGAAATCCGTCCATTCAAAGGGTTCGGATGAAATTTATAAAAAAATACTGACATTCGTTTCGATAACGGCATGTTGCCGAAATATCAATGCATCTGTCTCTCCATTTTCCTAGTTTTTTTTTCTACGAGGAATAAGGAGGCTATTACTACTGTCTTATCTATGTGCATAATGTTCCTCCAAAACTCACTTAACAACTTACGTAACAAATAGGTGAGTTTGAAATGATTTACTTTGTTCCGTGACCGGGAGCAAAGTAATGCCACAGACAGCGTGGACGTCTTACGTCTATGAAGTCTGTGAAGTTCTCGTAGCCTTTCTCTCTTTATGCAGGCCTAAGCGATGATGTTCAAGACAAGGCAGTAAAATGTGACATTGCATCTTCCTTGACGTTGCTGGTTGGTTTCCTTGCATCTTCATGACTTTAACGTTGGCTTCGATCAGTCCCCCTCATCTCCTTCGTAAGTTGCGTTTAGTGAGCTATCATCTTAATCATATGTGGTTGATCGGTTTCAATTATGCATACATTGTATACCCTTATATATATATATATATATATATATATATATATATATATATATATATATATATATATATATAATCAGTCTGTTGTTGAGCATCTCTGCCTGGTTGAACAGCCTGCGTAATAATATCTTCAAGCCACTAAAGTATACCTTTCAAATAATCATGTTTTCTTTCGTTGAGGACAGCATTACGGTAGGGTGCCGACAGCGTCGTAGTTAATGCGCCTGGGAAACCAGAGGTACGGGGTTCGATTCCCCGCGGCGCCCGCCCTTCCTGCCAGGGTGACAGGCAGGCGATGCCATATAGCCTGAGGAGCTGAGTGCGTCGTAAAGCCCCAATGACAACAACAACGACAGCATTATGGTACGATCAGCCTGCTACAGACATGTAAGCCCGTCAAAATCGTGACTAGTCACTGGTTGGGCTGACTGGTTTGGCCCAGCAGGGTGTTCTCATTTTATACAAACGTTCGGCACCATGGGCGACGACATCTGACTTTGTTTCACCCAAGAACTGATCTGGTTCCGCCTGTGGTCTCGTTTGTGAGGAGTACAAACGCGGTCATTTTCGGCGTTAATGGAAACATGAACCACGTTGGAGAGCTTTGTCATGACGGACCCATGGTCGCTATATTGATGCATTTCTTAAGACTTCAGCTGGGCCACCCTTCAACTGACGCATCACGAAAACGCGAAGCACGCAGCCTGCAGTCCCACGGCTTGGACAAACCCAGGAACACCCGAACACAAATTACGGGATGCTTGCGCTGAAATAGGGGACGGCATTATGACATGGCCTAAAATGCAAGTTACAAATTTTTAATGACAGATAACTTCATTTGTAGCATGTTCTTTTATTTTTGGTGACAGCTTTGCCACCACTTAAGTGTGCTGAAAATTAAGATATTTCATTCTTTTCTTTTCGGAGCAGAGAGAGAGCCAAGAATAGGACATCCAATTTGGTCAAAGGGCTCGGCTTCGTTGAAATCCCTTCCAAAGCCAAGATCTTCTTTTTATTCTCTTCTGGCCCGGGCTTAACATCACAGGCGGCTCCAAAATATGCATTGCTCTGCCATAAGTCTGCGTTATAATTGGTATGAAACAGCCAAAATAGTTCTGGGTGACCAGCTGACTCAGGGTTGACCCCATGTTATAATCAACCCCCCCCCTCATGCAAACCATGAGGGGCAACGTGTGTTGGGTAAAGGCCCATCATAGGTAAGAGGATGTGCCAAGTTGTAGTGCGGGTGGGCGATCTGCCTATCTAAGGTTTGAAGAGAAGCCTGACTTTTCTAATAGCCAGGCCCGATTCTCCGTTCGGTTACCCTTAGCCTCTCTGCATTCAAGGCTGCGTGTAAAGGAGATCACCTCTGACCATCCCTGTGTCTTGATGACCCGGATGTAATCGGGGTCGACTCTGGAGTCATTAGGATCAGTCAAGGTGAAAATATAACTTTGGAAGTCTAAGCAAGTCGGAGTCGTGGCTGAGTTAGTCGCTTTGATTGGAATCAGTCCTAAGCCGACCAGAAATGTTCATCACGGGAAACTTTGTTACAACCATGTACCCAGCTCTCAGATATGCAGGACACGAAAAATAACACATTACCATTCTAGCCGAATAAAGGCCACAAACAGTCTTTTAATGTAGTCTACGTAGTGGTTTATCAAGCAAGCCCTTCCACCGGAATCGACTCTATTGTAACTGATGCCGAAATTCATCACATCTCCCTGGGTCAGAATTGAAGTCGACTCCAAACAGTGCTGTGCTAGCCGGAGTCGTTTTAGAATCTTGAGTGCAAGGCTGCTGTTAAGTAAGGATGCAGCTGCATACCCAACATCCCATAAAATACACGGTAGGTTTATGGCGCGGCACAGAAGAATGAACCCAAACATGACATTCGCATCACTAACATTTTGGGGAAACTTTCACCTCTGGTCATAATCAACCTCATGAGTCGCAAATGGATGGTGCAACCGATTCTGCTAGAGCGGACTCCTTGGCTAGTCTAAGTTTAAGTCACTACATTATCTAGCACAGTCCCACGCCAGGCAGCATGTGTGGAGCCAGGATGACGAAAGGGCAAGTAGAAAGTTGAGGGTTTAGACTGCGGAGAAAGTTTAAGCATGGGTAAGGATTAGGGTTGTTAGCAATCTATGGTACAACGGTTCGGGGCAAATTCACTTTAATTTTTTTTCTCTATGGCTCTTCATTGAAGTCTGGCAGCTCAACCAGCCGAGCGAAACTGACGCAAAAGCGACGTACCTGTGAGCTGTTTACATGTTGCGCTTTGCGTCGTTGGAGAATAATGACGTGTCGTACCGGACACTGCTGGCGGGATTGTAGGGGTCGGAGGTGAGCGGGGCGGTGTTTATACTCATCGACGGATGTAATGAATTAAAAAAGCAATATGTAACAACATGCTGTTTCCTGATAGTGCATGGGTCAGAGTGGGCCACTTTACCTGTGCCACCCCTCCGTAGCGAGCACGGTATTCAACCCGTGCAAATGCCACGGCTGGATGGTAGTCTTCATAATGATGGAAACGTGGTCTCACCAGAAAGTCAGTGTAATTAAGACACGTCAAAAATGTAGGCTGCTTCAAGGGCAGGGAATTGTGCTCTTCCTTGGGACATCCTTTTTCACCTAAACACATTTTGATTGGTGAACATCAGTTTACCAAAGAGGAATGTAAATCGTGCCAGATGCACAGATTGCCAATGAAGAAATCATAGCTGTTGCCTGCCGTGATCAAATGATGTCTTGTAGCAAAAATGCTCCCATGTTATTTCCAATAAAAGGCACATTTGAGTTTAGATGTCAGGTGCTATGTGATTGTGAACGCATGCAGAACGTGATCAGGCATTTGCTCCCACACTGCAAAAGTTCATGGTAGCCTGTCAGCCAGCACTACCAGTTTTCCTTCTGGTCTGCAGTCTGAAAGAAGGGAGGGGAAGACAGCTCAAGAGGGGCAACTTAGAAATGAGCTACTGTGCAGCACTTCAGTATCCTGTCACTGGTGGCAGGGATGTCAACATTTAGCTATGCTTTTACATCTTTAGCTTGGGGCTCACTGTCTGTTGAACCTCCCTGTGCTCAAAATCATGCAATCATCATCAAAGTGTGGTAATCAACCCACCATCAAAGGACCTCAGGTTTGACAACTGGACTGGGCAGGCCATATTTCTGGCTTGAGGTTAATTGTCAGTGGTTAGTGCCAATAAATTGCATGCAAAGGCTGCTGTATAGCAGGGATTCTGGTAGCATAAATTTATAGTTGTATCCTGTATGTTGTAACCCTTCTGGATGAATGTTAAAATATTGTCATGGGGAGCATTTCTACATGTGCTTCCCATGTAGGCTTAGCTTTGAGGAAGTTGGATGTGGGATGTTCTATTTACTAGAACACAATATTGTACTATATAAAGCTGTGCTCTTCCTCATGCAGTCTTTTATGTCCATTGTTCATAATGTTGAAATCAGGATGACAGAATGTTCACAGTAAGCACCTCAGAATTTCTAGTGGGAGACTGCTGGGTTATGATGTGTTCTGACCTTTTTCAGTAACTGTATGAAGTGCCCTGGTGTGCATCATGTGCTCATTGCTGCATTTAAAATCTCTCCACACTGGCATTGACATGACACTTAGGATAGCCCAACATTGAGATCCATAATTTGCATTATAGTATCACCTGTATCCCAAGTCACAACACTACATGATGGTCAACAATCTGTTCTTTTATGCGATTAATGATATTTGATGATATTTTCATTGAAGTACACTGATGTTTGAGACACTATACAGTGTCTGATGACATAAGCATGTTCAACTCATGCTTGTTAACTAAAATTCTTTTGGTACTAATATTAAAGTATGATAGCTGATGGCATGTTCTCAGCATTTATCATTGTATTAAACTAATTCTGCTCAGTATGAAACATATCAGACAGACAGTGACATCAATGTGGTCTAAAAAACGACTTAGCTAGGCAAGCACTTTACACCCCTGTACCACCCGCTCTGGGGTCATATAAGCTTACTAAAAATGAGTGCCAACCAAACTGTCCCATGCTAGGATAAAAAGCTAGCTAGCATTTAAAGCTACTCTCAAGTGATGGCGAAATGCATCAGAGCAGCTGGCGAGGAGTGCACGGGGCGGATCTAGGATGCTTTTGGCACACATTTATTTTTACATGGCTTGTAGGTCACGCTTAGTGAGCAGCTCTTCCACCCGGAGCCATTGGAGTGCGGTCGGCGTCTCGGTCACTGTATCGCGGTATCAAAGGTCTGTGACGATGCATGAAAGCTTATGCATTTCTGCAGGCGCCTCAGTCGTGCAATCGCGCAGCCTCCTCAAACAGATGGACAATATTTGACATGAGGAATGGGAACGCCTCTGTCAGTATATGCCTGGTTCTGGGCGGCATACGGCTTGGGATTCTGGCTACTGCCATCAACTTAAATGATGTCGTCCGACGTTCACCATGTGTTTGTCTCACATCAAGGCTGCATGGACGATAGCAGCCCCGTACATTGACGGACCGAACTGGGGTGATTTTACAGCTTCTGATAGTTACAAATAAGTTTGAATTTGTATTTTGGTGCCGTGATTTAATAATCTCAGTCTTGGATGAGCTGCTCCTTAATCCATTCTAAGTAAACCAGTTGAGAGCAACAATCAATTTTCACCCCCTTTCTGTCCCTGAATGTACAATCGCAGCTCGGTGTCAATGAGCTGAGCGTCGTCTACGGCTGCGCACGCGAGGAGATTATCACGCGGCACATGTTGCAAACGATAAGAATATTACTGGATCCAGGATGGACCCCTGTACTACACCGTGAGAGTCAGAGTTCACGCTGGAGCCCTCCCCCCCGGTGGTTTGGGTACGTCCGCTGAGCCATGGACGGATCCATCTGTCGTCGACCTCGTACCGCCCCAGCTTCACCAGGAGACGGCCGCCCTCGATGCTGTGAAAAGCCTCGGACGCGATGATCAGTGAGGGCACGCGTCCACCGTCGATGGCAGCGTAGTCAACAGCATCAAGCAGGGCCGCCTGTGTGGAGAGACCGGGGTGGAAGCCGTACGGTCTGGGGCATAGGATGCGTCGATTTGATACTCATTCCAGTGTAAAATGACCAGGTGCCCCGTACTTTGTATTTTATTGGGATAACTTTGTTTCAGAGCAAAGCTAAGGATCTCATCACTCGCTTTACTCCTATGGCATCCAGCAAGGATTCACTCAAGGAATATGTAAAATCCATTGGTGCCCCAGGCACCAATACGGCAAATATTTTTGGCCTTAAGTCATGGATGACTACCGGTCGGGCTGAGACAGCAGTTCCTCTACTCGAAAATGAGGACAATTTCCAGGAGCCGGCTGGATCATCCAGTGAGAGCTCATGGTATGGAAGCAGTGCTGGGTCATTCCTCGGACTGGTAAGTGAAGGAGCGCTGTGTGCATTGTGTAATGGCATTAGTTCTGGTAGTAGGAGACATGTTCTCATTCAGTTCACTGATGCGTGGAAAATGGTCTCATGCTCACTCAGGCTGTGCTTATTTATCATCGAAGTTATCATGAATAACAAGGGTGTGGTTAGAAGGAAAACACATTAGATCTTCAGAGATCCACACATTATCATACGTAATTGTAGTGCTGTAGCAGATCGCACACTTGATCTCATCCAAGCCATGGTTTGCTCTGAAATGTTCAACCAACATGTATTGGCTTAAAATTAGCGTCTCTTTTACAGAGCAAGAAACAGCGCATCATTGGCTTCATGATGTGCCTCTGTCTTGGTTCCATCTGCTTCACCATCGCCGGCTTCACCTTGCCCTTCATTGCCTTCAAAGCCAGGAAGTTCGCCACGCTCTTCACCCTCGGCAGTGTCTTCTGCATGGCGAGGTACGTCACCTGTTGAACTCGAATCACTTCGCTGCTCCAACGAGCTTTATCCGGAGATGTGCGATAAACGAACCCGGAGATAATGAGGGCAATGCAACATTTATGGCATGCTCGACGGAATAGTAGTGTGCCTTACTCGTCTCGGAGCCGATGGCGGTGCCTGCGTCTGGGAGCGGGCAGCGTTGTCTGCGTCTGGGAGCGGGCAGCGTTGTCTGCGTCTGGGAGCGGGCAGCGGTGTCTGCGTCTGGGAGCGGGCAGCGTTGTCTGCGTCTGGGAGCGGGCAGCGGTGTCTGCGTCTGGGAGCGGGCAGCGGTGTCTGGCTGCAGAGTTCGGTTTCACTTGTTCCCAAGATTATTTCTCGCTGGATCCAGGGCCATGAGGACTCCTGCAAGCATTACTCTGGTGTTAGCATGCAGAGTAAGCAATATCTGTTGTCATTCAGCCAGATTTGTCAAAAGTTCATTGTGATGTAAGACCAAGCTTTATTCTAAACAACTTTATGCTGAAAGCAACCTCTGTTTTGTATTGTGTCAAGTAATCTCCTGTCTCCAGCTAGCCTCATCTTGTGTCAGCACGCTGAAAGACTGAAGGATAAGTCAGGTTATGAAGCGTATTCTGTCGTTGCCTTGAAAGAGATGACTCTAAATCTCACGTTAGATTTCAATCTCCCCGCGTAATGTAATCAAAGTTTCCTTTTAAACACGCCTACCTGAGCTCACGTTTAAGCAGCTCTTACAATGGGCAGCTTTAAAAAGAAATACAGCTTTCAATGAAATGGACGTCTCCCAGTTCATTCAGTCATTCTGCTTCAAGTTTGCCCCATGTGTTAGCATTAAGTCCACGATATTTCAGTGAAAACAAGCCTATGGTCTTAAGCCCATCCACATATTATAAGTTGCTAATCCCATTTGTCATGCTAGTTGCTTTTCGGTGTAATTCTTCCAGCCTTTCTGATGTCTTTTTGGAAGTATAGGGACCAAGCCTGGACACAATATTGTAGGTGTGGTCTGACATCAGCTAAGTACAACTTTTTGACAACATTCCTTTTCTTGTTATGGACACCTGTTGACAAGTTCAAGCAGCCGAAGCGCCTATAAGTACCAGCATCCCGAGCGCCTTGTTCCCAACAACGGTCCCACAGTGCTTTTTAGGCTTTAAATTCCTGAAAATGATTACCCTTAAGTCTTTTTCTTTCTCGATCTAATCCAACTCCCGGCCTCCCATTTTATCCTTGATGCCCTCACAGCCAGAACTGCCAAAATGTATCACCTTACACTTACCATGATTAAATGTCACCTGTCACAGAGAAGCCTAGTTTTCTAGTTTCTCAAAGTCAGGTGCCACCTGGTCTGAATTTTTTGACACCCCTATCAATTAAATATTCTCAGGAAATTAAAGCACTTTACCCTCTAATCCTATCTCCATGTTGATGATGATTTGGGGTTTTAGGGCACATGGACTGCTGAAGGTCATGCAGCGCCCATCTATCTCCATGTTATTCACAAAAATAATAAAGAGCAAAGGGCCCAACTTTGACCCCTGTGGAACCCCATTGTCTACTAGCTCCCACTGTGATTAAGTACCATTGAGTACTGCTCTTTGTTTCCTGTCTTGTAGCCAAGCCCCTACCTAGCCAATAATTTTTCCCTCAATGTCACGCAATTTTAGCTGATTCAGGAGATGCTGGTGTGGCACCTTATTAAATTCCTTACTTGAATTTAGACAAACAACTTCAAAACTATTTCCTTTATCTACCTGACTAGTAATGTGCTCCTTGGACTCCAGAAGATTTGTCAAACAGGACCTACCAGAAGGAAAACCACGTTGACTATTTATCAATTGATGCCTATCTAAGTGTGACTTAATGCTAGCCTCAATGAATTTCTCAGATATCTTGCACACTAGTAAGGTAAGACTAACAGGCCTGAAAGGCAGCCTGACATGTCTGAGACAAGACTGACAGCTTGACAGGTTCAGACGGATTCGTTTCTGCTCCTCCAACACTGACTCAATTTTGTTTTCAGTTTCTCTCTGCTGTGGGGGCCGTGGAATCATATCAAGCATGTGTTCTCCAAGGAGCGTCTGCCCTTCACATCGGTGTACATAACATCGCTGGTAGCTACCCTGTACTGCTCGCTGCATCTGCACAATACGCCACTGACTATCCTGTGCGCGGTCTGCCAGCTCCTGGCGCTGCTCTGGTTCATCGTTAGTTACATTCCCGGCGGACAGAGGGGTCTGCAGTTCTTTTCGTCGCTCTGCTCATCCTTCGTGCGTAGCACGGCGTCACGAACGCTGCCCGTGTAAAAACACCGTCGAAGTATTGTGCCAAAACAACGTGTTTTTCGTAGTCTTGCCGTTAGCTAGACCTTGTCAGCAGTGTTGCTGTATCACCCTTTCATGGCCTGTGACGGGGGTGACGCGCTGTGCGCTGTTTCAATGCGTTGTTGACTGGGAGGGTGTGTGTTATATTTATTGATATCTGGGCTCTGTGATGTAATTGTTCTGGTTATGGCGCTGCGGATTATTGAACACAGGTAGAATCACAACTGACACGTTGAAATAATGTGGTGCATGAGCACGGCTATGTTCCGTATTTTGCCAGTGCCAGTCCTTTTTTGGCGCGCGTGGGGTATGGCTTTCGTCCATCACTTGGTGTATTACCTGCTTTCATACACATGCCTTTAAATCGTGGTGATGTTACTTGCATGGGTTGCTTCAAGTGATTGTACGAAAAGTGACTGGGCTCATCAGATGTTTTCTAATTGTTACTACTTTCCTAAAATTTGATAGAAAAATTGTGATAACAAACGAGAGTTAACGCCACAGGAAATGCCAAGCAGCCGAACCAGCGCTCGCGCTTAAACCTCAACCGTAACGCTAAGCGCGCCGGCATTTTGAAGTACCGCCACCTCGCACCCGCCTTCCTCACGAGCATTGGAGAAGGCGCAGCTTCGTAAAATTATTTCCGGGCAAGGTGAAAGTCTGGGTAGAAAGAATGGCACCGAGTGGGGCTTGGCAGTACACCACAAATTTCTGCAAAGGCCGGGCTCAATCCGCCAACGGTCTTATATGCGCGCCATTGTTGGGAAGGGTTGATTGGGTGTCAGAATTTATAAAGGCAGTGCTTCACCTTCAAGAGCTGTCAGATAAGAACGGGATATGTCTTCGTCATCGGGACAGGGCCATGCTGTTAACATGTCCTGACAAGCGCCGAAAGCATCCCCATTCCGCCAGAGTTGGTTCGGCCCATTGCGTCATGCCGGCCATGGTATGACGCAATGGACCAGCGACCGCATCGAATCAGCGGCCAGCCGACGGCGGCGGCTGGCGGCCGCTCCGGCGGTTCCTCCGTCAGCCGTCCGTGTTGTCGTTCTTGGTCACGTGCAGTCTTTCTGGTGGGTGTCCTGGTTTGGAAGAAAAGTGCCGGAACTGGAACGTTTTAATCATGGTTGTGAATGTGCTTTTTGGACTGCATGCAACCGCGCCGTCTCAGGTCAAACTTCGCCTGTATGTGAACCGTTTGCTAGAAGTCGGTTTGTTCACGAACAAGCTGCGGGATATCGTAAGTCCTTCTACAATGTCGACTGAGAAGTGAACGTGCGACTGAATTGGGTATTGTGCCACTTGTACATGGAAGGAATAAACTTGCACTGTGTTCTCTACTTTTGTCGACATATTCTTCAGACGTACGGATTGAAAACTGCCTTGCCTTTCATCATATCTACGAAGTTCAATTGTTGAGCCAAGTCGTGCTCGATTTTGAACGGAGTCGGAGTCAACTGCATGCTTTTGCAGTCGATTTTTGCAGTCAAATTTTCTTTGAGTCATGTTGGAGTTATTGCTATGAAGTGTTCGTGTGGTTCAGAGTCAAGAGTCGAGTGGTCGCGTCGAACACAAATGTGAGCAACAGGTTTTTAACGCTTGCTAGGTTAGATATGCACCGAATGAAACACATTCATGTATTGCTAAGTTGTTAATAATAACAACGATGCTGCGACCCAAAACCGAGGATGATCGGGCCAGGGATGCTGCCTATGCTGTATTACCAATGTGATATGACACATACGTATCCAACCAGTGTACTGTCTTTTTAAATAGTTCCTTCACAGTCGCCAAGGTACTAGGACGCGGGGCCAGGGCGTTCGAAAGCCACAGTCACCAAAAACGTAAATCATTTGAAATATACCTAATGGATTTGAATTGTCAGGTCTTGGCAGACCCGAAACCAGTCAAAACTTCCAGCTATAAATGCTTCACGCGTAGATACTTTGCTTCCGTGACATCTGCTTGTCAAACTTATGAAAGGAGGATATTGCGATGCATTGATTAGTCCTATCCGCGTGGGCTCCCGAATGCGGCGGACTTCATTCGCTACCATCGTGCGCAAGCAACACACATCTGCGTGGTGACAGTCCCATCTGCTATCAACTCAGTCGTCGAAAGTCGTTTCACTGTTATTGAGAAACAGACTTCATTGGTGCGGGAGTAACATAATGACCTACGCGATAATCTGTCTACATATCTGTACGCCATGTTTTTTTTCTCACACCCCGTTTATCCTTTCAATAAACATTTTGGTAACTCTGGGAAGGATATGGTAACGGAAACTTTTTGCCTCGCTAGAAACCAACTTACCGCGACAGTATCCTCCACACCGACACACGCAGCAGTTAACTTCAAATTCTCAGTGTTTGCACGTGACGAATGCGTTACGACCACGCGCAAACAATCGCTTGCGAGTCACGGACTGCGCAGGAAAGTAACGGGGACTGCACAGCAAACAGGGACTACGCATGAAAACCTAAGATGACCGAACTCAGCCAGACGCTGACCACGAATCACGTGTCGCACTGGGTAAACTCAAAAACTTATGCAAGATATGCGATCCAACAACCTGCCCTGGCTGCATTTATTTTCCGCCTTTTCTTTGAGCTGCCTTTGCGGGGCATTTCGTAACAAGCCACGTTCAACTCGTAAGTTTTTTTCCCGCTGAAGCTGCAGGATCTAGCAAATTGCGTGCGCATCTTTACCTACCGGATCGGAACGGTTCGTTTCCCTTGAGATCCTCTCTAATCAGCATGGGCTTACTCGGCGGAATTGCATTGCTCCGAAAAATAACATAAGTGGAACAAGGGCCTCAAACGTACGAGTTTAATATTCTTTTCGAATCGGCGTTATCTGACGCAGAAGTTTTCCTTTACTCGCTCTCTGTACGTCGAGAAGGGGGCTCTCGCCCGCCGCCCTACCCGAAGTCACATTCCGATGCCTACGTGGCAGCCAGGCGATCTGCGAAACGATGCTGCTAAATCATTCGGAATCACCTCTTGCAATTGAATGTAGCCAGGTGGTGGCTGCCTGCCGTAAGGGCTTCCGGGTATCGGTGCCAAATCGCTTCCAGGATTGTTACCTGGGGAGTCAAATGTCGCCGCGGACAGTCGCAATCGATGCTCAAGGCCGCCTGTCGGTTGACGGCTGGCGCATTTTTCACTGTATGTAGAATCGCGTACGTAGATCGCGTATGTAGAGTCGCGTAATTCCTACCATACTTCATTCCCTGCAGCACCGTCATTGGAGCAAAAAATGCCGCAAGATCGAAACGCAGTAGATGTCAATTATTGCTCGACATTGTATGCCTCCTGGTATACTGAAGGCCGTCCGTCCATCCATTTTAGGCCGTATACCAGGGCCGTCCATTTTAAGCGCAACATTTCTTAGTACTTGGATGTGGTCTCTCCTGTCTGCTGTTCTTATCAACAGTAGACTGTGTTTCAGCGTTTACTGCGTTTTGAGCTAATGACTCGGATGGGGGGAATGCATTGCGACGGTAAATATCTCTTATGCTTTCGGCATGTCAGGTAAGTGCGGGATACAGCTTTGTACCAACTAACATTTTAGTTATCGCTGTCGTGATTAGAAAACAAATGATTGCGTAGTGCATGAAAGGCCCATGTTGAAGGAAATGGTATCGCTCACATGAAATACGAACATGTTCGTAAGGGCTTTGTTCGTAAGGTTGTGGCGGGACTTAAGAGAACCGTCGTAGATGTTTGCGAAAAGTGAGTTTCCTTGCAGGTCTTGCGTTGTACCGCTCACCGCCCGTTCTCTCCTTGCACTACGCAGCTACTTCGGAGGAAATGAGAACAGACGTCGGCATAGTATTGTATTTCGGACCCCACAAACCCTGACGTGGGGTCCCGTATCACAACGTAAGGCAGGTCGCATCTAGTAAACACCAACGGTAACGGCAAATGGTGATGGCGAACAACACACCGGTGAGCTCAGCGCCGTACCTGCGAGGTCAGGTGAGAGTGAGCGGTGTAAGGCTCACCCGACTAACTACCGCGGACGTCACTCGTGACTACACACCAACACTATGAAGCCGCTGACTGTGAGCAGCTGTGCACTGAAGCCCAGCCGGCTCCGCTGGCAGGGCCTTCAAGACGCCGGCACGCAGGCAGCTGATCCGATGGCCGTGTAGGAATCAAGGCGGACCAGCTTCCTGCTTTTCAATATTGCAATGCAACTATTTTTTCACTTTGCAGAGTAGATGACACGTAGGCAGGAGCGTGGCTTGCGGAGGTAGGTATAACGCGTAAGAGGACTATTTGATGATCTTCTTTGAATCACAAACAACACTTAGACGTTAATGGAAGGCAAGCTTAGTCGAATAGTTTTCGAATATTTCTTTCTGGCCCCACCAGCACAGCGTCAATTGGAATATTCGAACTCGACAGTATTTTGCGGCGTATTCATTTCAATTAGGTTCCGTTTTCTGCAACGATATACCTCAATGTTCGCTCTTTTTAATTACGTCGTTCTGGTTGTATGCTTTTAGCTTTTCTTTAAAAGGCATCTTCGCACAGTAGAGCCAAATCGCTCTACGGACATCACTTCGAACTTTAAAACATTCCGAAAAGTAATACTTACGTGATCATGAGGAACAATGAAAGCCTAAGTTCTAGGTGAATAGGTCAATATTGCCACTGACAAGTGCAGATGAAGGCCTGAAGGCATTGCCACTGGCGGCCTTCTTCTGGAACGGGATGAAGAACATGCCGTATAGCACACGGACTCTACGTAGGCGAGGAAGTGGCAGCATTGGGTGAGTGGCGTTCCACTAGCCAGCATGCTTGTGTAGCATTCTTCTACGCCGTCGAGGTAATCACTTCTTGGTGCGCTTAGGCATGACAACAATCCCTGCCAACATCATCACAAAACCACAGACCAGCACCGGCAGTCGCTTGCTGAGCAACTGCCGGCATCACTCAGCCCGGCAGGCGGAGTGCTCCATCGCCGTGTCGATGTCTACATTACACAGCGCGCGCAGGCAAGGTAACTATTATATCGCTTTTGATACTGCTGTGTACCATTGCAAGCTGCAGGCTTAAGAGCATGCTCAGCGGTCATCGGTCTGCCTTTCCCATTCACGAGGTTGAATGACACAGCCCGGCAACGACGACAACGCACACGGTCCCAACGCTGCATCTTCACTTCAAGGCATAGGAATATGGCCGGAGAGCTCCAATGCCCGGCACTGCAACGCGATCCCCGACAACTGCAAAGTCCAGTTGGAACGAACGGGGCTCAGCCACCGCTGCATCACTCGACAAACGCGGTGCAATAGCGCGTCCTCGTCGACGCCGGAGCTGGGAGCTGGCACAGTTAATAGTGCCTCGCTCGAACTGACCGGACTCATTCCACACCGTGCCGCCACTGTCAGGAGCTTACGGCTACTTTGCCGCTTCAACAAACAACAGTCCCTTACATTTCAGGACGCGTTCTTAACAAAATGGATTGGCTCTCCAGAGGGTCGAGTGCTCCAAATGTTCGGTTTATTCGGATGCAATTTGAGCCTCATTTGGATCTTTGGGCTCCATGAATGAACCAGCTGCAGACCTGGTTTGCCTAATCCTCTTCAAATATCAAACTTCCCTATCTTGCTCCCCTATCTAGCTCTCCACAAGCTCCTTTCTGCCCCCGCTCACTGTCTCGGAAAACCGTCAAGCACCACTGGATCATTCCTTCAAGGCTGCGACCTAGATAACCTTTTACAGAGTCTTTCCGAGCACACGTAACTGTTCAACAAGTTCAACAACAAGTTAACACGCCAAGTTCAACCCTTATTCTAATCTTGCCTGGGAGCTCGCCGACGGCGCTGCTGAGTATTATATCCCTCTTCTCCCTCGACATTCGGAACTCTACCAAACCCGCTCACTATCGGACCGAACTGACTCCCTCAGGATCCCACCAGATCCTTTTTCACCCGCCTGGACATTTCGTGGAGCCGTCTTTGACTACTTAAGTCCTCTCCTCTCATAGTCGGACTTCCTCAGGATTTCTCCGCGCCCTACTTGACCCTTCCAAAGGCCTCACCGCCTCCTATCCTGCTTGACTTTCTTCAGGTCCTCACTGCACCGTGAAGATGACATCATCGCATCCCCACTTGACCCGCCTCGCAAGTTTACTGAACCCTACCCAGCCCCTCGAACTCCTCTCCGTACCCTACTTGACCTCCCCAGCACCTCAGCGTGCACTACTTGACCCCCCCAGCACCTCGATGTGCCCTACTTGACCCCCAACACCTCAGCGTGCCCTACTTGACCCCCCCCCCCAGCACCTCAGTGTGCCCTACTTGATCTCCCCGGCACCTTAGTGGGTCCCACTTCACCCTCCCCAGCACCTCAATGTGCCCTACTTGGCCCTCCCAACACCTCAGCGTGCCCTACTTGACCCTCCCAGCACCTCAGCGTGCCCTACTTGACCCCAACACCTCAACGCACCCCACTTAACCCTCCCAGCACCTCGGCTTGCCCTACTTGACCCTTCCCAGCACCTCAGCGTGCCCTACTTGACCCCCAACACCTCAACGCACCCCACTTAACCCTCCCAGCACCTCGGCGTGCCCCACTTGACCCTCCCAGCACCTCAGCGTGCCCTCCTTGACCCTCCCAGCACCTCGGCGTGCCCTACTTGACCCCCCAGCACCTCGGCGTGCCCTACTTGACCCTCCTGCCGACGGCGGGGCTGCTGCGTGGCGTAGTGGCGGGCGTGACCAGCGGGGACGGCGTGAGACCGGCCGCCAGCGAGCGGGTGCTGCTGGACCGCTGCCGCGGCTCGAGCGAGCCATGCGCTCGACTCGCCTCGGGCGAGCCCGGCAGCGAGCTGTGACTCGACCAGCGCTGGCGGAAGATGCCCACCGTGCTGCCGGCGGGACGGAGAGACGTTAGAGGCGAGGGGACGGGGCCGGTGTTGTCGCCGTCGGCTGCTCGGGAACATCAGGCGTTCGCGCGAGACCCTAAGCATTCATAACGGCTGCGGACGGCACGGCCGTAGTTTGGAGGGCGATTACACTTCGACGATGGGAAGGGAGCTCTGGGCGGACTATCCGGAGACTGGAACACCACCCGCTTCGAGGCGGACCACGGGACCGGGACCCGCCGCGAGCCGGTGAGCGCCCGCCGTGCGGCGCCACGCACCGTTTGGAGTGGTTACAGATGCCGCGTGGGCAGCGGTGTCCGAGACGGCAGTGACCCTCGCACGTCTCTCCAGAGAGCAGCGACACGCGGAACAGCAGCGTCAGCTGCCGCAGGCGCGTCTCGTCCGCCTCCGGGTCATAGCCGCGGTACTTGTCGCGCAGTCGGCGCCGCTCCTGGCGGGTGTCACGGCATTAGTGCTGCGGTAAACACGCCTGCCGACAGGAGTGCTACGACATCAGCTATACGCGACGTTACTTCTACTGTGAAAACTTATACAGACTTAGCTTACACACATCACTCCTAGTGCAAAAAACTTATGCACGACATGAATGGTGCCTCACAGAATGCATGCTTCAAAAACTTATACCCGTCAAATACCTGGCATATATGTCACATATATCTCCACTGCCCAAACTTATACAGTCTGCTTGCGTGCATCACCACCTCGACTGCAAAAACTCATACACGACGTGAGTGCTACTCGACAGACCTTGCCGTGCATAAACTCATGCCTGCCATTACTTATACAGCATAGACTTAACAGTCCTTACTTGTCCGCGACATTACTTCTACGGCAGCATGTTATGTGTGTCATTAATGCTACCCAAGAAATCTCGAGAAGTCATAAAACTTCTATTTAGAGATGGTTATGCGCGCCATTATGTCTACCGTAAAACCGATATGGCCTTTACTTATCAGCGATATTATTTCATCAACCAATGCTCATGCGACATTGGTGCAGTACGATGGAGGTCGCATTCCACAATTTATAACCGTCAGTACTCCAACCATAGATTAAGCCTCACCATAGGTTACCATAGGTTAAACCTAACCTCAACCATAGGTTAAACCTAAATTCTGTACAGGGGGCGAACACATGGAAACACTTGGCCGAGCGAAATCAGATTACAGGTGCTCACTCAATAGTGTCGACACATTGTTGCTGCTGTCAATATTGCGATTGGCAAACACTCGATTACATCAGTCCTGCGCGACATTTCTTACGCCTAAAAAAAACTATGACGCAGCTGTGTCGTAGCCTTTAGCGCCCTGCTGGCAGCGAATTATTTAGCTTGTTAATTTTGTTGAATTGGTTAAAAGTCGCGTGGCATATGCACGCAAAGTATGCGATAACCTGTGCTTGACTGGGTCGTCCTGGCCTCGCTGCGGCACGTGTCCTTAGTGATGGTTGAAATCTTCTGAAAGGCTGCACCTCCAAAACTCGGCAGGAATAGCCCTCTACGTGGCAACATGATATGAGTCCACGCTTTTCACCGTTCTAAGGTTTCCAATAAGAGTTCTCTTTCTAATATGAAGCGAGATCATTCTTCTTGTAGTGAACTATTGATATGGACAGGGCACCATTTTGTAACGAGTGTAATTGATCTCCCGGGGCGAAAATAGTTTGTTTTCGAGCTATTCATCCTAATCTTGACAAAAACACGGCCAAAACCTCTTCGTTTCCCTAGCTTTAATTCAGCAGACGAGCAGTTTTTGGTGCCGGCACCAGATACGATCGCTGCCATCGCGTCCTACGTGCTGAGCTCGTCGGCAACCTTCGTAGTCGTAAATATCCATTTCCAGCTCTCGCACTGGACATGGGAGAACTGCGGTGCTCTTGGCGACCGGGGTAGCTCTGTTGGTTGCAGACGCTTTGAGCTGGGTCATGACCTCGGAGTCAGTATGTCGTGTGGCATCCGAGAGGCCTCCAGTCACCACTGTGTCCACCCTTCTGTCAGGACCAGGCAGTACGTGTCAGCCGTGGCAGCTCGGAGGCGCCGGTGGACGACGTATGGACGTGTGGACGTGGCGTGACGTAGGAGGCTTTCGTAATAATGCCTCGAGACAGAAACAGAAAAGCGCTCCAGTTTTCGGCGAGTAAAATGCTTGAAATGAGTAGCCTAGTCATTCAAGTCTTTGAAAACTACAGCCATTCAAAATTGCGCAATAATGTTTAGTGGCACCTCGAACAGCGAATGCCTGGAAACTTATTCTAACTGCATAATCATCATCAATGTTTTATAATCGTGCATTCAAAATTTCAGTGGCATAACTCTTTGGACGGGATGTGGTACCAACTACGCGTCTTAATAAACATGTTTCCTTCAGGAAAAACTGAATACACGCAAGGCTATTTGCGCACATTGTAGAAATTGTTAACTATCGGCTCGGATTTTTTAGGCAGCTGCTATTATCTTAAATAGCTTTGGTCATTCTCAAAATTGTTCGATGACAGTCAATGCATTTAATCTTCGTAAGCTAGATTCAATTTACTCCGTATCGCTTCTCAAAACGTGCGAAATATGTCACGAGAACCGCGAAAGAACATGCTACAATGGGCACAAACACATCTCTCATACATTTTTGCTCATGAACGGACATACGAAATGCACCCGAGCATTACTGTAGCATTTATAACGGGGCGACGACTGATCCAAACATCCCCACCGCACCCCGAATGTGTGGACTAGTTTATGCTCCCCTGGGCATGGCAGAAATCATCCGCACCCATCCTTGGTCGTTTGTGCCCCCGGACGCCGTTCTTCCACGGCCATGAGACTGACGGCGGTATCTGGGCCAATCACGCCAAGCATAGCGGTGAAGGGCCAGGTCATCGAAGGCCGCCCGCTGGGGGCCAGCAGTGGGGTGCATCACGCCCGGCCCGCGTCATATCTCGGTACGGTGGCAGTCAACGTACGCCGTTAAGATTTGTGTATGCAACAGTGAGGCGTTGGGTGGGGTATTTGGATGAGATATTCAGGAAGTTGGCCTTACCGTTCTGTCGACCGTCCAATTCATTTATTCGATCGGAAATTTGTCTGCAGTTTCAAAAATGACGCCGGGTAAGAATCCAGAGTGGGAAAGATAGAGAGGGTAGAGAGGCGTGTCTGGTGATAACTAGCACCTGACAAATGGAGGGGCTTCTCTTGTCGTACCGTTTTCACATCACGCCCGGTAGAATTGCACTCCCGGGGCCATGGTGCACATCGGTCTCTTACATCACACCCACTCACCACAGACGCGTCTATTCATGGACATGATTGGAGGGAGCGGGAGACCCGACAACCTGACTTCAAAATTGTATGCTTCTGAACGGATTAATCCCACTTTATTCCAACGAACACAATTTCTAATTGAAATCATAGCAGCACTGATCGACTGGTTCTTGACATGAGCAGCATAATGGTCCAGAGCAGCAAGTAATGCCCGAAGGTCAGCTTTGCGTGTTATCAGCCTCCCGCATTGTTTTGAAGTTCTTTGTATGTATATATACATATACATGTATATATAAATATATATATATATATATATATATATATATATATATATATATATATATTTATATGTATAATAGTTATATACATCTACCGTCCAAATCCAAAGGTACAACCCCATATGTTACCTTTTGGCCATGCTGCGCTTTTTATGTCATCTGATTAATCTGGGCATGCTGATTTTGATTATTTAACCAATCAGTTGACATTTTCGCAAACTTTTAGCCCATTTCTTAAAGCTAAAAGTGTGTGAAACTTCCAACTACAGATTTAAATATCCGAAGCCACATTATTTGAGAAGACGAATAAGATGGCAAAAAAAAAACGCAAAATGGCTAGAAACGAACGTATGGATTTTTTTTACCTTTAGACGGCATATATATGTTGTGTTTAAATCACAGAGGACTCAGCATGGAGGATCTTTTTATGACAGTTTTCGCTTTCGATGTTCGTTTAAGATAGTACCAAAGCTCGTGAGACAAAGAAGATATAGATTGCTATATTGCATGGTCTGGTATTACTTAAATTCATGGACGTTCCATCCTTTATAGGACATTTTCTAAAGTGACGGCTTTAGACAAAATTTATGTCATCACATATTTGCAAATTCAAGCCCTCTCGTGTCTATTCTGACACGGATCCCTTGCTTACATGGATTAGTTTTGTAATTCCAGTACAGTGCAAACGTGCTACATACATACCACAATACAGACCTTAACGCATTGCACAAAGCCATCATTCAAAACTAAAAACGTTCGTCGCGACACGCAAAACAATGCCCCTGCGCTCTCCGCTCTAATAGTCGCCCTCCACACAGATGGAGGGTTTCGCGCGCCTTTGTCTGTTTATTGACGAGAGGACCCCTTTCGTGAACGCGTATCGCTTCTAGAGCGATGAGTCTTCGTCTCTGTGTGGAGCGTGCGATGGCATTTATGTTGCTGTTGAGCATTTGGCGTGCCAGGTGGTTTTGTGTTGGACCTCCATGTGTGTGTGTGCGTGGGCCGCCGTTTTGTAAGTGCATGGTCAGACGTCTGGAAAGTGTCGTGTGTGGCCCATGTGTGCATATCAGGTAGGAGCACACAGCCTTCCATGTTGCATTTATAGCGATATGTGACGCTGGAAGTCCAGATCAACCGAATCATGTCACAGTAGCTAAACCAATGCCAAGAACAGAACATCAGAACACGTACCACCTGTTCCTTTAAAAACATGATGTGCTCTGGGCATAAAGCTGACGAAAAAGCCTCGCAAAACATTGTCCGTCATAATTGCCAAACGAGGGATCCCAATAACATCCTCAAACTTAACATCTATTATGAAAGTTCAACTACACCCTCCCTGATCAGGTAAAATAACCCTTCACGTGATGATTCGGTTCCACTTAAAGAAAACAAGGCCATATATCGCTATGAAGGCACCCTAGGAGACTGTGCGCCGCTACCTAACAGCAAATATCTCGGCCACACAACAATATATTCCAGACGTCTAGCCACAAGCCTAAAAAAAAAACGGCGGCCCACGCACACACACATGAAGGTCCAACACAAAACGACCTGGCACGCCAAATGCTCAACAACAACATAAAAGCCATCACACGCCCCACACAGAGACGAAGACTCGTCGCTCTAGAAGCGATATGCATTCACGAATGGGACCCCCTCATCAATAAACAGACAAAGGCGCGCGAAACCCTCCATCTGTATGGAGGGCCACCATTAAGTCAGATAGTGCAGGAGCATTGTGTGTTTTGCGTGTCGCGGATGTGCGTTGTCTCTTGTCAATGACAAGCATATACGATGCGTAAATGCTTATGTCTGTAAATGCTTAAAATGCTTATGTCGTGATTTGTATGTAGCATGTTTGTGCTATACCGGTATTACCAAAGCTGATGTATGTAAGCATAAGATCCATGCTAGAATAGTCACGAGATAACTTGAATTTTATCAATGTGCGATTACATCGGCTTTGTCTAAAACCGTCACTCTCGAAAATGTCTAATGGAGGATGCAACTTTGATGAATGTAACCAATTCTAGGCCATGCGATATGACAATCCAGGTCATTTTTGAATAATGATCTTTGGTGCCATTTTAAATCAGCATCGAATGAAAATGATTGCCAATGCTAAGTCCGCTGTAGTTTTGAACACAATATGCATAAAGAATAAGTTGCTTCCTAAGCTTACAAACACACACACACACACACACACACACACACACACACACACACACACCACACACACACCACACACACACACACACACACACACACACACACACACACGCACGCACGCACGCACGCACGCACATACAAACACACGCACGAATAAGCACAAATACGCATAAACACACACACACAAGGGTATATATAGATATATATATATATATATATATATATATATATATATATATATATATATATATATAGATATAGATATAGATATAGATATATATATATATATATATATATATATATATATATATATATATATCTATATATCTATATATATATATATATATATATATATATATATATATATATATATATATATTGTGCCATAACCAAGATTGTGGACCTAAATAAACATGGAGTGAGGGGCAGTACCCTCACGGAAAAATGCAAATCGACGCTCCTCCCCTCGCCCAAGTCTCCTGGGGTCTACTTGCTATGAATACATGCATTCTGCGCATCTGTAATCAAGAAGCAGAATGTAAAACAAAAACGAAAATAAACCGCGACCGTCTGGGGCGAACCAATCGGCATGTCAAAACGGCCAGGGCATAGAGCGACGCCACACGTTTGCCCACGTGGAGACGCCGTAGCCGAATCGGCACGGGTCCACCGACCCTGGCTCGGCGCCTGTCTGACTTTAAAAATTCACGCGCGCGGCGATTTTGTCACTGATGTGAGAAAATCCAATAAATGGACCGGTCAGAACAGGCTTACTGAGGACAAGTTTTCGGACCGCCAGCTGACGCCCTAGGCCCACTGTGCATCGCCCGTAGCTCCGCAGCTATGAGAGCATGTGCTGTTTGGCCAGAACCAGGGGAGATTTACAGCGCTAGTGACCATCCGGTGACATCGGCGCACTTTGTTCTGCGTTTGACATTCATGGCTCTTGCTGCGGCCATAGCCCCCATCACACCAACGAGTCTCTCCTGCTTACATCACACGACTTTTGTCTCCGAAGTCCTTCGCGGGCGGCCGGGGTTTTACGATCATGGGATCAGCTGATCCTGGGATCAGCGACCTAGCCGAATGGGCTGCCACTGGAGCCAGGGTTTTTCCCTGGGACAAGCGTTGAGCACTGCATATGAAGCCTCCGCTTCGCAGACAGGAACCTGGCCAGCCTCTCCCCAGCCCAGGATGATCATTTCCCAGACCAGACTCTCCCTCATCAGACCTGACCGGCCTCCCCCAGCCCAGAGCGATCATTCTCCGCACCAAATCCCCCCCCCTCCCCCCCCCCCCCCCCCCCCCCACCAGTCCACGACAGTTTCCCCAGTGCAGGGTAAACCTTTCCCAGCCCAGGGTAAACCTTCCCCAGACCAGGTCGCCTCCCACAAACCGGGACGGTTGTCTCAGGTCAGGGGACGGCCACGTGCCCGCGGTCAGCGCCCCGGCACACCGGTGACCTGTGGTCAGCGCCCCGGGCCACCGGTGACCGGCGGTCATCGCCCCGGCCCACCGGTGACCGGCAGTCAGCGCCCCGGCCCACCGGTGACCGGCGGTCAGCGCCCCGGCCTACCGGTGACCAACGGTCAGCGCCCTGGCCCACCGGTGACCGGCGGTCAGCGCCCCGGCCCACCGGTGACCAACGGTCAGCGCCCTGGCCCACCGGTGACCGGCGGTCAGCGCCCCGGCCCACCGGTGACCAACGGTCAGCGCCCTGGCCCACCGGTGACCGGCGGTCAGCGCCCCGGCCCACCGGTGACCAACGGTCAGCGCCCTGGCCCACCGGTGACCGGCGGTCAGCGCCCCGGCCCACCGGTGACCTGCGGTCAGCGCCCCGGCCCACCGGTGACCGGCGGTCAGCGCCCTGGCCTACCGGTGACCGGCGGTCAGCGCCCTGGCCCACCGGTGACCGGCGGTCAGCGCCCCGGCCCACCGGTGACGGACAGTGAGGCCCCGGCCCCCCGCTGACCTGCGGTCGGCGCGCCGGCCCACCGATGACCTGTGGTCAGCGCCCCGGCCCACCAGTGACCCCCAGCCCCAGCTCGCCGCGGCGGACAGGAAAATCATTACCATTCCGGCGGGCGCCGTCGGCGGCCCGCACATTGATTTCCGGTAGACCCGAATTTCAGGCGGGCCGCGCCGTCACCGCCGCCGACACCGCCCAACGGAGAGGGGGGGGGGGGGGGGGCAAGGACGGGCGGCGACGGTCCGGTCGGTCGTCAACGTAATGACCCGGCACACAGCCAAGTGCTCGCTCTGCCAGCCAGGGAGGGGAGGGGGGAGGGCGTGGCTAGCCGTGGGAGGACACCGGGGGCAGGGATATTGGACGCCCGCTGCCCGCCGCCGGCGGGCGGTCACATGACCCAAGGCGTCTGAATGCCGGCCGTGATCGCATGGCCGCCTGTGGGTGATGAGAGGACTCCCGATTGCGGCGGGTGGCGACCGATCGCGCCTGGTCTCAGTCGTGGCCCCGCAGCTGCGTCCGGCCAGCGGTGCGTGGAGTCGTCGAAGGTTGTTGCTGGGATCACCGTGGCCCATTTGGTGTGTGTGTGTGGGGAGGGGGGGGGGATGTGGGCGGCGGTACGCTGCAGTAAGGGGAATGTAATGGTTCACGCTGGTTGGTTATCATCAGAGGCGGAGCCAAGAGGGAGGGGGGGGGGGGAGGACCGGGGACCCCATTCCGTTAAGGCCAGATTTTTTCGCTTTTCACCATAGATGGCCCCCGACAAAAAGTAAAAATCAGCGTGATGCACAAAAATCCTGGCCGCGCATATGAGTTTGAACGGATCAGATCGCTTCTGTATACCGGCGATCAGAGTCAGGGAGCGCTGAGACACTTCATCACGCCAAGACGATTGAAGTATGATTAAAGTAAAACTGATAAAACCCATGGTCAACATTCCTTGATGCAATTGTGGCCCGTGCCCGAAATGATTTAACCGCCACTGTCTTGGCTTAATAAGCATTTGCCATTGCCGCGTTACGTCTCCTTGTATCCTGTTGTCGTCGTCTGGGTTTCCGGCGCCTCTGTTTGTGGTTTACGTCTCCTTGTATCCTGTTGTCGTGGTCTGGGTTTCCCGCGCCTCTGTTTGCGGTTTATGTAAGCTTTTCTGCTTAGCATTCTCCCTTTCCGAGCAAATTCATTTCCTCCATTTCCTAGGAGACCGCAGCGCCCCATGTGGCTGCACACCAACGAGGAAGCCAGCGCTAATAGAGCACGGCTCTCGCCGTGACAAATGTGCACCCCGGGATGGCGGGAAGTGGAGGGATGGGTGTGCCACCGAGACAACGACCAGACCACTGTGAATCTCTGCGGAAAATGTGTGATGCTGCTCGTTTCAGAACGTCTTCGTTACCGGCAGGAATTGTTATCAGCTGGGAGCTGGAGCGGCCTCTTCGAAGCCTTGCGGCAGTATGACACGTAGAGGTATCAAGTTGTTTTTTTGTGTATGTGACCGCCTGGTATTGTTGATTTGGGCTCCTCCCCCAATGCTGGTTAAAGACCCTAATAGATTTGCAGGAATACTGCAAAGAATGGACAGAAAATGCAAAATCGCAGTGTGCTGAATTTCAAGGCCATCATTTGATGACTTTGATAAGTGAAAACTTAACGACAACAACAAAACAACAAAAAGTACCGTTCGTTAGAATAAAGCGGGCTAAGTCCATTGAGCAACACGCTTGGAGGAGGTTACGTTGTCGACCCTCGGCCCAACCCAGCCGTTCACTCGAACCGACGTCCCTGTTGCCGCGTCCAAACCTGAGCTGCAACCGACCCGACCACACCCAGCCCTTCAGCCAGAACCCCACCATGCTGTCACAGCTCGTCTGGTGACGCTCGCCGCGCCGGCGGGCGCCACATCGGCTGCGATGCCCGCCGGCGGCGACACATGACGGGGGGGGGGGGGGGGGGGCGGACCGTCTGCGGCGCCGCCGGCCGCCGGCCAGGGACAAGGTCTGCATAAACTGCGGGCGCGGCCGATCACGGCAGCCGCCAGCGGCGCTGATTACCGACGGGCGTCGCGTTCGACGCTTCGAGTGAGTTACGGGCGCTGTCGAGGCGAGCCGGACGCCGCCGTGGCGACAGAGGGTGACGCTGCCGATCAGACGGCTCGCCCCCCCCCCCGCCCTTCACCCGGGACGGGGGGGGGACTGTCGGGTGTGCTGCGGCAGCTCAGGACAGCCGCAGACAGCGGGAGGAGCCGCCCGATCCATGCAGAGTCACGGCGTCTCCACGTCACAGATACGTGTGGCGGTGGCAGCTAACAGCGCTGTGGAAGCCTGGTGTGGTGTTTCGGTCGCGGCTCTCATTTATTCGTTTCTTCTTGTTCATCCATTTATTCTTATCCGATCGTCATCCGTTCATTCGTTTTTTTCTTGTCCCACTATGGCGCTGCTTTAATAAATTACAAAATAAATCCATGTATTTATCAATGCATTCTTCCATTCGTTTTCATATTCATTCTCTCCTCCATTCATTCACTCACTCGTAAGCTCGATCACTGCTACATCCATGCATGTGTACATGTTCTCTGTGGTCTGTTGATTCATTTGCTCATTCATCTACTCGAATGCCCACTTACTTGTTTCATCACTCACCCTTTAACGAACCATGCACCCATCATAAGATGGGGATCATCGTGGTGCATCCGATAGACCGTTTGTTGCTGCATAACAGCTGTTGAGGGAATTATCAATTATCTGTAACGGCAAGAGTCGTCACGGTTTCACGACCGCTGGTAGAAAACGGCCCAATCAGCGTGTCTTGCCACCGCAAAAGAGCCCGCCTCGTTAGGTCGCCAGCCGCCCAGCCCGACGCCTACAACCACGCAATCGCTGAAGCCTCCTGCCGTGTGCTGTCACAGGCTCCACGTGAGCAGCCATTCGACCTCTGAGCTCGTCCGCACCATGACCACGTTCGGACTGTGCTGTGGATACAGACCTTGTGCCACACGGGCTGGCGTGATTTCGACCGGTCAACTACAGCAGACGTAAGCGTGCGGCTTAAGGGTGAATATTGCTGGAACTATGTGAGTTGTTGCAATTCTTCTGCTGGTGAATGGCGACACACACTAGTGATGTTTGGAAACCCTTTAAATGAATCGTAGTCGTGTTTGTGTGTGTCGGTTATAACTGTAACGAAACGATACAATGTGCATGCGATATTATCACAATATAGCGTGGTATTTGTGCTCGAGACTGAAGTATGATTTGATTCAAAGTTTCTGAAGTGTGATGTTGCAGGCTCAGTGCGAGCAACCACTCACTTTCTGAGTCCATCCAGAACAAGGCTATATCCCGAACGACGTGCTATGGGTAAACCCTCTTCACACAACCGCACGTTCTGCCACAAGCCTTATTCCAAGCAGGCTGAGGTCATTTCGAAAGGCAAAAGTATAAAGGAGGTAAACTAAATACCAGGAGAGTCTAATACATCATGAGGATGTAAGAGAATAGATATGTATTATATATTATCATATATACGTATATGTATACATTTACATACATTAAGATATGTCATATATATATATATATATATATATATATATATATATATATATATATATATATATATATATGCATATGTGCATATGAAAATATCAGGAGAATATCCAGTAGAATCCAGGTGGATCAGCTATCCATTCTCCTAGATATCACACGAGGAATAACGCTAGCGGCACTGTGGTACTTAAAGATCTGACTCCTAGACACAGTAGAATGCCTGTGTTCTACGGGCTGCCTGAGGACCATAAGCCTGCGGTGCCCTTAGGACCCGCCATATCTGTGTGCAGTGATCCTACGGAAAAAGTTCGCGTCTTTTTGTGAAAATACTGAGCCAACTCTTGAGACTTGTTCCCACTCATCTGTGGGAAACCAGGGACTTTTTAAAGGAGGTTTCCAATTGCTCACAGACAGAAGGGTGACCAGTGGGCAGTGTAGGTCTTCAGTGTAGATGTTAGCAATTCATTTTGCAATATACCAGTCAATAAGGCTATTGCTACCGCCAAAGCTAGGGTAGACGAACGCTTCGCATAGATAAGACAGTAGTATTAGCCTTATTCCTCGGAGAAAATCAGGTTAATGGAGATATAGTTGAGTTGATATTTCGGCAACATACCTTTATCGAAACAATAGTAGAAGTGAATTCAAAATTGCCTGGTTTTCTCCGAGGGATAAGGCTAACACTACTGTCTGATCTATGTGAATAATGTTCCTCGCTAATGCACTGAGCAGCTTACGTAGACGAACATTTCCATGAAATTGATGCTTTTGGTCAAGCAAAAGAAGCAATGCGGCAAATGCGGGATCGCAATTTGGAATGCTCTTCATAATCGTGCCGTCAAAAGCATGCAATAATTGTTTTCTGCTGGTTCTTCGACGAGGAATAAAGCCAACAGTACTGTCTTATGTACGTGTAATGTGTCTCGCAAATGCGCTTAACAAATAAGCATAATTGGGTCAAGTACAACTTAATAGTCTGGCTTTGTCAGTCTCGTAGAACAATCACGAAGGATTTGCGCTTTCGAGAAGATTTTCAACTCCATGGGATTGTTTGGTCCTGATCTTTCAGCCCAGATGCGTCGAAGGGGATGCTTTTGGAGTCACGTGACGCTATGACGCGGCTGCCCTATGCTAGTCTGGCTCTCCCTTAGCCAGCTGCTAAGAAACGGCCTGTGACGAGTCAGGTGTGGGCACGGCTTCTGGGACATGCTCGCACATATTCTACCTCAGGGGTGCAGTTTTCTTTTCAGTTGGAGACGGTGCTTCAGCGCCGCCCCCCCCCCCCCCCAACTTGGTCTTCAGCGCCCAGCTTTGAGAAGAAAGTGTGCAATATCCGGAGAGAAACCTTCCAGGTAATTTGGGCTATTTTCACTGTTCGGCTCCACCTCCACCTAACTCAATTTGCGAAACTGTGCCCTGGTTGAACTCCCTAGTGGTCAGATATGCGACGCTCCGGCTTAACTATGAGGACATTACCATAACATTGTTGACATCTTGCATCTCGAGGCCTTCATTTCTTTATCACATTCCCAGCACGGTAACGACTTATCTTGGCGCATGTGTGAGTCAGTGTTCTGACGCTTTACAGGACCTCGCTTGCAGCTATCCAATTTTCATAAATTGTCGCCATTAATCTATGGGCGGGTACTTTCACGGTGCTTGGGAGCATCAGGCGTGATAAAAACTCATAAACCCGAATATCGATGCCAATGCCAGGAAAACGACAGAAGGGTGAAGTTTCAAGAGATTCGGACCCTAACAACAAAAATGCCTCAAGAGAAAAGTACTCACTATTCTCGAAGTGTGTTTGGAATGAGAACCATCGAAAACTTCATGCGCTCTGATGCACCCGATTTAGCCCAGTCTCCTGCTATCCCTCACACGTCACGCCGGAGTCAGCTGTTACTGTCAAGTCCGTTAAGTCCGTTTAGGCGCCAGGCTCCGGCGGCTAAATCCGATCCCTGCGCTCGACCTTGCCTTTGACCTCGATGTGACCGCCGTGACCCCAGCCCGACCCCTTCACGCCCCAGGCGACCTGCGTCACGCGGCGACGGCGCGGCGACAGTGGCTGACGGAGTGGACGGCGATTACGTCAGGCAGGTGCGGCCGCTGACAATGGCCTGCGACGTATTTGGCGCCGGCCGCGACGGTGGTGACGCACACGCTGTCCGAGCCTCGCTGGGCCCGATAATCCGGGCAGACGATCGATGCGCGCAAAGCTGTTGTGTATGTTGGGTATGAGCCGGTGAGGAATGCACATGCAACTACGGGACGGTTTTGCGGATCAAAAGGTGATGTCAAGTTCAAATATCGCTGAAGTTTAATTCCCGATATGTTACAGAACGGAGCACTGCGTTTACAGTGCGAAGTGCATTACGTATTGATGTCCAGTATGTGGCACCATATTTAACAACAATCACTGCAGAAATTGGTTTTATAAATTATATAGATGCGACAGCTTAACCGAAATCTTCAAATGAGGCGTTCCGGTATATGCGGAGGTAATACAATTTCTTACTTTATGAGATGTATCAAAATATTTTAAGATGATTACAGAACTTTTTTCGTCCGGTTCGTCCGCCCCGGTGGCTCAGTTGGTTAGAGCGCCTGCATTCCGATGCACCCACCCGTAGCGGGGTCGGTTCGAGTCGCTTTAGGCGCTCGCTATTTGCCCTTGACAGGTACGACCTGCGGCCGGTGGCAGCGGTCGCGCTAAAGGTCAGTTGACGTCAGAGGGCAGGACGGACCGTGCCGAGCATTGCGGCACGTTAAGCTTTCGCCACCAAATTATGCCGTCGACATGGAATTGCGCGATCGGATGGTAGGGGTCAGGGCTCACACAACAAGCACTGCTTAGCGTGAGCTCTGATCCCGGAAATCCATCCATTCAAAGGGTTGGGATCAAATCTTTAAAATAAGAACTGAGTTTGTGTAATTACATTTCAGGCAGTTTCAGCGCACTAATTTCGTTGAAACAGATTGATCATAATAACGAAACATCTGTTCATTCCTGCATGCAATAAGTTTGTCGCCAGAAATAGTTTCCCAAAAGAATGAAGCTACCAAAAAGACCCCGCATTTCATTCATCCTATCGAGCAGAAAATGTTAAATACAACAACAGCTTTTAGTACTAACATTGCCCGATCACGTGAAGTGTCGCAGGTTCTGCTCTTCTCTTCAGTCGAAACACTATGAAATAAAATGTTACCATGGTGGTGGCATTAGTGCCGTGCATTAGCTCTTAGCAAAAAATACACAAGTTACTCAGCGGTGTGCACAAAGTTATCGCACAATTGGCCCATGAACGACCGAACCATGGAAAATCGCTGGGGTAATGCATTTGATCGACCAACCCCTTAAAATGCTTCCAAATGCCCGGAACATGTCTCGCAGCAGGCCTCCGTGAAAACGGTTTGCGACAAAAATCGTCATCGAAGTTGAGCTCAGATCCATCGGGTTTCAGACACAGGTTTCGTGCGAAGAATTGGCATGCCCTGAAGGAATAGCGTTTAATTGTACACGCTATTTAGAGCGTAGACACCTCCATATCATTTTCTCTGCGTTCACTTTTCTGTTTCATTTCAGCCATATCGGCAAATCCACACATCTCGTTCACTCAATCTCAGCTGTCGCCAGCAGAAATACAAACGGCAATAAAAGCCATCTTTCGGGCCATCGCCGGCTTTTTTAATTGCTTATCCTATGGGTGCAGTCTCAAAGCTGGTTAAAACTGGTTAAAGCTGTTTCCGGTAAAACCGGATTCCAATCTTCTCATTGCGTTCACAGGCCAGCATTTAATGGCACTGGAAAAGTGAGGCCATTCTCAACCCGGTAACCGTCCCAGCTCCGCAGGGGCCGATTAGAGACCACCGCAGCACCGGGTAGCACCACAATCTTGCATGTCCAAGCGTGAGCACATTCACGAATCGAGGCTCGGGCGACTGGCTAAACCGTGAGGCGGAAAGGGGAGAGAATATCCGACCTGACACCGCACTTCTAAGGGGATAGTAGGGGATTCTTTTTCTGAATGGAAATCCAATCTCGAGTATTTATTTCAGCTGTAAGTGGGTCAGTGTAATATTAAAGCTAAGCTGCTGCTCATGAAATCCGCTATTTTGGTCCATTAGCGGCGGAACATAGGTAGCTCAGAATGCTTGTCTGATGATTTAGCTAAGGCTATCGGCAAACTGTTTTACCCCTACGGGATTTCACCATCGATTTGAGAGCGAAATACGCATGCCATGTACCTTAAAGCTTCACGTAATGCTACCATATGTATGTCTACAACACATAAAGCGACGAGGCGTTCTGTTTTTACACGTTAGATACTATACATATGCTATAGCAGTTGGTATCTTGAAGACGTATACTGATTCGCCAGCTGATTGTATAAGAAATACGCGATCACACCGCCGTACATTTTGGAAGATAATATCGTGCGGATGAAGTCATTTTCGGCAAAATGATGCCTTAGGTTTCTACTACCTCAACCTACATGTTTCTTGAATGATTTCGGTTTTGTGGAAAAGCAAGGGGCCGTCCACATATTGCTTCACGCATGGATGGGTAGAGGTGGCTTTGATGGATTGTAACCGAAGCGTAATGGTAGAAGTAAGGGATGGGTCAGGATGACGTAACGTTACGCTTAGGTGTCGTTGCGAACCGTGCTGGACATTTTACAACCTTGTAAGTCTTTAAAGCCGGGTACTGTTGGCTTTCTCTATGACACGCAGTCTTTGTTGCGTAGCTCCAGCTCAGTTACAGGTCAAACAGACGTTACATTTTTGAGACGTTGAGATTAGCACGGCATAACGAAGGGAAGGAGGGATTTCGCCCAGCGCAACCAGTCGCAACCTGAGGGAGGGCTGAACAAATTGTTCTAAGCGCGTAAGTTGTTCATAGACGGCCCATCCAAATTTCTTTAAAGAGCAAGGTCTAAAAACGTAATTTCACGACAAAAAAGCGGACAAGTGCACATTTCAGTCCCCTTTTTCAAATGTCCTCCAGACCTGTTATCGTTAAAATACACCCAGCTTTCCAGGACGCCCAACGCCACCCTCTCGTCTGTCTGTCTCGCCCCGGCCGGGGTGGATCTGGTATTGCCGGTGCGCCGGACCGTCTCGCCCGCGCCACCAGCGCCGCGCCGGCTTATCGGCCGGCCGCGGCGTCCGACCTCCCGGGGGAAGGGGATGGGGAGGGGTCGTATTGTTGCCAATCCGCCAGAGGCGAGGTCGCGGGAGGTGACGCGGGGTCATTGCACGGGACGCGGCGCTGTCAATGGAGTCACGTGGGGTTGCGTGAGGTCCATGGCAAGCAAGATGGTGACCAGAGGTTCATCACGTGAATGCGACCGCACCGAATCAGACTCCGCGAAATCGAACCCCTGACCAAACTGCCCCAGCGCGGCGGTGGGGATAGTGGCGCACAAAGAGACAAAAGGCCTCAGTTTTGCCACTTTTCAACAAAAACCAGCATATTCTTAGCTATGCAGCCATTCAGCAGGGACACCACGCATTGGTCAGGATCAAGATAAATTGGGTCCGCATACTTACAAAAAGCGCTAATGTTCACCAAAACTTCCCCACGGAAGTCGCGCTTTGATTCGGATTCCGATCAGATAGCTATCCCCGAAGCGCCCCCCCCCCCCCCCCCCCCTGTCTGCCAGCGCGAGACTACGCCGGACTACTGACGCGCCAGCCTCGCCTCACCTGCTCCAGCTTGTCCGCCTCGAAGGCGGTCAGCTGCTTCAGGAAGCCGTCGTTTGGGTTGGCGATCGGTCGCGCCGCACGCACCGCCTGCAGCGCCGTCCTGTAGTCCAGTGACGTCACGCTGATGATGTAGGCCAGCGCCACCGTCACGCTGCGCGACATGCCGGCTAGGCTGCGGCGGAAACGGCGCAAGTTAGGGCAGGAATTATCGTCGTTATTTGGCCACTTTTTTCTCTAGACCTCAGTGAGAGCCTGTGGAACAGGTGAGCAGCGTAACCATACAGTAAAGGTTAGGGGCTGTCAAATCAGTGTCACTAAGGTTTTTGTTAAGGTGATTTGATGCTGCTCTATGACAACAAACACAAAACGGCCTAGTCAGCCCGAACGTTTCTAGAACTCGGATCACACCGGACATGTGCACACTCGTGATTAAGGAAATATAAATACGATATCGTTTACATGTTCCGTCTCAATATATCTTTTGAACAAAATGAATGGTATACGCTGCACCGGCCTACCAAGCTTTTCGTTTACGATGCTTTACGACGCTTTTAGGACGCTTTTCGCTAGTCCAAAATGCATATCCGTCATCATCTCACTGCAAATGTGTCCGATTCCACAAATCTGGTGGCTTTGGGCATGGGCTGGCACCGGTGCGCATCGTATCCAACAATACGTTTGCCAATATTTGAACAAAAGACCTAGGACCTGAGCCGACCAGACGCGCCGCGCCGTCTCTTTCCACAGCTCAGCTATGCCTGAGGAGTAAGCAGATTACAGCACCAAAACACCTGCACCGCGCAGCGAAATAAGCAGTTAAGAAAATGAGATGACAGGCATCCGGGCAGAGTGGCGACTGAGGGGCGCCCGAGAGGGGGGGGGGAGCAGTCCGATGCAGCAGGTCGGGCGCTCCTCCGGGCAGTCCGCTGGTCCCCGCCAACGGGGCAGGTGGCTCTGAGAGTGGAGCCAGGTGGCCAGGGCTGGCAACCGCACGCCGTAGAGCAGGGCGTGAACAGAACGCAGGGCAGGGCTAAAGATCAGCAGGGCGTGAGCCAATCAACGCTTGAGGAGTTCAAGAGAGTTTGAGGAGCACATGAGAGTTTGAGGAGTACAAGAGAGTATTGACGTATTTCCCTGCATTCCTGCACTCCGAGCCGCACCGCAGTCCTGCATGTGCCTTCCTGTAGGCCTTCTGTGGCGCAGCTTAAGCGTGTGAGTGGAAATGCAGGGACATCTCAAAAGTGGATGTGCCAATCCCTCTGTATGTGTAAATTCCGTCATACCTTATCGTAGGGCTCATGCTGGAGTCTTAGAAGTAGGAGGGCCCGAGCACAGCACGTGTACGCCATGCACATGCATTGGCGTGAGGCACTGGTATATACGCCCTTGTGTAAGACGTAGATGCCAATGCTCGGACACTCTTGACCCTCTTTTGGGTTTCTACCACAGACAGATATGTGATCGTTTCGCACACAGTTCTGAATATATTATCAGTGATTTGATTCGCCCTTGAAGTGGCTATATATATATATATATATATATATATATATATATATATATATATATGTATATATATGCATAGATATCAATATTTAGATATATGTGTATATGTTTATATATATTATATATTATATATATGTATATATATATATATATATATATATATATTATATATATATATATATATATATATATATATATATATATATATATATATATATGCATAGATATCAATGTTAAGATATATGTGTATATGTTTATATATATTATATATATATGTATATATATACATATATATGTACATGTATGAATGGTTGTACATTTAGGAAGCAGATTATTGTCAACACATCTTTAAAAAATCATAGCGGACTCAGCATAGTTTTGGATGTTTCCTACATAAATCTGATGGGAAATTTAGCTTTCTGTCGATGTTTCTTTCAAATGGTACCGAATCTCATGATACAGATAGGTGCAAATTACCGAATTGCAAGAACTGGTATAAGTGTGCACTTAAGGGTGAAAAGTTGGGACACATACTTATAACAACCCATGCCAAATGCCAATCTTTATCTTCTTGTGTTATGAGCTTCGGTACGATTTTAAACGAACATTGACAAGAAGCCATAGCTGTCATCATATTCACTGAAAAGCATAAAAATATAATCAATGCTGAGTACACTGTTATTTTTTTAAACAATGTCTACCAACGTATCAGTTGTGTGCATATACATTCAAAACTAGAAAATATATAGATAGATATTAATACGACCATGGGCCATTTTGAGTGTAAATGGGTGAGCAAACAAGTGAGTAAACACTTATTATCCCTCACAGATCAATACTCGTTCATGACTGTGTTGGGTTGCAGAAGCCGACACCGAAAATGTTAGCAATTATATTCACATATTCAATATTTCCCACTTTTGTCCATGCTCACACCGGCAGAGCAACGAATACCTTAAGGTAATTCGCGCACCGATTATTCATCGTCATCATATCATTATTCTTCTAGTGCCATCATCAGCACACGAGATAACTTGCATACATGTCCTCTGCCGACAGAAACGGGGAGCAATATATAATCTGAGCGACACAAAAAATCAAAGCCATTATTTGTGGACAGCTGCCCACGTGCTCTACGCAGTGCTGGGTGAAGCATTTCCTGTTCCGGTAATGGCCCAATTCGACTTTCGGATGGCTGCTGGTGAATTGGAACTAGTCCAGCCAACGGGGATATTCATGTGCGACTAACAATGGAATGCCATTCCGCGGCAGGCCTCGGCAGAACAGGAAGCGCAGGGAATCTGCAATAAAGGGCGGCAGAGCGGAATATGCAGCCATCAAGGGTGCCGTTGTCACAACGGAAAACGATGAGATGGTTTCAATAGCGAGAGGATTTTGACTGGCAAGATAGTGCCCAGCGGCGTCTTAATCCCCCATACGTCCATATGCCCCGTGGTTCTCGGCACAGATTCGTTCAAGACCTTGCATTGAATAGGCAGATTGAGTGTTGCCCGTCGTACTCATGAAATCGTGTATGCCAAGTCATTTGAAAAACAAACCAGGAAAAATGATCGGGTCCTTCGCAAATTCATGCGTTTGAGAGTGCTCACTCCCCTCCTGATTCACTGCTGTCGAGGAATCCTTCGTGGAAGGAAATGCTGGGTTAGACACGATATGTGTGCGTGTGAGCGTGCGCGAGCGCTGCTCCTGGTCATGACGCTCCGCACCTGCCACATGCGGCTTTTCTGCTTACAAGCGGTAGTCTCCATTCCCTTTAGAATATGTATCAAGGACCATTATTGATAAGTGAAATATCGTTACGCACGATAGGTTGCAGACGTCTGGATGAATTTTTTTAACAAAGAAGTGCTGAAAGCTTTGAGGAAGGCATATTGCCAGTATACTGTTCTTACAACGCCCATACTCTGCCCCAAGAGAGATAAAATACGTATCGCGATGCCCGGGTGCAGTGTCTCGTCTCGTTCGCCCCGCACCTGCTGTCCACCACGGCTCGTGGTGGACCACGGCGATTAGCTCGGCCGGGGTCAAGAGGGCATAGCCTGCGGCGCCTGAAGAAAGGACGCCGGGCGGCGCGGTGCGAGCGAAGGAGGATCTTGAGTGGGACGTGTGTTGGTGAGGCCTGGTTTGCTCGGGTTATGTTCGTGAAGGCAGTAAAAGTCTATCTTTGAAGGGACTATGTTTAGTCCGCTCGACGGGGTGCGGTGAAGCACTTCGCTGGGGGACTGACACTCTCATCTTGGTTTTGTGGTAACTCAAGCGGGTTGCAATTCCAACGAAGACAACAGGGGCAGCATTCAAAGAAACCGATTTCGATACCGCAGGCAATTATGTTACAACTCAAACCCGTACAAGCCAAAAATCTGAACTTGTTGTGCAGTGGCACGGGCGAGGTCGTACAATGTGACGTGCTTTCCCCTTAGGCACCGGGGCCCCCTCAGGCCCTTCGCGCAGACGATCAACACACGCCCGGGTGGCCCGTTGAATACCTTTCGGCCGGCTTGTGTGTGTGGTTGGAAGCGGGGGGGGGGGGGACAATTTGCCTTGCTTACATCTGGAAAACAACTGAGAGCTAGGAACGCCAAGTTTACAGGGTAGGTTGGTCTGCATGTGAACTCGCTTGTGTCACAATTTGAGCTTCCTAAGTCATGGCCTTCGAGCCAAATAAGGTCAAACAAGGTAAAACCCCATATTGTCCAGACTTGTGTGCGGAAAGCCCCAGACTTCCTCGTGCAACCGCCTTAAACCTATATGTCTGTTATAAGCAAAAGGTCGCTGGTGTTCATTTAAAGTCAGTGACCCTGTTTGTCCTTAAGAAAGTCATGGTGACCAAAGTACCGCAACGTTTTTATTTTTTTATTTTTGCTTGCTGATATGCTCCCAAAGCATGTTGATCTGGGCCTTTTTAGGTCAGTGACCTACTCTGACCTTAAAGAAGTCTATGAAAGATGTCAGCTATCAAGACACTCGAACTGAACACCAGAAACTACCACATGCAGCAAGCACTCGAGTAAAAAAAAACAGGTTGTTTTCGACCTTTATCTGACCTTCATAGCTGACCTCGGTCTAACCTTAGCTGAATGGATCTCGTTGTAATCCTAAATTAAATTGTTTTATTGCCTGCCGAGATGTTTGTTTCTCCTGCATAATTTTGACATTGTCCTATCAGTTATAGCGGTAGGAAACACAAATGGTTTTCCTTTACTCTGCCAGTTTCACCACCAGATTACGACTCCACTCGTCTATCAGTTCCTTTTAATAAAAGAATATTGATAGTACCAATCTAAAAGTCGCGCAAGTGGAGTAGATGCCTGGAATACCTACTAAATGTACGAGTTTATGTCCTGAGGCATTCATAGTTACCTTTTTAGATAAGTCATCGTTTTTTTTTTGCCATGGTGGCCGCAAAGTATTGAAGCATAGCCAGCACCGCGCCGTCTATGGAAACTGCAACACCGGACGTTGGGGTTTGGTTTAGTCTAAGACGTGCCAGCGCGCATGCTAAAGCTATGTTCCATAACTTTTTCACTGATGTATTGCGAATGAAGGTTGAATATTCCGAGAAGAGCATGGCTTTTTCATATGAATGCCAAATTTCGAATCTTATTTCGACCTAAAATATATGTCCATACCATGTCATCTTCCAAAAGCTTGTGACTACTGTTCCAGTTAAAGACAAAATACATGCCCCTGAAAATCAAGTGTGCCTCATCCGGCTACTTTTGAGGGGTGGAGGCCTTCACTAACAGGGGCCCTTTGTTAACCCTGTCTCGCTTACCAAGCCTGAAGCTGTGCTTTTGGATTTGGGTAAGCATATATGGGTCCAACGAAGATGACCCTCTTTTTCTCGAATGTGCACGTAGAAAAACTGAAAATAATGAAAGCAGTTAATAACTTTCCTAACTTGAATGCAACGTTAATAAATACACGTTGCTATCATTAGTGTTGCCGTAAATGTTCACTTGGATTCATACAATCGTGTGCGACAAACTGGACCTAGAGCCACAGAAATGTCACCAGGCGTGTGAAGTAACACAACTTGATTGACCTCATGGAAATTTCGGACTCCTTTTACAATAGTGTCACTCTACTACTTTTTCATAACGGGTACGTTGATTTCTCTATGTGAACGACCAGACGTGCCTGGGTATTGCTCGGAGCATGCTGTGGCACCGCGTCGCACATCGGGTGTTTGGATCTAGCCGTCTGACTGCCTGCACTGCTGTTTTTGCTACGTGTATTTCTAGCTTTGTGCTTGGTGCGGGGTATGGAGACATCTATGGAGGGCGGAAGCCTCCACGCCCACGCAGGGACGCAGGAGATCAGGGGCACAGCTAGAGCCCTGGCGAGGGGGAAGGGCACAGGACTGACAGACACCCCTGATGGTGAAAGGCCCCCAAAGTCGCCAGATATGGTCCACTTCTAAATGAGTCCGCATATTTCCCAGTGTTATTGTCATTTTACCTTCTCTAACTGGAACAGAAGCCAGAATCCACCGTGAGATCAATTCCGTATGAGTCTGAAGTAAATAAACTGAAGAAATCAGGCGTTAAACGAATACACGGAATTAAATGCCGGCACTCTTCATTTTGCAGTGGTTCAGTGGACTCTTTCTAAAACGATAAAACACTGAGGCTTTCTAAACCGATGCAACTCTGAGGCTTTCTAAACCGATGAAACTGTGAGGCTTTCTAAACCGATAAAACTCTGGGGCTTTGCCAGTATTTTGATCTGGATTTCACAGAGATATTGATGAACCCATGAACGTGGATTGTACATCAAATTAGGTCAAAACTTTGTATCAACATAGCCAACCCATATTTTTCTAGAAATATTTAACATTCGGTCAGAATCGATCAGTTACAAAAAAAAAAATATGTAGCGCATATTTGAACATGCGAGCTCACAAATCTGAGCAACAAAAGTCAAAACGCACGGCGTTGCAGTCTCCTCGGACGGCGTGTCGCCAAGCCCGACGTTGATACCAAGCGTTGGCCAACGGGGTGCCACAAACTGTGACACATCTGAATGAAGCATCTTTGAACGCTTTAGGACAGCAATTCATACATTGAGAAGGCAGTCCGGGCGCATATTTCACCAGCGTGAATTTAAGATTGATAAGAAGAACGGATTAGCATTTACAGCACCATGAATTGGCACAGGAATCTGGTGGCGAAACTGGAAGAATAAAGGTAAAACCTCCGTCTCTCGTGTCGGCGTTGCTGCTAACTGTTCAGAGGACAGCCTCAAAATTGCAAAAATGGCATGCTTCCCAGTCTACTCTTTTGAACGATCAAAAATGACTTTGAAGACTTTCGAGAGCATTATTTCACGCTGGTCGTTCCCGCACGCTCGGCGCCCGCCGCCTGACGCGACCTGCAGCGGCCAACACCGCTCGGTCTGAAACACTGAAACTACAACAAACAACACTGAAACTACAGCCTCGACCATCGCTATCCTTGCTCTTAACATCACAAGCTCGCAGTTTCAAAACTGTCTGATGTAATTTGCTTCGGTAGTCGATTTTGCGAAAGATAGCCATTCCCAGTCTCAGACAAACATGCCTGGCCTTTGTTATTTTTCTACTGATATTGATACACGCTATTCAAGACTTATGATACCCCTACTTTTTTCTGGGCGATGAACTCACTTGAGTAAAACACTAGGAGGCGCATTATTGTTTCCGGTCAGGGGCTAAGAGCGCGGGATGCCTTCCGGCTGCCATTTTGGCGGCAGGGGAGCGGGGTCCCCTGGTCGGCCCTGAGGCCCTTAGACAGGGGCATTATATCACATTGGTCCCCTCCCTGACACGGGAAGCCTTCTGACCCGCGCAGTTGATCTCGGATCGACGCAGGAACCGTCATTGACGCAATAAGATCCCTAATCGCCGCAGGTGGTTCAATAATTGGCACATAAATTCTTGTTCGGATAAACGGAGCCACGGCTGAAATTGGGATGAAGGGCGCACTGTTCGTACTGGGATGACTGACACAAGACCCTGCCATGGTCTCGATGTGAACTCTCACCATAGGGCCTTATGGTTTCCTTCATGGAAAGATGGTCTCGACCAACGCAAGATGCCCCCTAGCATTCGGGTCCCGTCCCTGTTCATTAAATGCTCCCCTGACCAACCCGAGGCCCCTTGTTAACACAAGACACCCTACCACGCACTATGGGCCCTGGCCGCTACGGGAGCCCCGCATTGTTGCAGGGGCCTCAACTGATGTGAATCGCGGACCCAGCCGAGTCCCTGCTTGGGTGATGGGCCTCCAAAGCTCAGGCCGACTTGGAGCCGTGTGGAGTGCTCTGTTTCGGGGGCCCCAATCGAAGCAAGAGAGCCTCGAACTGACGCCTGAAGTCACGGCCCTACGGCGGGAGTCGTTAATGTAAGCTACAGTCAGCCCTTCGAGCCCTTTTACTCTCCAATCAGGCCCTTGATCGTCAGTTCTGGTGGGCCGCCCGGGCCCCTCTTCAGGCCTCTTCGAACACTGCCTTTGGTCGGCTCTGGCCCCTTGCGGACAACGGACCCACCTTAAACAATGTGGGCCTATGACATATACAGGACCTCGACTACTGTAAATTCCTGGCCCCTGCTTTGTAGCTGCTTGGCAAGTGGGCCCTGAGGCTCATATCGACAAGGAGCAGACTGCGCGTTACTTGTGGTGTTTAACCAACATATAGGCCCTCATCGACTCAGGGGGTCCACGATCGGTGCAAAGTGACCCCTGACTGTCATTTGAGAGCCCGTCCCCGAGGACCGGTGACCCCGAATAAAACTCCGGCTAACCGTTCGTGCCCTAAGGCCCCCCAATCAGCCCTTGATCGTCGGTCCCGGTGGGCTCTCCAGGCTCCCCTCGGGCCTCTTCGAACGCGCTGCCTCTGGCCGACTCGGCGTCCCTTGCCAACACAGGGGCCATGCTAAGCACTGCGCGCCCCTGCGAGACAGTGGGGCCCCGATCAACGTGAATCGCTGGACTTGGCTTTGTCCCTGCACGGAAAATGGGTCCTCAGACCCATATTGATACAGAGCCGACTGTCTGGTACTGGTGGCATCTGAACCGATATATAGACCTTTATCGACTCCGAGGCCCCAATAAGCGCGAGCCCTTTAAATAAAAGCCCTTTGGCTGGCATTGGAGTGCCAGCCTGCGAGCCGGGCCTCTGAATACAACCTCTGGGCGGCCTTTTGGGCTCTTGATCGTCGGTTCGGGCTCCTCGGAACCTAAGGGGTGGGGGGAAGAGCCCCATTTGACCCCACCTTGCCTGCGCCACCACAGGAGACTGATGACTGTGCTGTTCACCGAGAGCATGAAACGCTTGTTGTGTGTGCTACTTTTAATAACATTTCAGATAAGTATGCCAGCATTGTTAGTGTAGTGCTATGACTTGCATGTTCCACGTTGAAAGCAAAACCGTTACGCATGAAAAGCTTTAAAAAGTACGATCTCATACCAACATGAGCGTATCCTAACAACACCTTATCCGTGTCACTATTGCGAAACTGAGCGGGGTATCAACGCTGCCTCATACCTGCAACCACGCATAATTTGGAAACACAAAAAAGAACATGAATCGAACGGAGCAGATCGGTCTAAGTGAGGTTCAGTAGAGTACATAACAGGGCCAGTGACCAAACCGCACTTGTGAGCGCGCGCCTGCAAGGGCTATTGATCGCAGCGTACAGTCATCTAGGACGGTCCCAGGTGGCTTTTCGTTCAAGCACAGAACAACACCAGTCGGGACGAGGCCCGAGTTAGTACCTCTGTCAATCAATGCTTGCTCGTAATGGTATGGCTTCGGACACAAATGCCCGCGTTTGCGTGTACCGCAACACTCGCCTTATTATGCTGCGCATTTATTTCCAGCCGGCAGGCGACGCAACAGCCAGTGGCCGACTGAGAGGTGAGAGAGGCCCGAGGACGTAGCCAAGGGAGGGGGGGGGGGGGGGTCCAAAGGGGAAGTGCCCCTTTGGCACTTGGCCTTGCTTCCGTGCCCCTTCTGCCCTCTCTGAGCCAAGGGGCTCACACCAGATACTGGGCGATTTCACACGAATTTTGTCCCGGCTTACATGCGAAAATTCAGCATTTGAACCTCTGGGAAAAATCTTGACTACGTGCTTCAGAGGCTCTTCCGCACGGAGCGCGAGAAATCGTAGAAGGACTAAGTTACTCCAGAGTAGGCCGCTATATGGTCAAAAGGAGGCCTTTTCGGATTGGGGGTGATGTGCCCCACCCAAAATGTTTCCTGTTTCCGCCGATGCCAGCGTATGCTTGCCAATCAGGCCGCAGACTGGGCGATAAATGCCATGGAAACCCCATCTGGCCGCGGTCTGACCGCCATTTGCGTGATATGCCGCACTTCGCACGCGTGATAAGAGCAGCCGGGCTCCGCGAAATGACGATAGTCACATCCAGGGTCGCAGGGTCTGAACACGCGCCGTAGTGCGTGTTCAGAAGATGTCGCCATGCAAACTTATAATGCACTGAGCAAAGGTTTCCGTAGGCCAAACACGTCAAATGTGTTCTGAGAACCTTTTCTCCTTCATCTCGAACAGCGCGAACCGCATGGCGATGCTGCTGCGCGGCCCGTTGCCGAACCGGCGGCGCTCCTCCTTTTGTTCGCACAGGGAGTAGTCCGGGCCGAGGCGCATCGGAACCGGAAAAAGGCTCCGTCGCGGCACAAAGGCTTGAACAGAGCGGTGTAGACATTGGGGTCCTTGGAGCCACGACTATCTGGACGGAGCAGGCGGGTGCTGCGATTTGGCGGGTGCAGTCCGCGGCGTCCTAAACAGCACCTGGACACAGAAGGTCATCTCCAAGGCGGTCTTAGACGACACCCGACCCAGGTAGGTCATCTCCGAAGCGGTCTTAAACGACACCTCCGAAGCGGTCTCAGACGACATCCGGTCCAGGTAGGTCATCTCCGAAGCGGTCTTAGACGACACCCGGTCCAGGAAGGTCATCTCCGAAGCGGCCTTAGACGACACCCAGTCCAGGTAGGTCATCTCCGAAGCGGTCTTAGACGACACCCGGTCCAGGAAGGTCATCTCCGAAGCGGCCTTAGACGACACCCAGTCCAGGTAGGTCATCTCCGAAGCGGTCTTAGACGACACCCGGTCCAGATAGGTCACCTCCGAGGCGGTCTCGCATGTCATTCGGTCGCCGTGCCGCGCCTACATCGAGTTCCCAATGAACGTTCACAGCGACGATGTCACTGCCGTACTTGACGGAATAGAACATCACGACTTGGCGATGATGTTGCAGCTGCTGAGAACGCGCTGGTTGTCCGCGTCAGCGTTCTCCAGAACCACCTACAGTAAGGTTCTTTAAGCGAGGCCGCGCCCCTCTGGGTAGGCGGCGGTCTTATTGATCACGAGCTGGAAACAATCATCCGCAGCCTTTCTGGGCCCGGCATGCTGTAACTGGTCCACCATGGAAACACGACGAAGGAAACGACGCGGGGCGTGGCGCACGGCGTGAGTGATGAGGCGACATGCAAGGCGATCTCGGCGCCGGGGTCACACAAATGAGTACCCCTGAATCCAGAGCCGCGGGAGGTAACACTGTCGACGGTGATCCGACCATAGGCGTCCTTCCGCCGTACGCCACCCTTGTGATGCATCTCCTCGCACAGGTGTCTGGTGAGATTGGTGGCGTTGTCCAGGTAGGGCTGGTACACGGGCGGCTTCAGCTCGCGGAAGGAGAACATTTGCGACATCACAGCTCCTGCATCCTTTCACTTCCTCTCATTTAGAACGCCGGGGACCTTCTCCGGGCCCTTACAAAGTGACAGGTACCGCCAGCGAGTGGGGTGATCTATGTCCTTGGTGGTGATAGCTCAGATGAGGTTGAGTCGCCATCGTTCATCACCTGATGTCGCCTCCCTATGCAATCACGGTAGGCACTTCGTGGGCTCATGCTCATGGCACAGGCGGCTGTCAAACTCCGTCCTGAGGAATCGCCTCTCATGACCGCGTGTAAAGAAGCCGTGTCCCAGGGGAATTTGGCAGAGCCCTGGCCACCCTCTGTGAAATCCCGTAGTCGTGGTCCTCAGTCTAGTGGTGGTAGCCAGGAGCAATGGTGAACACCATAGCAGTGGCACCGGGCTCAGTGCCAACGGCAGCCAAGTGGTCTGCCCCGACCTGTCCCCCTATTTCACCCCAGCCAGCTGCTCTGTCTGCGTCGACGCTATGCTCCGTTCACATGCTCTGCTTTGCATACCGCCATATTATGCGGAGCACTCGGCGCGCTCTGTCGGCGCGCTGAGGGTGGATTCTTTCCAGTGTTATCAAACATTATTGTGAGGTGAGAGGGCTCGAGCCTCCAAAGAGGGCAGAGTGACACCCCTGACAGGGCGAACCTGGGTGCAAGCGCTCACCGTGGAGCAAGATGGCGTCTTCCAGGGCGGGAGCAAGACCGTTCCTGAAAGAAATAAAGCTCCGTGCATTGCATGAGTGCATGCTCGTTACACACCTGCCCTCCCCACATCGATCACTCACCAGTGAATTAACACCGCGCCTCCTCCCTGCCGCGCCGAGTGAATGAAGTCGTTGCAGCGCGGTATGTACGACAGCAGGTTCTGCTGCGGTGTGTCGGCCGCCGAGATTAATAAATAGTTCTTGTCCTGCAAACATGGCGGGCGGATTCAGGCCGTGCTAACGTTTCCCGACCGGAAAGCTCTACATCGGGCAGGCTCGTTAGTTGGCTCCGCTGTGTGCTGTGGCTGCATGGCGAGGGCCAATCCTTTGGTTCTGGGAAGCAATTCGGCGGGTTTGTTCGATAAGGTGCCTGAGGATCGTTAACGCTAGAATCGCCTGCTTCGCTCGACTTTCCCCGCCACGAAGCAATGATTATATAATTGTGCCGACGCTTTGTGCCCGACGCCATATTCATGGGGTTCTATTTATAAAGAGTGAACATGGTAATGGACGCCCCATGTAGGTACTATTTCGTCGCTTTTGTAATTGGTTGTAAACAATGAGCCATGTCCCTCACCCTTGCGTGTCCTGTACGACCGGCGAAGCTTGTCAACGGCAATATACACATTACAGCAAACACGCGCACGCGCACACACCATAAAAATTAACGCCCGCAATTTGCCAAACGCCGTAGATCTGTTAAAACGGGTGAGTGACACATTACACAGATGCGCTGAAAACTCCAGCGAGGTCGACAAACACTTGGCGATCGATTGCGGGCCACCAGAGCCCCACGGGCTATGAATCATCGAACAAGCTAGCGCCTCTCGGGATTACAGATCGACCGCTTCAAGATGAGTTTACCCCGACGTTGGCACTAACATGGCTTTCGTAAGATAGATACCAAACAGAGGGGCAATGTGTTAAGCTAACAGGAGACGAACATATAAGTAATATGCCAGAGGCGTGGGGCAAGAAGGGTTAAGCATTAAAATGTGACGTATCTTGCCCCCAAAATACGGCAGCAAACTGGCTTCTTCTCGGACTTCGCCCATTTTTCTCTCAAAGTTCGGGGTGGAACTGGAACCCAAGCTGTGTTTGTGACAAGGGGGGGGGGGGGTGATCTGGAGCCCCCCGCCTTCTGTATAGGAGACTACATCAACCCTGGTAAATGCACTTGAACATATTCCGGTAGCATGGGTCGCTGCGTGCTTTGCGAAAAGCGTCAGCAAAACCCGGATCAACAGAGCTAAAATCGATGCAGTGATAACAATGCGAGAACCAAGGAAAACGCCAGTGAATAACGCCTGTCCCACTTTCCTCTAACTACCATTGGGCTGTCGAAACACGTCATCAAATAGAGAAATAGCGGATATGCTGTTTTCATCATTTGTGCCCGTTTACCATGACGTGCGACTGTGTGTTTATCATGACGTTACTTGTTCTTTCTTCGCGCTTCGTGGCAAAACGCGAACCGATGTTGAATCCATCAGTGAAGCATTTATGATAGCCCCCACTGGCAGCTCAATGGAAGTCAGCGACAACGTATTCCACCGCGGTGCGCAAACGCCGAGTTACAAATGACCACATAAAGAAAAAACGCCCCCCAACAATTCTGGCCTTCGCAAGCTTCTTTACGAAGCCGGCTCGTTCTTTCTTCTGGTATCCAGTAGGGCTGAGCACATTAGATATTGATGCAGGACTTGGTATTGATCCGGCCCGTCAGTGAAACATCAATAAATGCTGGGAACTAGCAACCACGCCAACACACCAGCCTCGATCGCAGCTGACCAGCAGTTTGCGCCAGGCGCATGCGCGTGAGCGCCTGGCCGCACAGGCTCACCGAGTTAAAAACAGGCGTCGGGTTTGACCTTGCCCAGTCATACGTTACTTTTTCTGGACGTGGTAAGTGCAGCAGTTAGTGCTTGCAAGGCAACTTTTGCCCTGGCTTTTCAAGCTCTGCAAGTATTACGCAGAGAATGGTGACTGTGACATCCACGACCACGCATGAATGACCGATGCAAACTTACTACAAACCACGTAATACCACCTTAGTTCTTGAAGAAGCTTCGATACCGTTGACGTCCACGGCTGCCGCGCTGCATTTTTCATTGAGGCTGCACTCCTGAAAATCCAGGGGACCGCTGAGATCTATCCTCATAACCGATGTCCGGACGGAGGAATGACGTGCGAATTTGTATGTGTGTCTGAGACAGCCGGCCGTATAGTCGGGATGACTGGGTGAGGGAGGTCGAAGAGGAGGAGACTGAGGGGAGGTGTGAACTCTGGCCTCCCGCGTCCAGAGCTCACTCTCTGGGGGAGAGCCTCAGACGGGGCCAGAAAGCAGGTCCGTGCTGACCTTGTACCATTTCTTGGCCGTGACGTGGACAGCAACGATGTGGGAGATGTTGTTGGTCGACAGCTGCGCCAAGTTCTTGGAGTCCCGATAGCTGCCCACGAAGAGCCCAGGCAGCACCTACGGGGTCAGCAGAGTCGTCACGGCCCACAAAGAGTCCAGGCAGCAACTGCGGGATCAGCAGAGTCGTCACGGCCCACGAAGAATCCAGGCGGCACCTACGGGCTCAGCAGAAAGTCGTCACCGATCGGCGGTTGTCAAGGTGTGCAGTGTGCTACGCTGGAGTGGGCGGCAACCATCCTGCCGCCTTTTCGTTGCGCCGCACCCAACGCCATTCATCTGGATAATGTTACAATTTACTTCCGGGCGTGTGCATGTACCCCTGTGCATGTTGACGACGGCCTAAATCAGCTTCTGACTTCTTCACGCATCTTCCCTGTTGGGCATAATAAATGCTGCCGCAGTTATGCACGGAATATCACGGTGAAGGCGAGCGTGTTATTGAGTCAGAGCCTACCGTTACGTAAATGAGTCGCAGCAACGCAGCACGTCCAGTCTAACCCTCAGCCTTTGTGCATCCCACACGCATGCCGGCATTGTTCTGCGCCAGCCTGCCGGAAAGGAGAGCCTGATGCCCCTCCCCCGGGCCCTATTTACGTGTCTTCGTGCCCACAGTCTTCTGCCAATTGCCCTCGGTAGTCTTGCGGCATGAGGCTCAGGGTTTGTGGCTGAGACGGGATGGCTGGGTTGGACATTTATGGCCGACATATGCGCGTGAGGCTCTTGGTCTGTGGTTGGGGTGGATTGGCTGCGCTTGATGTTGTTGGTCGGAAAATCCTCCTGGCTCCCGGATTTCCGGTATTCCCGCTTGTTAGTGTTTTTTTAACGGTAAGTGCTCTTTTAATGGTTTTTCTTTTGATGGCATAACCCTGAAACGGCACATACCCTGTGAAACATTTCATAAAAGTCACAGCAAACTAAGCAACGCATGCTCATCTCCGTTTCATCCGAACCACTGTCGCTGCACATGACCGTCGAATCCCCCCCCCCCCCCCTAGGGTTGCTGGACCCATCGGTGATAATTGTGAGCGTGTCATCAAAAGCTCGCATGGTGGCCACAGCGCGGTCCCAACCTGTTCTCATCATGCGGAGTGCGTTACAAGGCTTCGGTCCTCGGAGCCCCTGGCTGAGCTGCTGGCTAAATGACGACACCGTTTAGCTCCACCGGCAAAGCCTGTGTGCCCGAGCTGGCGGACGGAGCGGTGATGACGGCACGTGTTTGGCGTGCCGAGAGAAAGTCTCTGGTGTCCGGCAAACGCTCCTTGTCTGGCCGGACAGCCGCTGCAGAGTGTGTGCTCGAGGAAAACGACCCCACGCCGGCCAAAGCACGTGACGCCAGGTCAGGTCAGAGCGGGTCAGGTCAGAGCATGGGTTCACCCAGACGACAGATGGCAACTGGAGAAGCTCTGAGAGCTGATTTGCGAATGTTGTTTACATGACCACACCGGAATTGTCAGCTACTGACGCAGTTCAGAAACAGCAAAGCATTGCGAAGAAAGTGGGGGCACCATTCTTTCAAATGCGTTTGGTCTATGCCGTCTGGTATGTTCTATATAAGTTTTCATGGATATCGATGCGCGATTTGCAGTCGATCGCAAAATAAAATGAGGGTACCTAGTGTGTCCTCAAATATCATACTGAATACTATGTCCGCTCGCATCTCTAAGAGCAATTCAGCATTCACAGCTGGTTAAAATGTTTAGAGCTATCAACAGGGTTTGCGTTTGTATTTGCCGTCCAAGCGGAAGTCTTCGTTCAAAAAAGCAGCTTGTCATCTCGAAAAAATAAAAAAAAGCGCCTCAAATTTTGTCACTTTGGCGCTCCGTCTTCGGTCATAATGTCATGAACTAGAGTGCTTTCATGATGGCCGTACTATTATCGCTTATTCACTTTCCAAGCGCCCATGCTAAGGCCAAAGTTTTGCAGAATCATTTCCGCTGAAACAGACATTCCGTACCAAACATTAAAGCATCAGAAAGATCACAAGAGTCTGCCACAGTTTTTGCGTAACATATATGCCTAGCAACTATCAATGCTATAGAAGAGTGCAATCCCTCTGAAAACCTAACTTAAAAGGTCAATCACAACCAGCATTGCAGCGATTCGCTGTTTAGCCGATCCAAAGAAATGACGGGAACCGTGGGACAGAGGGCGAGCATTTTCACCGACAGGCCGCCAAGCGAAGACGGTGTGTTATAAAATAATTTAGGGCCAAAGACCAGAATTTCTCAAAACACGGTCCGTTGCAGCTCTTGTGTTTTTGAGGGAATCTGGGTGCGACGTAAGTTAACACCGAATCACTGGAACTACTGCACCTCATATCCTAGAGCCGCCAGACTCCAGCCACGCTGCCGCCATGCATATCCATGTTCGCCGCTTGGCTAACGGCCAGGAGGACCGCGGACGCTACTCTTCACGCTGGCCGCCGCTTTCCGCCCGTTCGATGAGCCCGATCGCCAAAGATGGCCTTCCATGTCCGTCTTCCGGCCAGCGCATTGTCCGACGTCGCCCCGCCTCTGGACCGGAAAATGCAGATGCGGCCGTGATGACTAATGGGCTCGTTCGTCATTTCCAGTAAGGCGGCCGGAGTGGCCGCTGGTCGAACACGCCCATTACGGAGACAGCGCGAGTGGTGCGTCAGCGTCGGCCGGCCGCCCCTCGCGGAAGCGCTGCCAGATGCGGCATTTAGTGCAACGTGACGCGCCATTTCCGCCGGAGCGATTAGGGCAGGCGGCGAGTGGACCTGACGTTTTTTCTTGGGGGGGGGGGGAGGGAGGATGGAAACCGTGAATCAGCGGATCCAGAAGGGGAGGGGGAGGCGGCCCGAGTCATGGGCCCCGAACACGGCCAAAGTCGGGTAAAAGCTGACACAAGTCTGGCCTTCAATGAAAATCTCAGCAACGTTCGCTAAACGAAATTGTTTTAGAACGCCTTTTGGAGCAAAACAAAAAAAAAACTGAGCAGTTTTTAAAAATCAGGAAGCCATTTTGGACTTCATCCGCTTCGAATGGCCATTTCCCTTTCCCCTCCCCCCCCCCCCCCCAGATGGTGTTTTACGTCCACCCTTGCTTTGAAGGCTGCCTCAATTTCCACGGCTCAAGCGCGGCTCCTTTGACCCCAGCGGAGTACACTTGACGGCCATTAATTCCAGGAATAGAGGCACAGGGCATAAATTGCAAGCATCCCAACATTTGCATTGAAAATGCATGCCAAATGGATGCAGTTCCGCGTTATCTGTGCCTCAATGTGTAGGTACATGCAGTTGGAGCATGTAGAGCGATTCTAAAAAACATGGGTCTCCCCATACCTAGCGGAGTTTGGAGTGGGGCTGTCTCTGTGGAGAAGTTGTAACTGGAAGTAGTCTATGCGAAAGGACACGTCTGCAACGTGAGTCTTCCTCACACATTATGTTTCCCTTTCCTGAGGACACCCAGCTAAGATGTTGCATGAACATCACACCCGGGGACCGATGTCGCACACATGTAATTTTCCTAGTGCTTTATGCTCATGCTTTATGCTTTACTACCACGGTGCGTCAGCCAGCACCAAATCATTATGATGATTTGGTGCTGACCGAGAGACCACCATCATCATGATGGTGGTCTCATGCTACCATCATCATCATGGTAGCATGAGACCAGCGCCCCAGCTGGCAGTGTCAGGACGCTACCGAGATCCGAAAATATCGACCTGCATTGTGTTGAAAATTGATGTCAGTTCCGATGCCACTCAAACCTGGTCAGCTCTGAACTGCAGATTTCAAGGCGTCTCAACTAGTGCCAGAACGGCACCCTGTACAACGTTTTTTCTCCTAAGTTTGGTCCCAACATTTGGATGAGATTGTTTTCTAGGCTTAGAGCACAAGCTAAGCAGCACTTGTTGTGAGAGCCCTGCTCCAATCGTTATTGAGTTAAGCAGCTCTCAACTAAAGGGCTACGATATTCCCGAGATAAGTCATATTCTGCATTTCAGACAGGGTAGCCAGCCTCAGAAAAGACAGACAGAGGCAACCAAGGACCGACGCCTGCCGTGGAGTCAATAACAAGACGGTCTCAAAGCCGGGAAAATGAATCTTTAGCAATTAGTCCTGACTAAATGACGTAAATCAATATTTGGAAGCTAACGTGACATTAGGATCAACACTCAAATCCTCCTAAAACCCAGGTTTGGGCCGGAATAATGCTGGAAATCATGAGGGAGCGGGAGTAAATATTGTCACTGGCCGCCGTTTGCACTTTCCGCTGGAGTGCAAGCGCACGCGAAGGGCAAGGAAAGGCTTCCCAACCTTTCGAAAATGGTAAGACGGGGGTTGAAAGACAGTTCCAAAGCCGTCCTGTCCCCAATACTGCATTGGCTTCCGTGATCCCAGAGAAAGCTTCCTTGATCTTGAACCTTTTCGACCGCATTGCTGATCTCAGCTCGACATCCAAGATCCGCACTCGATATTTAAGCCACACAAATGCATCAAAGCATCTTACAGCGCCGGGGGGCCGACCTCGGCCAGTTTCAGTCGATTCGTCTGAAACTCCGGACACGTCGCGTCTGTCTTCGGCGGGCGCAACGGCCGCGGCGCGACGTCCGACTCATTACCAGCCCTGTGTCGGCCACACCGAACGCCGTCCGACATGAATATTTAATGAGGCCCGGGACGGTAACCGGTCCGAAGTGTCGCTCCCGACGACGTATCGTCGAGCTCGCGTCCAACCCTGAATGGTCACTGCCCCCCGGGTCAGAGCGGAGGGGGGGGGGGGGCAGTGCCCGCTTCGGGTCTGAGCCGCACATGGTACACGCACAGAGCGCAGCGCCTCGCGTGCCGCCAGCCGTGATGGACGAGCTGGTGAGGTGGGGGGAGCGCACGCCACCCTGCTGCTCGGGCGCGGCACCGGCTTCGCGCTCTTGGATATATTGTGCAGCAGTGAGGCTGGTGCAAATTATGTTGACGCCAGTGCCACATGTAGTTACATGAAGCAGGTAAATGGAGTGGCCTTGAAATAGTTTTAGTAAATCGTGACCGAAAATGTAAATAATTTTAAGCAGGTGAACTACACGATCCAGGCATTACACGCGCCCGGGTGGCCAGTTGTAAACCCTTCGCTCGAATGGGGGAACAACTTAACTCCCCCCGAGATCTCAGGAGCCGGCAGAGCTAGAATTACCAAACTGACAGGGCGTATTGGCCCGTGCGTGAACTTGCCCAGATCAAAGTTTGAGGCTCCTAGGTCATGATCTTCGGGTCAAATAAGGTCAAACAAGGTCACATTCCAAGTTGATCTTAAAAATGACAGCAAAACCTATACAGCTGTTCTCAGCAAAAGGTCACATGTTCGTTTAAGGTCAGTGACGATGTTTGAGCTTTTGAAAGTCATGGCGACCAAAACCCCACGATACTGCTCTGAGTTCTTCATTCGAATAAGCGACAAAGATTGCGCTAGGTAGAATGTTCCTAAAAATATGTTGACCCGGGTTATTTTAGGTCAGTGACCCATTCTTACCTTTAAGAAATGCATGTAAGATGTATAATGTGGTTCCTGTTATCAATAAATTCAAAATAAGCACCAAAAACTATCCCATACAGCGAGCCCTAGAGTAATAAAATGGATTGATTTTGACGTTAGCGTAATCTTCGTACCTGACCCTAGGTCAATGAAATTTGTTCATTCAATCGTTGCTTTGCCTAATAAAGTACCTCAGAGATGTATGACTTCGTCCAACCTTCCGTTATTGCATCAGACTGAACGATTCCCTAGAAACTGACTTCGCTGAATCCATGGCCTAATTTTAACCTGCCGGAGGTCAGCGACTCTACAAGGTACATCTGAACTTTGGGTCCCAAACAATCCGCTATTCAATTTTCTACAGTTATGCAGAATTTGGTTCTGCTGCACCGCGCCGTTCGAAAACCATTCCGGAAAAACCTTCGGAGAGGTCAAGTTGCCCCGCACCTGAGCGCGTGTTTACTCAATACTAACGAGCCTGCCGCGTTTATCATCTCTCGGAGGTGACAACACATCACGGGACCTATCAAAGTAATCACCGTCAACCGTGACAGCACTGGGGCACCTGTCGCTAATCCATCACACAACCCTTCACAAAAACCGTTGGTGAGACCAGCGGCTCAGAGCCAGCACCATCACCATGAAGAGAGCAGCCACAATACGTGCCGTCTGCAACCACGGGCGTCACCATTAGCTCCACTAAGCTCATTGGGAAAAGCCTAGTCCCCGAAGACGTGCGAAAATGCGTGGGTGGAGAGATGCAGAGGAGAAGGGGCGCGGAGAGGAGGGAAGGGGAACGGATGAGACAGGTTCCGTCGCAAAAAAGACTGGCTGCGTCCTCCAGCAAACATTGCCTTTACACTCACGTAGAGGGCTAACTAACGACAGAAGAGTCGAGAATCTTTGCACCCCAGTTCACCACCAGAAGCATTTGCTGCTTCGGACCGATTTCTGGCCGGCGGAAGCGAGAAGCAGTCAGGTTTTCCACTGCCAGAGCTTCACTCACCAGCATCGGGAACGTGCGACAATCCACGGGCGTTGAAGACGTTCTCCAGCGATTGGCAGCCAGTTTCCCAAATCGCACTATGTCTTTTAAGTCGAGGCGTGCATGCATATCACAGCATATGGTGTTAACTCCTTCCAAGTTCATTGATCTATGTGCACAAGTGCGGTCCGAACTGCAACTAGAACACGCTCAGCTCTATGAAACGTGACCACGGCCGTCATAAACGACGCGGTTTCAGGGTTTCGCCCCGCTGATTGCAACGTCCCCCGGCTGACGTGATTACAGGGTGTGCCTGGGTTCAGGTCGGGACGCAGGGACACCCGCTGGGAGATTGCCTGCGCTGGCGTCGGCTTTTCATGATGGATGTGTGCACCCAATTTAGTGCCGGGACCCAGGCCTGAATTATGCAGATTTCTTTCGGTGCCTGCCTCTAGATAGCGAATGTCGCCGGCTGGGTCGCGGTAGAAAAGCCGCCCTGAAAACACGCGTCCTGGAGCTGGGCGAAAGTGCTGCCGCGTGGATCCATGTCGGCTTTCCGTCCGGCTGGTGTCCGGACGGGCCCGCACCGTTAGTTTGCGTGATGCAGTGCGGTATGGAGATGTTGGGGCGTCAAGGTCATGACCCAAACCAAAACTGACCGAGACTTATGACTAAAACCAGCAAAAAATTGGCGTGGTGTATCATTTTGGACAATCAGCCAATGTATTGGCACCGTGATTTCCGGTCATGCTGCATTTGGAGTTGAGGCTTTAGCTCATAATCCACGCCTTAATTAAGTGTAAGCTATAGTTCTGTCAATGAAATACCTAATTCTTCTAACTACTTCTATATGCCGGCTGATGATGCAGCAAATATAGTTGACACGATTCGTGAAGTTGAGCGTGTTATTGTACAATGTTTTTGTATAATGTCGGCAATAACTCCCAGATCGCTATCTCGTCTGTTTCCTCGATCGGCACATTGTTTATCCTCACTTCAATTTTTATATTGGATGCCCTCCTTGTATAATTTTGTCTATAACTCTTGCAGCATCAGTACATAAAAAGTTGGCTCCGAACCATTCGGCGATGTGCCTAAATGATGAGTTCACTTGTTCCCGAAGCTCAGTCATCTTTCGTATTTGAATTTGAAAGCGGTGTTGTCTGCGCATGAATGATAGACACGTTATATCAGGGGTAAGCAGTGGTAGATTACTTATGTGCAAAATGAAAAGAGAAACGATGTCTGTAAAACGTGCCCCAATTTGAGAAAATAACTTGTTTCTTCACCCTTACTATCCAACAGAACACGCCACCATTCCACCTCTTCTCTTTCTCCGCCCGCCTTCAGACACCACACCTGCCTCGCGCGCCGCCGCTCAGCCCCGCCTACCGGCCGCGTTCGTGATGGAGCCTCCGCCGGCACGCCACGCCCGCAGCGGCACCCCTTCGTGCCGCCTGGGAACCTCGCCCCGCGCCCCGACCACCCCGGCGCCGGCCTGAAATCAATGGCGGCATTCCGGCCGCCTGTTCCACGATCGGGGCGACCATCGCGGCGCGCGGCGGACCGCTCCAAACGGAGTCGCAGTTGCGTGCGGGCTTCCGAAGGAAATGAGCCAGTCGCCGCTCCGCCGACCGTGATCTGTGAGATTGACGGCGATCAAAGGCCGTCGCAGCGGCCGTCGCCGCATCAGTGGCCGCCGGATGGGTGCGACGCCGGATCACAGCTGGGGGGGAGGTCTAACGCGCGAGGGGGTGCAAAGGATTCAGCCCGGAAGCGATGAGCTCTCTCTCTTTCTCTCTCCCTCCCTCCCTCTCTCTCTCTCTCTCTCTCTTTCTCTCTCTCTCCCTCTCTCTCTCTCTCTCCTCTCTCTCTCTCTCTCTCTCTCTCTCCTCTCTCTCTCTCTCTCTCTCTCTCTCTCTCTCTCTCTCTCTCTCTCTCTCTCTCTCTCGTCTTTTGCCCTGGCTCTTTAGGTTCCGATTTAGTCAGATCCGATGAATTGCTGCTTTACTCTTTGGACCCCCGGATGTATTTAGTCCCATTGCTCGGCCGATTACCGATGAATTAGCTGAGCCTTGTGATGTCCACGGATTACGAGCAGGATCATCAGAATCACTCGGACAGCCAGGACGGTAAGAAATCGAATGCATGAAAGACATCACAGCACCGTAATGCCAGATCACATCGTGACCTAAAGAATTGTGATTTCGGCCCTCTGTTGGAATCGCCTCTGCATTGGAGTCAGGGGTGTCACATTGTATGCCTCCGTGGGGGAGGGGGGGGGCTAAGCTCTCAATCCTGACTTAAGACCCCGCCCTCTATACTCTTCAGGGACCCCCTCCCAATGCATATGAACAAAAAAGGAATACTGGGCCAATGAAACTCAGGCATAGGAAAGTTTCAAAGAGAGGGGTCAGGGTTCATGGCATACTAAGGAACGTCTCCATAGAAGTCAGCCCGAGCGACCAGAGGGGTGGGATGGGCGGTGGAGGTCTGTCCGCTTTTAACCCAACATCATAGATTTTTGGAGATAGTGAATGTCCTGTTGAGATAGCAAACGCATGCACATGCACGTGTTTTGGGCTGATGCACAATCTTGCCTACCCGACTCATATATAGCATCCTGCAGACAACAATACCCAGTTATCTAGGGCAAAATTACATGAGAGTGGGAGGCATTTCGGTCCTTGGGATGCATCAGTCGTCACGCTTGTCTATTTAACAAAGCACGAGCACATACTGATCAGAATTTTGAACACGAGTCAATTCCCAAATCTAAAAAATGTTCATAGGCCTGGATTCCGCCGACCTATGTTTAAGAGATGAACTTTAGTCACAGCATTTAAGACGGAACGGATTTGGAAACTTCAAATACGGTCTGCCGAAAGCAATGCGAAAAAATCCATCAAACCGGAGTCAGTCATGTAAAATTTAAGCCGCGAAATTTAGGCCCTTCTTTTGGAAACCAATTGTCTGAGTCTGCACCGGCCCCGCGTTAGCCGCCAACGAGCTGGACCGGCTGCCCTGCCCGTCAGTGACAGTCGCCACCCACCCTGGACCGGCTGCCCGTCAGTGACAGCCGCCACCCGCCCTGGACCGGCTGCCCGTCAGTGGCAGTCGCCACCCACCCTGGACCGGCTGCCCGTCAGTGACAGCCGCCACCCGCCCTGGACCGGCTGCCCGTCAGTGACAGCCGCCACCCGCATCACCGACTGAGAAACGATGATAAGACTGCTCTGATGCACATCTATGGATCAGCACCACAATTTATCGGTGCGTCGAACAGGTTAGACGTCTCGTACAGGCCTTTTCAAATTATCTACCCTGCACCAAACCACAGCGGAATATAAACATTCGGGAAACAGCCTGCCTCAGGCATGGACTAGCCCATCTGACACCGCCCCCCCCCCCCCCCCCCCCTGGAACGTAACCGACTTGATCCACTTTTGTATGTATGATAAGGACAACTTTTCTTGAACAAGTTACGTGTTTACATCTGTCGTAATGGTTTAACGTAATCCGGTATTTTAGAGAAATAGTTGGCGTTTCATCTGTTATGCATTAACGACTTTCCATGCATTTCCGTAAAGTTAATTTTATTACGCTATCTGGCTGCAAATTTTAGTCGTTATTTGAAATGACTTCCAGATAGCGGGTATCTTCGCTGTGATCGTCGTTCTTAGTATTTCATTTGCCCCAAGAAAACTGGACGTAAAGTGTTTTTGATTGTCATTTTATGTTTGACGTGCAATCTAATGATTGAGGCTGTTCGTACGTTATTCGGTGCATTCGCGAGGAACTCCGGATCGTTACATTCAAACAAGTGCACCGTACGCGCTGTGCATCACTTGCATGGTGCATGGTGCTGTACTGGTTTGCATGGTGCTGTTCTGTTTTGCATGGTGCGGCACTACTTTGCGTGGCGCTGCTCTGTTTTGCAAGATGCTGCACTATTTTGCATGGTGCTACTCTGTTCAGCATGGTGCTGCACTATTTTGCATAAAGCTGTTCTGTTTTGTATGGTGCTGTGCTGTTTTGCATGGTGTTGCTCCGTTTTGCATGGTGCTGGTCTGTTTTGCATGGTGCTGTTCTGTTTTATGATGCACGGTGCCGGCCTTCGTCGCTCCCGCCCGACAAGCGCATCCTGGTGAGCACCTGTCCTTGAAACCAGATCCAACCTGAAATACCTCCCGCAGACTTGTAGATTTCTGGTCGTCGTTGCCAGCCGTGCCGGTTGCTGGCACGTTCGCGAACATGCCGGCAACCTCCGGAGGGCTTGCCCTAAATAAACGTGACGGAGCAGCGGCGGTTTTTGAGGAACATTGCACGGCGATCTACGGCTGGCACGGGCAGCGGGCGGCAACCAGCGATACCGCGGAACGCACGCCACCGGCCGACATTGTAACATTACATCACATCCATTCATTAACATTACGTTATCAGCAGTAAATCATAAGAATGTGGTCAAAACACATAAAACTGTCAAAACACATAAAACTTTTGGCATCAGGGACGCAAATGAGGGTGGCGGAAGCCCGGAAAGAAATCAGGATTTCAGGTCAGTTAGGCCAAGCATATTGGCTCAGCTCCGCCCGCCCCAACCGATTTAAGAAAGTGACACCTCCGACCGGAGTGCCCGCGATGACTGGCGCCGAACTCACGCTGAGGCCAAAAATTTGCATGGGTGTTGCTACTTGGACAGCGAATGGTGGAAAAAGAATACGAGAGGTCATGGGAGGTTTCATGTGTCAGGAACAAGTGTTACGGCTTTCTTGGCGTGAAACTGCGCGCAATTTTTTCAGGTTCACCTCCTGAAGTTGAGGTACCAGTACGAGAGAATTATACACATGTGCTTGTTTTATATGGTAAGTTGACTTGCGTACGCAATCGCACGAATCGCATGCCAACGTGCATTGCCAACGGCTTTTATGAAACCATTTTCAATGTTTCTGTCCACATACACAGCTTCCATCGGCTCGCATTTGAACTTTATCTTTCATTCGCCATCCATGTTCATAAGCTGGCCATGCGACGAGAAGATTAGTACTAATGATACGTCACGACTGTCCATCACCTGCTCCGAGAGCTGTCAAAGCCGTGGAGGTGTGAAATGCCTGCCCGATGACCTGGCGAGGCCGTGACCTTAGCACCCGCAGTCAGCTGTGCTTAGTCTCCTCGCCGAAACTAGCGCGTTGTAAATCACTCGCCTGGTCCATGCCGATGGCGGTGGTGACGGAAACCAGCGGGGTGTCCTCGTCGTGCTGGGACCGCGCCATGGCCGCTTGGGGGGCTCGCCGCGCCGCCAGGGGGCAGCGGCCCGGTCATCGGCTGACCTCTGACCCCTGACCGGCTCTCATCGGGTCGGCCGCCGACGTCTGCGGGTCGGGCGGCCGCTCACGCTCTGAAAACGGCGGCGGGAGGGGCGCTGAGTGGCCGGGCGGTGCGCGTGGTGATGATGCTCGGCTTGGGACCTGAAGGACGCGGGTTCGACTCCCACCGTGGGTGGAAAATACGATGTGTTATGTGTGGTAACGCTCAGGCGAGCTGTCGTGAATGTGAGAGCGGCCTCAACATTTTTGCATTGAGGGATGCTCGCTGCAGTATCGTCCGCCAAACGAAATATTATCGGCAATCTCGGACACGAATAGTTAACATGTACATTGCAATATCATGTTCAAAAACATCTGCGCTGCACGAGTTCCGCACTGAACTGCACCGCAGTTCCGCACCGTCGGCCTCCTAGAATGTACCCTGGGGGTATGAAAACGCGGCAGCGCCATTATGAGTGCCACTACCGTCGTAGATCATAGCGTTACAGCCGTGCGTGGGGCTTCATAAAATTGTTAGGCCGCCCAAATGCCAGACGAATGCCCGAACAAAAAGGCCTCTTTATTTTTGGGGCACTTTTCTGGTGATTGAAGCTTTTTGACGGGTGCCAAAGCAAAAAGGCTTCTGTTTATTTGACAATTTTTTAGTGATCGAGGCCTGATGAGAGCGGCACAGAGAAAAATTTGGATAGCTTCCCGTCGTAGGAATGATAAATTCGCTTCAAATAAGCCCCCTCGGTACAGCCCTGTCGTTCCCCATAGCCTGATCACGTGGATGTTTTTTTCTGTCACGAAAACTTCTGCTGGAAGTTTCTTTACTTGATGGAAGGCATCCAGAGCCATACACATCGACGCACACACGCTATTAGCAGATGACCAGCACTATAGGCCACAGCACAGCAGCTCTTGTGCTGGCCCATTTTGCCAAAACGAAGCTCACCTGTACGCAGTACTAGCTCAATGCGATTTGCACACCTGATCACTGGAGGTTTGTGATCAAAATTCGTTGACGTCATCGTCGTCGTCACATTGAGAAACACATAGGGTCAAGCAGTATGGAACAGCAAGTAGGGGCAATTGCAGCAAGTCTCCCTTGCATGTATCTGTTTTGACTTCAAGGACGACACCAAACCCACAAGTCAGCTAAATCTAAGCACGCTTGATGACGTACACACGATTCAGTGATGTCCGCGTTTTCTGCGCCGTGTAGGTAACGACTTATCTCTCCCTTCGAATCAACATGCCGGATGGTCAGGGTACCACAGCCTAATAAGAGACGGGGGCTTTCAAAATGTCGTTCATTTCAGTGGGTAGAGTCACGGCATATTCTCCTGATCCAGATATTGTCCTTCTTTTGTCCTATTGTCCTTCTTGTCCTATTGTCCTATTGTCCTTCTTATCCAAGTGGTTTCCTCTCCATGCTATAGGAACCCTGCAACATTTTGCAAAAGGATCCTGTGCGAGATGGGTACCTGTTGGTGCTTTCGTTATTACGGCGTTTAAGCACATAACGTTGCGGTCGAAGAGTGGCAATATTTCCGGTGCACTGGATTTGTTGGCCAAAACTTCTATCAGTTCGGCAATTTCCTGATCGTTATAAGGAAAATGGCATTAGAAAATGTTTTTGGTATCTCCCATTTAACTTATTTTTTCATAAATTTCCTCTCCATTTAAGCGCCTGATTAACGATAACGTGGAAAGGCCTCACTGAGCTTCAAGCTTGACCCGCAGGGCGTCCAAGCTTTATGAACCGATAATCGACATTATGACGAGACAACCTCGCACAACAAAATAATGTAAGGCACAACAATGCGACGACAGGAGAATTCGCGTGGCCAATACAGCCGTTTTTCCGCGATTAATAAGTCATTGCTTGTGTCCGGGTAAAGCGAGTCTATTCGGCAAACAGCGCACATCATTTCCCCGGATTGAGAGCCCAGCCCGCGAGCGACCTTCGTCTGACCTTGGGGTGAGCCTCAGGGCTGTCGCGTTGTCGCCGCCATCGCCGCCTTCAATTCAAAAGCCCGATATCTTCAGTCGGACGCGTCCTCAGCAGCGCCTTCAGGCCGGGCTCGGCGGCGGCGCCCAGCCCTTCCCACTATCACCGCGTGACTGCCACGTGCGAGCCGGGCCGACGCGACGGCGCCGCCCGTGCCGGCCGCCGAGGCCGACGATACCGGGAAGCGCCCTCCCCCCACCCTCCCCCTCCCCTCCATCGGACGTTGACGACTGGCGGCGGCCCCCCGCCCCCACCCGGACATCCAGCACCACACGGCCTCCTGTCAGTGTTCGGAATTGGACGGGTCAGTCGAGGTCTTGTTGCTCCGGGAACTGCGGGCAAGCAGAGATTGGTTGCGGAGTCATTCTCGTCGCCGAAAAGTAAACGAAATAGCGTTGCACGTGTAAACGTTCATCATTCCGGGGGTCAAACCGGGTCACGATCAGTTCGGGGAAACATATTTTCCTGGAAAACACTGCCTCCATCATTTCGCTTGAAGCCGCTGTGGCGCTGGCATACTTGGCGCCTCACCAGCCGCGTAGCACTGGGTTTCATTCCTTCACAAAATAATGACGAGAATGTGGCTGCACATCCAGCAATCGTATGAGGGGTCTTCGTCATACACACTGCAAAGCTTTGCAGCAAGTGAGCACTCAGCGATGTTTTGAGCGTGATGATACAGCTCTGCCTCACTGCAGCCGTCTATCGGACGTTGACCTAGTAGCAGAACAAAGTCTTGCGACAGAAATTCAGTACTCAGCAATGTTGCAATGATGAGGACCGGGGTGTAGTTTTCTATCCAGCTGGGGGAGGGAGCTCCAGCGAACAGCCCCTCAACCCTAAGGGGAAAATGGGCTAAATCCAAGATCAGCCCGTTTGTGTGTGTGTTTGTGTTTTTTTGAAGCGGAGATTTATCCATTTTCCCCGCCCAGTCCTATCTTATTGTATTACGAAATTGCATCCCTGATAATGGCGCAAAAACATTGCAAAAATTTCAGAGTGCCGGATACGTTTGAAGTAGTTCTTTTCTCGTGCCAAACTAGCGGTAATGCAACCTTTCACAGAACTTGAAGTTCCTTCACCGTAGACAAAAAAAGCTAAACGGTGCCGTAGAAAGCAAGCCGCTACTTTTAAACCTGATCCGGCCCGGCTGCCAGTCAATGTGTCGAGAAAGAGAGAAAGAGAGAGAGAGAGAGAGAGAGAGAGAGAGAGAGAGAGAGAGAGAGAGAGAAAGGCAAACGCTTAAAGTACTGGTGATCGTATGACAGCTTCATCATCTTGCTCAAAACGGCTTAAAAGCTCTTCAATTCCTGGAGAGGTCAGGCTCAGGTCACCCAGGCGGTGATGTAACGCGGTTGGCGCAGCGTTCGACCATTTCCAGTTCGAATTATCTTAACGTCCCATCCTGGCTTCGATGTTGTGTTTATCAGGTCTCTGCAACAACTAGCACGAGAGGCTGTGACGCTCAATGACCGAAGAGATTGCTCGCACCTTAAGCAATCCCACCATTAGAATGATTTATAGCTTAAGATTACAGCATCTGATGAGGTTCAGAGGGAATGGACCTGAATTAAAACGGCTTCAGACTTGTTTAACCGAAACGACGCAGCGTTGTGTGTTCCATATGCAGCTCTGCGATCTCCCGAAACGGAGAATCATGAACAGACTGCACCCCTTGCGCTTTTTGTCTCAGCTCACAACGCTATAACGTTATGGCCTAAAGTGCTGCCACAGTTTGGAATCTCTGTGTGTTTATACAATTGACGTAGTCATTGCAGCTTCGTTGAATTTTACGGCGGAATAGTAGACTTCGGGGCAATAAAAGAATGCCGCTTCGATCATGAAGAGTTACCGAAGCTTGTTTTGAATGTCAATTAAAATGATCTTCGTGATTTTTTTTACACAGGGGCCCCATCTGCCAAAACATTTATAATTACATTGGAGTTCTGAAAAAGGTTTCCAATCACTGCAAATGCAACAAAATGAACTGCAGTAATCTTCCCGGAAGGTTAAGGTATTGGGAAACTCGGACATTGCTTGTCATAGAAGGTAGGGCGTGACGGATATTGCCGGTGAAGTCGGTTTCTAGCACGATCTTTTGCCTACACTATGCACCTCGATTGAGAAAAAAGTGGAGTAAAAATTGGGTACGGCAAATTATAATTTGTTATTAAATTGTGAACCCAAGTGTATGGGATTACTAAGACGTTTTTTCATCTCTTGAAATTTTTGGGTGCTACTCAGTCTTTATTAAATGCGCAGTACTTTTTCCTTGTCCCACGCGGAACTACGGCGCATTTCCAAAGCGACAGGCTTTATGTCAAGCGTGTTGTTAACGTATAAATTTTGTCAAAAGTCACGTCTCAGCCGTCACTTATTTCTCCTTTCAACAGATTACAGCAGCGTGAGAATTAGTGATCAGACATCTGTTTTCGAGGACCACAAAATGCCTCTTGAGCGAACAAATATAGCTCTTTGTCCAGGTAAGCACGATTCGGTCAAAGTGGAATGCAAGGGAACGGTTCTGTAGGAGTTTCCTGAAGTGAAGGGATGCTGCTGATCACAAATTTAACCAAATTTTAATTTTAATTTTTTGTCATCTTGAAATGGACCTCTGCCCTCAGAAAATTATAAGCCCCCTTTGCCTTCAACTTGATCAACCTTAGAACAGATCAACTTGATCAACCTCAGAATCTGTTGTGAATTCGGCATTGGCTGAATATATCATCGTTCTCCTGCTGCCACTGTTCGGAATCGGACCCTTCCGAGCACCATCAGGATTTACGCGGTTAATGCGTTGAGACCATGGTATGTACAGGACTCCGGATGCCGACAACGGTCAGGACAGCCTGGCTGATTTTGCAATCCGAATGAGATCTGCGTCCTCCGGGACCGCATGGTAAATGTGGGCACCGATCTCCATTAAAGCCCTGAAACTTTGTACAGCGCCACCTATGATCCAGTCTGTGCTGCCATCTACACCAGTTGGCCTCAAATGGCCTCAGACCGTCAGCTCCGTCAATTGCGATCCTGGGGCATCACCGCTGGGTTCCGACTCTCATCTACGGCCTTTTCATGTAAATCCTGACCTCACCTAAGCTCCCATTAAGTTTCACGGGATTTGGCACCTGCCGTGGATCAGCGCATGCTCCTAGGCTGGTGCGGTCACTCTGGATAACCAGACCGCTGTTTGGCCACCTGTCAATCAACAACACGTCCTCTCCGGAAGTTCGTATCGGCTTTCGGCTTGTTGATTGAGGCGCCACCTATGCCAGCGAGCTGACCACAAGCAGGTGGAAAGTTCTCACGCGGGCTTATTGATAGCACCAGTTTATTTCTGTCCAGTCAAGCTGTGCTATTTCGCAGGACGGTACAGGATGGAATGGTCAGGCTGGATTGTCCAGCTCTGTCATGTCCTGCCCGTCTGCTTCCGGCCCGTTTTTGAGCTGGAAGTCTGTCCTGCTCTATCCAGCTCCGCCGTATGCCGTCCTGTCCTGTTGTGCCTGCGTGTGTTTCGGCTCGGGCTGCTTCCTGGCGGTCGCTGTCTAGTCTCCTTTTTGGTCTCTGCTTATGTTATCCTGTCATTTCCTTGTCAGTCTTCTCTTGCTGCTTATGGGATGTAAAAGACGCTTTCTTTGCTTATTTTTGCAATTTTGCACCTTGTCTGGGCGAATGGGCAGCAAGATCGTTTAATTGGCTCATAGCTGTCACAGGTAGGTCTATAAAAAAAACACCTGGCAGCCTGTGTTCAACGAGAGATAGTCCCAGTGTGATTTGACCCCGACACGTGACTAGGATGTCCCTGGAGACACTCCAAGGACTGTCGATTGTCCAGGGCACTCGGCCACCTAACGACGCAATGTCAGCGAACAATTCAGCATAAGAAATGCAAGCGGGTCACGTGCCTCCCTGCTCCTGCTTCTATAAATGGTTTACTAGCCGCATGGCACGCGAGAAGCTGCTTTAAAGGCCTCGTGGCGTCACCATCGTTTGTTACCGGGCTACAGCACAGCCTCGACGGTGGCGCCACCTGCGCGGCCGGCCGCCACGGCATGCCGAGCAGAAGGCAAGTGTCACGCTCGGCAGAGGCGGCACTGCCGGTTCTTTATGGGGGAGGGGGGAGGGGGGTCGTCGTGAAACAATTGGACAGTTAAATACAAACGTGGGTGAGAAACCATGCGTTTGATCACTAACGTTCTCCTTAATGCTGCACCACCGTCAGGCATGAGGACGCGGGAGCCTGGCATGGGGCGGGGGCTGAGACACAGCTCACTGAAAGTTTGATATCTACCTTATGGACGTTGACTGGAAAGAAATAATTCGAATGACGTCATTCCTCTCTCTTCCATCGTGGTAGGACTTACGTCGTCCAAGGTTGGCGCAAAAGGATCTTATCGAAGTTTTGAAGGTTCTTTCCAGTGCAGTGGATATTATGATATAGACCAGTTGGCCATATGCTGTATCAGTGTATAAACGTTTGAATGCCCAGTCTGCGCAGGGTGATATTCCCTTGTTTACACCGCAGCAACGTTATGGCTTGGACGTCCGTTTCCAAATGTGGTTGCTTCCTTATGGCGAGACGATCCCAAATCCCAACAACCATAAATCATCTTTATTTTCAATAAAAGCACTCAAAGGACTCACTGCGTGGGCACCACAGTACCCAGACCTGTTTTTCAGGTTGTTTAAGGACTATTTTAAAGGACCATTTCAGTACCGGGCAGAAGTATTATCCTTAATCCTCGGAAAAACCAGGAGAATAAAGATATAGTTTGGTTAATATTTCGGCAACGTGCCTTTATCGAAACGAAAGCAGAAAGAAAAAGCTCCAGCTTTTGTTTCAATAAAGGCATGTTGCCGAAATATCAACCAAACTATATCTCCATCCTCCTGGTTTTTCCGAGGAATACGGCTAATTCTACTGTCTTATCTATGTGAATAATGTTCCTCGCTAATACACCGAACAACTTACCATTTCAGGACTTCTTGCATAAATTCACCCAGAACACATTACCATAGTCGGGTAAACAATCAATACACAATATGTGTACACACCTATGTAGTCACTTAGTTGTTATGGGCGCAAAATAACGTTAGAAGTCGGCGCCCCCTAAAACCCCAATCAGTATCAACAATACACAATATAAACACGATGGCTGTACGTGGCGTGGTTAGTCTTTCACAGGAATGTTTTTTCCTGTATAACGTTGTATTCACGCCAACACCAGCAACATTCATAAATTGTTCCACCAAGATTCTAGTAAAGCTCATTTGATCAATCTCAGTTATTCAACTTTGGCCGATCAACCTTCATACCGCTAGTGCAATGCACGTGATTAGGACCAGCTAACGCGCGTGTGTGTGTGTGTGTGTGTGTGTGTGTGTGTGTGTGTGTGTGTGTGTGTGTGTGTGTGTGTGTGTGTGTGTGTGTGTGTGTGTGTGTGTGTGTGTGTGTGTGTGTGTGTGTGTGTGTGTGTGTGTGTGTGTGTGTGTGTGTGTGTGTGTGTGTGTGTGTGTGTGTGTGTGTGTGTGTGTGTGTGTGTGTGTGTGTGTGTGTGTGTGTGTGTGTGTGTGTGTGTGTGTGTGTGTGTGTGAGAGTGTGTGTGCGTGTGTGTGTGTGTGTGTGTGTCTGCGTAAATCGTATAAGAACACTGTAAAGATAGGCAGCCCCGGGAAATCGCTATGCTGCGCAGCTTCCTTTTGTTTGCATCAATTGATAATTGTTCTGAGGCCTTCCCATATCTTGCTAAATTTTTCCAAATTATTCGTAGCCTTAGGTCCATGGTAATCTTCTTAAGCTTCTATTCTTAGTACTTTTATCGTCATTGTTAGAACAGGCATTAATCTGTTTGTCCGTGTTCTGTGAATCACGTATTTTCCTACCGTGATTTCGAGGGTGTCGGTACTTCACAAATATTTTAAGAAAAAAAACAACCTGCAATATTTATGCAAGTTAATCTGTTGTATCCTTGTTTTACATGCAAACAAACTTCTTTAACAGATACCTGTACTTTCGGACACTGCCAGAAGAGGAAGATGTGAGTGGGAGCCTCTACATTCCATCCAGAGAACTAACTTATTCGTCTGCACTATTTGTATTACGCATAGCAATATATATGTGCGAAATCTTTGTGTTAGATTAATGCAGGTACGGGAAGTAGGATGAGGTAATGACATTCATGATTTCTCTTGACGTTCCTACAATATGGATTAGAATTCAGAACTGATTTATGTAATCAGAAAGCGTTGTATTTTACTCTCAATTAGTATTAATGTTTCGCAGCTGAGTGAAAAATACCAGGAGTGGCAGCATGTGCCTCTTCATTAGCTGTTAGCTAAAGCAAGGATTTCGCATGCTCTTTCCAGGTCTGCACCGCCGCCGTTTATGGTGCGGCCTTAAGCGGAGTCAAACGTTCTCGGACGTGAGCGGTTAGACTGGCAAAAGCAACTGCAAGTAACTGCAACTGCAACTGCAACTGCAAGCAACTGCGGCAGGAGCTGGATCCACTCAATGTACGCGAAGGCAATGCACGGGACACGTTGCTGCCGTGTTGATCCTCCTCTGCGTCCCCATTGAAGGAAGTGAGTTGGCTCTCAATCAATGCTGTGCAAAGCACGATGATGTAATCAAACCATGACGCATTGAGAAGCATATCTACTAACTAGAGCATTGCGCTGTCCAGAGCAGTCCTTTCCACTCCAAAAGCACGCCAGTCGCTATAAGTGAGCTTGTTTTATATATGGTGTTTGCTTCAATATCTTCAGATGTGAGACATTCCCTTTAAGTGAAGCACATCTTCAGCCGCTGCCGCGTGCTAAACCTTCGTTCAGTGGTGGCTGAACTGGTGGGCAGGCAGGTTCGTGAGAGAACGCAGAAATTTGACGACTTTAGGGGTGGATTCCCGCGCGTTGCGGAAAATGGATAGGGTGAGGTGGGAAGGGAGGTAGCAAATGGCGAGGGGCGGTTCCCCCCCCCCCACTTGCCCCATCTGGTAGCGCTTCCCCAGAGCCCCTCCGTAGGTATGGTATGCGCAGCTGCTGCGCGACTAGGAATAATTATGTTACGAGCCTGAAAAAGGGGAAAATGAATGGAAGGCAATCTGCTCAGGTTACATGAGTGAGGTGGACTTAAAATAACACATATCTTACGTCGCATCCTTTACGTGTGGCACAGATTACAATCCCGTACCTAACGGGTGGGGTATCTATGGTATGTATTATTTGTGGGTATATATTGTCGGGGTACTATATCATTTTTACCCCCCCCCCCCTCCCCTAAAGTTTTTCCGGTGCCACACCGTGAAAACGGAACGACACAATGCCCGTTAAACCTTCTTTACCATTTTCTCAAGCACGTAGACAAAATCATCCCCACGAGGCCAAATGCAAAACTGCCTCCGAAATCCTGTAAATTTGGACCAAATGCCTGCAAAAAAGTCAAGTTTCTAGTGTAAACCTCCTGGCCCATGTTCACATTAGTCCCATCCTTGTCCACATCCCAGAATTTCCTTGAACAATTGTTTGCATGATGTCGGCAATCTTAGACGTCATTGCGGGTCAGCTCATCGGCATAAGTCAAAACAAGTGATAACATTTTAAGAAACAATTGCCTTTTTAAGTTCGCTTGTTCAGCAAACATCCCACTTACTCAGAGGCAGTGCTTTAAAGTTGGTTCCTGCCAATCCGGCCAGCCACTGCCAGAATATGCGCTGTTTTGCGCTAACAAGTTATACAAGTCATATACATTACGCTTAAAAATCTAGCGAAACCAGTATGCGCACATGTAACACGTGACGCAACACTCTGCGCTATTCACCAAACCTGTCCATGCTTTACCAGATATGATCATTTTAATTTCTGGACTTTGATCTCAGACTAACCTCGGCCAGCGCAGTGACCTGATTGAAGCTTCGAAACTTCCCTTCCGGGTATAAACGAGCGCATGGAAATGATACGAAAAATTTTGCGTGACTATGCTAAGGTGTTTTTTGATGAGCCCTGGAAACATTAAGAGGAATGGCCTTCCGTCTCACGGCCGAGTCAGGCTCAGACTATGTCAAAAGACGACTGCTAAAAAAACTAATGACACTGTATCAAAATTCAGTTACTACACAGAATCATCAAAACCGTTACTCAGGTTGTCTTTAAAAATGACCAATCCTGAAGCACGGTAAGGGATGAAGGGTATGTTACGTCATGATGCATCATGCCAGGAACGCATCTTCAAAATGTTTCCAAGGTGTGCGATGCCTAGAGAAGGTAGGCAACATTGCAGGGCCGTGCGTATTTGTGTTCAAAAGCTACTGTAAAAACACGACAGTGAAAGTGGCGATAAAACGTGAAAGGCATTGGCCGAGAACGCACGAAAATATCAGTTGTACCTGAGGAATTAAGAATATTTGATTGCAGAAGACATGCTACAATTTAATATTGGTTTTCACCTTTACCCAAATAATGCATAATATCAATAGATTGCAGTCACGCGATGATCCAAGCTCTTCCCAATCCGGCATTAAAATCTAGGCACGGAAGTCATTAGATGTGCTCGGATGCTACAGGGAAATATGGCTGAGCGTTCTTTTGAAAGTGCCGGGAGCATCACGCTAGAATTTTCAGACAGGCAATCCTGCTGATGTGTGGGAAGTTAATTCGATAAAAACTAACAAAATGGGCCCTAAGTAAACATATGTGAGAAGAACATGTTTTCTCCAGCAAGGAGATTGCTAGGATAGGGAGAACGTCCCCTCCTAACCGACGACACAGGGGGACGCGTCCCTCCCCCTCTCCCGGGTGGCGCCGCCCCTGGCGCTGGACAACCGCTGCGCACGCTCGACTCTGTTCCCTCGAAGCAGGCCGTAAGTCAACTGGTCGATGCGTGCCGGCCGCTGCAGGCTTTTGACGCCGCCGAGCTGCACCGACTGAGGACATTTGCGGCGCGCGGCCGGGCTGAGCGGCGCACGCGGAGAAAGAACGGCGTTCCGCAGCGGAGCGTGCTTCTGACCGTTGGAGCTGAAGGCGCTGGAGGCCCGCGCTGGAGTCTGTCAACCGTGTCCCAGTTGGTTCGGAATGCATGCCGTGGCATGCGCTTGTCTTGGCTTTGATCGCGAGTGGCCAACCGCCTTGCGTGTTTGGGGGGGGGGGGGGGGCATCGGTGCTGGAGGAAGGGGACAAGGGCCGTTCTGCCCGCTTCGAGGGAAACATTTGCCACTTGTTACACTCATGCCACAGTCCGCATGGGCAGCTGCTTGGGGTCCACTTGCTGCTAATGCAGTCTGCATTGTTTGCAGGTGTTCATTCTTATGCAACCAATTATAGATACACATTTGTGATACAAGCCATAGCGTGGTGACCCTTGCATTGCGAGGCTCCTGCCGCCCGTCAGCCGCGCCTGGCCCAGGCTGAGCGGCCGGGCCTGCACTGCGAGGCTCCTGCCGCCCGCCAGTCACGCCTGGCCCAGGCTGAGCGGCCGCGCTTGCATCGCGAGGCTCCTGCCGCCCGTCAGCCGCGCCTGGCCCAGGCTGAGCGGCCGCGCATGCACTGCGAGGCTCCTGCCGCCCGTCAGTCACGCCTGGCCCAGGCTGAGCGGCCGCGCCTGCACTGCGGGGCTCCCGCCGCCCGTCAGCCGCGCCTGGCCCAGGCTGAGCGGCCGCACCTGCACTGCGAGGCACCTGCCGCCCGTCTGTCACTCCCCGCGCCGCTGCCGGGCTGAGCGACCGCGCCGCCCGTCCGGGGTAGCCCGGCGGGTGCGCGCGGCGCGGGCTGAGGCGGAACCGGTGCAGGGCTGTGACGCGCACCGGGAATGTCAACCGTTATCAGTTTGTAGACTCTTGCAGGGACGCATGCACAGCTTTGTGATAGGGGAGGGCGTAAATAAACGTTTTCACGAAACACCATGTTAAGCCCAATATTTGTCACAAAGCATAAAATTTAAGTAAAAAACACACCTGCCGCCCAAAATTTGTTGCATCGCGTAAAACAACATGGCACGTTTTTTGTTTGCCGTTTTCGACCTGTCTGCCATGAATGTTTTAACATTGCTTTTTATTCACCTATTTTTCAAGTCCATGTTGATAATAGAGAGGGGGACACTTTTCTTCGGGTAGCCATGTGCGTACGCCCCAGTGACTTTGTGTTGGTGTGAGGATAAGGATCGGTCGTAGGGTGTGCTACGTGGGAGCAAAGGGTTACGGCATTTGGTCTAGGTGGGTAAGCCGAGAGGACCAAGCAACGGAACCAAACGGGTGTGAATTGGAGACGAAGTCAAAGAGTCGGAGCAAAGCTGGGCCTCAAGAAAATCTGTAAACGCTCAAACTTTCCACGTTCCATCAGAAACACTTGTCCACACTCAAAGAAGGCTATACTTGCTGCTGTGTGACACACACACACACATACACACACACACACACACACACACACACACACACACACACACACACACACACACACACACACACACACACACACACACATATATATATATATATATATATATATATATATATATATATATATATATGTATATGCATATGTATATGATATGTATATGATTATACACACGCACACACACACACACACACACACACACACACACACACACACACACACACACACACACACATATATATATATATATATATATATATATATATATATATATATATATACTAATCAACTGCCGGGCTTCGCCTTCCTCCTCTCCCACAAAAAAGCTCGCGGGTTTAATCACCGCGCATGCGCCGTGAGTCAGCGGTGCCATGCGTGACTGGCAGGCGCCACAGCTCACGCCGCCGGCGCCGGCGTGACGGGGGCGTCAGCGCACGCCGTCACGCCACACCTGGCTGCAGGGTGACACGGTGCGCTGATCCACCGGGGCGTCACGCCCGCCGTGCACTGCGGTGCCCTGTGCACTGTGCACGGCTCGCCGGCGGCGGATCGGCGACGGGAGCACGCCGGCGTCTCTGGCGCGGTCGCCGCGTGGTGGCGGGCGTGCGGGGACTTCGGCGAGGGCGTGCTGGACATGTTAGCAGACAATGATCATGGCGTCACGGACAATGCTCTGCGATATTCATCAGGGATGGGCTAGGAACATGTAGGGCGGCGATTTGAGTGATGTATCTGAGCAGGGAAGGTTCTAGGATTTCGTCAAGGGGGCGACGCAACATGGTAAGGCTCCCTCCGAACAAGTAGATAGAACCCCGAGACTAATATGAAGGGCCCCTGGGCAACTGAGTGTACCCTGGCATACACATATAGACCCCGGAAAGCGTATAAAACCTTTCGGGCGAATCGGAGGAATCCGTTGAGCAAAACCTGATCGATCAAGAGTGCCCAGGCATGGGAGGAGGTGGTGTCCCAACAGCAGCGTTGGGTCCTACGTAAAAATGCAAAGGGATCAAGGGCAACGTGGAAAGCTCCTTGGAGATCAGAGTGACCCGGTAAGTGAGAGTACAGGGCCCGGGCAACAGCGTAATACCTCTGGAAAGCGTAATGAGCCACAAAGTTTTCCCCGAAGGAACACCTTTTCAATCAGCGAAGAATTAACTTTGTCTGCATATGAACTCTTTGCTTTTGCTGGCGAACGTTCTTGGTCGTCCCTAGGCCCAAAGATATCTAGTTTTGACGTGTTTTTGTTTTGTTAGAAAACTAGCGTCCGTCCGGCCGGTTAGGTTTGCTCAGTATAGTAATAGGGGCATGCTCCTGTGCCTCCCCCCCCCCCCCCCATCTGTATCCGCCACCGGTACGAGAGTTAAATAGATGGGGCCCGTCAAGAACATAGGGCCATCCATTCAGATAAGAAGTGCCCAAGACACAGCATGGAGGGCCCAGGAATGATCGAGTGTGCCCGGGCAGGTTAACAGATGGAGCTGCCAACAAGAACGTAAGGCTCTCCATTTAAAGAGGAAGCATCCAAGATCCGACGTAAATAGCCCCCGAACGATGGGATGCGCCCGAGCAGCTCATCAGAAGGGCTCGACAAGAGCACAGGGCCCGCCATTCAAATACGAAGTATCTAAAACCCAGTGCGGAGGTCCTCCGAAAGATGGAGTGCATCCGAGCAGATTATCCGATTGCCCCCGACAGGAGTGTGGGCCTTGAATTCAAACACCAAGACCCAATGTGCAGGGCCCGAACAATCCAGTGTAGCCGAGGAGGCGGACAAAGGGGCCCCCAACAAGAGCCTAGGGCCCCGTTCAAATAGGACGCACCCAAGACCCAATGTAGAGGGTCCCCGAACGATCGAATGTGCCCGAGCAGGTTATCAGATAGGCCTCCGACAAGGGTGTAAGATCCCTATTCAAATACGGAACGCCCAAGACCCATCGTGGAGAGCCCTCGAAAGACCTGTGACCCCGTGCCCCTCCCCCTCCAGACTCGCCCCTGTGTCTGGGGAACAGCCTAGCCCTAATCCTGACTCAGCGCTTTACAATTATAACGGCCGTCATTCTCCGGTATACCTGAGGACCACTAGCACCGTGCCGACGCCACGGCGGTCCGGCCGCCGCGCCAGCCACCGTGCCCCGCGTCGACACTGCGCTATTGTTTGATGTCATGTCGTGCGTAACGACCACGTGGGCCGCACGCTGGTGTGTGTGGGGTACGTTAGGTACGGCAGCAGTCACTTGCTGCCGGCGCACGGAAACTTCCCTGAACCTTTCCTGAAGTGTGCGCGTTACGTACGGCAAAACCAAATCAAAGCGGGTGGGTAAGGTATGGTTAAGAGTGGTTAGGAATGGGTGGGCGCAAAAAGGCTGCTGTAGTCGACGCATCCTAAAATACCAATAAGCAACAAAGATGAGCAATGGGCGACGAGTAAATGTGAACTAGAGGAGCTCACGGGTTTGGTAAACCCATAGGTGCAACCAGGAATTAGCTTCAGAAGTTGGGGAGGGGGAGAGGGGGGGGGGGGGGGCAGGGCTCATCATGAACTCCTCACTGCCAATCTTCAGAATATGCCTGACTAATATGCCTCATTGTTTATTAAGCCTCTCTGTATAATGAGGGCCGCTGCGCGTAGGGCATTCGGCCAGAAACACGCCATTTCAGAGCTAATTCATGGCAAATTCATAGTAGGGCGGTTGGTCGGTAGCAGGCCGGCGTCATTATCTTGTCAGCATTAGGAAGCCATGTGAGTTCGCTCATTGTTTGAAACGGTTCAACACTTACATTATGATTCGCTTGTGGGAGTCTATCTCCCACGTACGGTCAAGTTCTGGAGGCAACGTATTGGTCGGCTTTCGGCCAGCCGATGTTCCTCCTCGCCGACGCTGAACCACTGACGGCGTTGTAAATCGGCGTCTTGTGTCTTAAGGCTACCGCTGTACTTTGCACCCGACCCAAACAGAAGCAAGTTTGCTAATTCCATGATTCCTTATCCAGTGCCGTTAAGTGTCATGTGCCTTAGCAAATTTATGATGGTACTGGTACTTCGGGTAAAACAGGTCAATGCAGAGGTTGTAAGTATCTGGTTGGCGACCTGATCCTACCGAACCTTAAAATCTTAAAATGCTCGCAGTGAAAGCTCGGGAAGGTATTCCTCAGAGTAACAGAAACTGGGCATTCTAAACATCGTGCGACCAAAGTAGTACCTCGTTTTTTATGTATTCTTTGTTCATGCCAATGGTCATGCGTGTCCATTTTCTAAGACGATGTGGGGGGGGGGGGGGGGGGGGGCAAATTGGTCGAAATCGTCATAAGGGAACAGGTCAAAAACCTCGAGTTTCGTGCGGTGTGTTTTGGTTACTCATTATGTATAGATATAGATATAGATATAGATATAGATATAGAATATAGATATAGATATAGATATAGATATTATATAATATATATATATACTAATATATATATATATATATATATATATAGGGGGTATCTGGGGGGGGGCACAGTCGTCATAAGGGAACAGGTCCAAACACATTCGGGTTTCGTGCGGTATGTTCGGGTTACTCATTATATATATATATATATATATATATATATATATATAATATATATATATATATGAGCTTTGTGTGTGTGTTGGTGTGTGTGTGCGTGTTACTACACACCTACATATCGTTATAAAACTTATGTGCGTGGCCCAGAGCCACCCGTATATGGAAAGTCTTTGTAGACTGCAGGCACCTTCCTACAAAGGGACCTGTTTTCCAAAGCTGAAGGGGTGCAGCTGCAACTCGCTCTTTCTGGCTAAAAAATTACATTGGTGTATATTTACCATCATGTGCGTAAGTAACCTGTTATGGTATTCATTCATTCATTCATTCACCAAGAATACAAGCGTCCAGTGGTCTATCACCAGGCCCCTTGATGTGTTTCAGATTCTCGACACACCAATGTCAATGTCATCGATAAAGACATGTGCATTTTGGGTGAATATCAATGTTAACGCAATTCATATGAATTATTGTTAGTGTTCATTCCACGCATCGCTTAGGAAGATGGCCCCCTTGAGAATCTCTTTTGCCCGCTCTTATCAATGAACATGAATTGCGAGCCAGCTTTAGGTCTGAGGACGATTTTCCAAGCTGTTATGCTTCCGCAAGAAATGCGACCCCACACACTTTTACAATTCGAACCTATGAAAATGAAATACCCGTCATATCAATGTCACGCGCAATGCGAGTTGATCGTTACATTGTTGTTAGTTCAGCTGGCTCTTCAATAACCCCGCGATTATACCTTACGCACGCATACTCGGTTGCTCAATGAATTTACCCACGCTGGGGCGCCACCAGAGTCTTGGACTAACTGGGGTGGGGGGGGGGGGGGGGGGGGCACAGGGTTGATCAAGCCCCCTTCTCCCCCTGGTGAAGGGCCCCCCACCCAAAAAGGAAGTCACTGATACCACCCACTTTGATTTTGAGGTGAGC